>NW_016810178.1:839274-876844 GCF_001698545.2 Rhinopithecus bieti
CTGCCCCTAGTGGGGGATGTCTCCCAGTTAGGCTACTCAGGGGTCAGGGACCCACTTGAGCAGGCAGTCTGTCCCTTCTCAGATCTCAACCTCCGTGTTGGGAGATCCACTGCTCTCTTCAAAGCTGTCAGACAGAGTCGTTTGCGTCTGCAGAGGTTTTTGCTGCTTTTGTTGTTGTTGTTGTTGTTTAGCTGTGCCCTGTCCTCAGAGGTGGAGTCTACAGAGACAGGCAGGCTTCCTTGAGCTGCTGTGAGCTCCACCCAGTTGGAACTTCCCAGCCGCTTTGTTTACCTACTTAAGCCTCAGCAATGGTGGGCGCCCCTCCCCCAGCCTCGCTGCTGCCTTGCAGTTAGATCACAGACTGCTGTGCTAGCAATGAGGGAGGCTCCGTGGGCGTGGCACCCTCCCGGCCAGGTGTGGGATATAATCTCCTGGTGTGCCCTTTTGCTTAAAGCGCAGTATTGGGGTGGGAGTTACCCGATTTTCCAGGTGTTGTGTGTCTCAGTTCCCCTGGCTAGAAAAAGGGATTCCCTTCCCCTTGTGCTTCCCAGGTGAGGCGATGCCTCGCCCTGCTTCAGCTCTCGCTGGTTGGGCTGCAGCGGCTGACCAGCACTGATTGTCCGGCACTCCGTAGTGAGATGACCCCAGTACCTCAGTTGAAAATGCAGAAATCACCCGTCTTCTGTGTCACTTGCGCTGGTAGTTGGAGACTGGAGCTGTTCCTATTCGGCCATCTTGCTCCTCCCTCCCTGAAGTATATTCTTATAGAAAATGTATAGCTGGACCTTGTTTTATTTCATCTATGTTATGATCTTTCTCTATTAAGTGGTGTATTTAGACTCTTCACATTTAAAGTAATTATTGATGTATTTAGACTTTACATGCTATGTAACTCTTCTATTTGTTGCATTTTTTTCTCCCTCTTTGCATTTCAATTTGGAATTTTTTTGGTTTGTCTTCAAGCTCACTAATTATTTCAAGCTATATGTAGTATACATATAAACCCATAAAATATATTTTTTAATTTATGTTAGAGTGTTTTATTTCCAGCATTTATTTTGGATTATCTCTTAGAATTTCCATCTTTCTGCTTAAATTACTGTCTATTTTTGCATATTCTCTACTTTGTCCATTAGAACTCTAAATGTATTAATCATGGTTAATTTTAATTCCCTGTCTAATAATTCTAAGATCTGCATTGTACTTCACCCTGACTATGATACTTATTTTGTCTCTCCAGATTGTTTTTTTTCTTGCTTTTTGGCATGCTTTGTAATTTTTTGTTTAAAACTGAACATAGTGTATCTCGCAATTGGAAATGAGGTAAATCAGCCTTTAATTTGAGAGTTTATGCTACTTTGGGTAGGAACTGTGCTGTGCTTAATGTTTATTGTTTTTGCAGATGTCTTAGGTTTCTAATTCCTCTAGCATTCTTATTTGCCTCCACTCTTGGATTTGCACTTTTTAATGTATTCTTCCTTAGAGAACATCTGCAGCTTATAGCTCTTTAGCTGCAACTCATTGTTCTTATATTGGATGTTTGTTGGTGTTTTGATAACATGTAGAGAAGGAAAGCATTTTACAGTCTCATGATTAAATCTTAGACCTTCAGTGGGCTATGTGTCTAGGCTTTGACCTTCACAAGTGTTTCTTCGGTGGTATTTTCTTTTCCAACAGGAAAGCTAGATTGGGGTAAAGGAGGAGTAATGCACTTCTTCTAGGTGGAATAGGCTCTGGAAAATGTTTTCCCCTAGAGAGTAAGCTTTGTCTTGGAAAATGCTCTGAGCATATTTCACAGTGGGTTATCTTCTGCTTTCATTGTTGGTGTCATAAGGGAACATTCCTAGAATCTTCACCATGAGAAATAAGAATTGGGTAGAGTTCCTGGAATTAATGTCCAGGAAAGTATGGACGTGTTCCTAAGACTGTTGCTCCCTGGTGTTGTTCCATTATCACGTTTGTCTACACTCAGCCTCCAGCAACATATCAAAATTGCCAAACAAGTGTTCCTACCACGTTATGTCTCTAACTTCTGTCCTAGGTTGGTAGAGCTCAGCTGTGAATCTGTGCATTCATCTGTCTCCAAGATTTCAGAGTGGAAGTTTACTATGCTACTTCAGTTCACTAATGGTTCCAAGTAAAATAACTGGTTTTCCAGTTTTTCTTGTTTAAGTACAGGTCTGACAACTTCCAAGTTCCTTTTATATCTATGCTGCAATCAGAATTCCTAGATATTTATTTTGATTTGATAAAACTTCCATAGAGACTATTGTTGTGGGATGTTCTAAAATAAGATTATTAATTCATTTTTAAAAATAAGAAAATGGCTGAGAGATACAGCAAGCTAGTCTTTAGGAGACTATTTAGGAGATATACCAGGACTTTTAGTGTAATCTTAGTGTATTTTTATCCATCGGCACTAAAAAAGTGTTCTGAAGTGACCAATGAGAATCTATTATCAGAATATGGGTTAAAAAGTACAGAAACATGACTTATTGTGAATACTATGAATTTGATGAACCTCATGACCAAATAGTATGTGGTTTAGAGATATCTAGAAAAACCATTATTAACACTGCACTTGTTGACTAGGTGATTTTCTGAAAAAAGTGATAATGTTTGTCTTAATTTGTAGTAAGAACATTGTAAGGACACATGTTTGTTCTTATACCATTCTTACTATATTTGTAAATGTTTGTTGCAGGAGAGATGTGATTACCTCAGATGTCTTGATAGTGGGACACTTTGAGAAGGCAAGAGTTAACCTGATCTTAGCTGACTTGGTGAATTGAATAAATCTTACCCTACTATCACATGTGGATTGAGGCAAGGTCTAAGGTAGTAAGTTCAGTTTAGAAGGTTTAATAGAATAAAATTCTGAAGTCCAAGCAGCCTATTTGTTGTCTGTCATTATCAAAGACTTATTTTCTTATTTTTTACACCCAGCCTTCATAATTCTTCTAAGTGGGAGAGTTCTTGTCATAACAATAAATTTCACTGTAGCTAGAAACAGAAGTCAACAGTTAACGCACACATATTTTTTTCCCTTTTCCACACATAAAATTGGTTTTGGCTCTCTTAAACAGAATAGATGCATAGAAGAGTAAACAAGATAAGAAAGAACAAGGAATGAAGGCTAAGGAACACAAGTAATGTGTAATCTCTAGGGACTTCATAAGTGTGTGTGCAGGTTTAGAAAATTTCAGCTCTTGGTGGAAAGCAAAATAAATGGATTCAAACTAATTTAAGTGAAGAGCAATTTTTTCGAGGAGACTGGAAAGATCATGTCATGTATAGAAAAGTTGAAGGTTCACAGAAATCAAGGACACTGATAATGGAGATGGCCAAGCTAGAATCTTAATGGTTGTTTTTCTAGAGATCATAGTACTCAGTCCTGTTCAGTTCCCAAAGACTCAGGTAGGAACATTATATTGGCTAAGCTTAATCTACAAATTGATTGTGATGACACCCTGAAGATGGCCTTTCATGACAATTCACACATATATCTTCCTCTCAATCTTAGATGTGCAAGAAATGCAACTTTTCAATATTTTCTGTAATTCAAGTTATTTTGTATTTTAAGGTCTCATTCAGATGAATTAACAAAAATAATCTCAGTGTTAATGAGCTTTCTACCACTCTTTTGCCTCTTATAACATTAATGTTTCTGGTGCAAGTAAGTAGGGACAGATTATGAAGGAATTCCCACCTTATTCTCAGTTTTGTCTGGTCCACACTTATAATTAATGAGTTTGTCCTTCATCACATTTTATTTCTGGCACTGGTTCAACAAGGTAATTTGTGTAATTGAGCTTTCATTCTCCACTGGCCAGCTTCTTCAGTATTGTCATTGTCTCTGTCTGATCCTTACTGGTTCTTGAGAGATTTTGTGTAGTCTTGTAAGTCTAGTGATAATTGAATGCCATCATTATGGGAAGACAGCATTCTGTTCTTCATTGCTCTGAACTGAGAGTATCATTGCAAAGCTTTGCACAACCTATGTTTCCTGGGTAAACTGCCATCCTCTTTTCTCTACTGCTTTATTGTTTTCTGTGGGTGCTGCCCAAGATGTAAGGAAAAAGTCACTTCTAATTCTAGATCTCATTTTAAGAGTTTTGGCAAAATAAACTCACCTATATTAATTATAGTAATAGTTATTACAATAACCTACCTAATAACATATAATGTCTCAAACCGATAACAGTTATTTTTTGATAATTACATAAATATTTCAAAATAATTTAAACCTTCTTGATGGATAAAGTACACTTGAGAGAAATCTGAAATAAAAGGTCAATATAGGTTGCTTCGAATTTATCAGTAAGAGACACATTTTAACTTACATAATCCCAGGATCATTTTCAGCATTCCCATTTTCTTATGTGTGAATATAGGTACAGACACTATGAGTAGCAATTTAGAAATATCTAATACATTTTAATATGGCATGCCCTATAAAGAATGTAAAAATGAGTTAGATACAGTATGGTTGGTAGTAAAAAGGGATAGAAGTAATCCAACTGTATCTCACTGGTGGAAAAGATAAATGCAATTAGTTTACTAATGCACGTACTAAATTGTAGCAATCAAAATGAACAAGTATGTTTCCACAATAATACATATATATGTTTAAAATAATATTAAAGAAAAAGTACAAATTTGTGAAGAATCTAAGGATTCAGAAGTGATTTAAAAACAAATATATTACGTATAGTTTACGTAAATAACTATTTTATATAAAACATTTGAAAATCAAATAAATTTGCTAGCATTTTAAGATGTTAGAAAACTTTTTTATAAGTAATATTCTATAATGTATTTCCTTTTACTGTCTTTTATAGTTTGGTTTTGGTGTTATAGTAACTCTATTGAAACAGTTGTTGAACAGTTCATCTTTCGTGTTTTTTGTTTTTTGATTTTTGTGTTTAGCTCTGTTTTTGAGGCAGAGTCTTGCTCTGTCACCCAAGCTGGAGTGTAATGGCATGATCTCAGCTCACTGCAACCTCCGCCTCCCAGGTTCAAGACATGCTTGTGCCTCAGCCTCTCGTGTAGCTGGGACTACAGGCACACACCACCATGCTTGAATAATTTTTATATTTTTGGTAGAGACAGGGTTTTGCCATGTTGGCCTGGCTGGTCTTGAGCTCTTGGCCTCAAGTGATCCACCTGCCTCGGCCTCCCAAAGTGCTGCAATTACAGGAGTGAGCCACCATGCCCGGCCAAAAAGCTTCTATATCACCAGATATAGAATGATAGATTGCAAAGAAAAAAATACTAAATCTATGATTATATCTGGATTGGAAAAAAGGAAATTTGGATCAGAGAAGATTCTCTTGCAGATGAAGAAAACTATGGTCATTTGTATACATAAATATTAAATTTCTTCTGAAAATATATATTAAAATATATTATTAAAGATACAATATTTTATAATATTTGTCAGAGTTAAATCTGGAGCCACATTACATTAGATTCAGATCCTTGTTTCTTTGAAATATTTCATGACATATGAGAAGTAAATGTTAATTGTTAAAATAGAAATGACATATATGCACTCCATAACCTTATCTAGGAAGAAAATGAGAGCCTTCAAACTCAAATTGGATACAAGATCAAGGGAGAACATTTGTGTGAATCAGGAGACATTTAAGCATATTTAGGAGAAGAGAGGCTGGAACCAACAAAGACAAAATAGTTGTGGTATAGAAAAGAAGTGAAGACAAGACGTGCTTATTGATTATCTAGCTTGGGAGATTCATAATGGTTAGTTGAATTGCATATGACAATGGCCTATAGTTTTCACAGTAAAGACAGTGAAAAGAGGTTTAAAAAAGAATTTTGGAACTTTTGGTACCCCTTAGGAATAGGCAAAGAAGGGAAGGGAGATGTTCTAGTAAGGAAAAGTACATTTCTGTGAAGGCCAGGACTGTGAAACCCACGGAGAGGTTTGTGGGGTTCTCTGAGTGTTTATATGAGCTCATGGTGTTCTCTGGGTGGTTATATGAGCTCATGAGTGACAGGAATGAGGCTGGAATTTTAAGTGTGCACTTCCTACCTAGGTGTAGCTTTGAGGCAAGAAATGAGGAAAGCAGTGTTTGAGTAAAGAAATGAAAAGTTTAGAATCAGGACCCATCCATCCCTAAAAGAGGCACTCACTGTCACTCTGTGGTCTCCTGAATCAGCCCTTTTGTTCAAGTGTTACTTTGATCTTATTCCTGAGGAGGTGCATTAGCAAGGAGCATGAGGATTACTTTCAATTTCCCAGTCCCTAGCTTCATTTCAAGAAAACATATTGCCATGGTGTCTGGAAGGGAAAATATTATATTAAGGTCGGGAACATTAAGGAACTGTCAGAGGCCTTCTGAAACAAATACAGTTGTTGGAACTGGTTTCTAGACTACATTTTTTTTGTTTGTTTTTGCAGGCCCTGATTGCAAATTATTCTCTGTAATTATTGTAGGAAATTAATCTCAGACTGTTAGAGATGATGTGTGAGATAGTTAAAATTAAAAAGAGGCCTTCCTGGCAGACAAAAAAAAAAAGAGTTAAGTACTTCAGGTCAGTCTACAGTGTTGTCAAGGGGAATGTGTAAAAAGATGTGATTGAGAGGTGGTAGTGGTAGGAACAGATGGTGGTAGTGCTAACTGAGACTGCCTGTGTTGAAGATCAGTTAGTAAGTGGCTAAAATAATCACAGTGGAAATACATTGCATTACATTAGTGAAATCAGAATGTAAAATATATATTAGATATGTTTTAGAACCATATTCCAAAATTATCATTATTCTAGTTTGCTTATATTTGAAATAATTGTAAAGTCTCAAATTGTTACAAAAAATTGTTTAAGAATTATAATGCACAGCAAATTAAGAAACACACTAAAACTTTTTCTCTTTGTTAAGAATAGCTTCATGCTATTTTAATGAAGATGGATCTGATATAACCCTTCTTTGGGGCCAACTACATACAATACAACTTTTAGAAGACAGTAACAATGTGAAACACTACATACTTTATATAAAAATTTAAGTGTTATGATAGAGGTAAAAACCGTAATTCAGCAGAGATTACAGGAGTGATACATATTAATTTTGACTGAGAAACTGAAAGATATACATGGATCTTTTTTAGGAATTGCCAAGCTGATTCAAAAATTTATATGGTATTGTAAAAGATCTAGAAAGTTAATTCAGTTTTAGAAATAGGAAAGCAGAGTTGGAGGACTTCTACTTTCAAAACTGAAATAAAGATATAGTTAATTAGGCAGAGTGTTATTTTATAATATAGAAATTTAGATTAATGAAAATAATAACAAAATTATCCTACCTGTAGTCAGTTTATTTTAACAAAATACAAGATAATTTAATAGGAAAAAAAAGTCTTTTTTACAAATATATTTGGAACAACTGATAATCTGTATGGAAAATAAATTAGCCTCGATCTTTATACCTTATACCACCTATAATATTCAATTAAATTTGACCTTATACTTATGTGTTAAATTTAAAACTCTAAGCTTTTAGAAGAAAATAGCAGGCTATATTCCACTATGATTTACAGAAACTAAATTGATCCCAATAAGCACAATAGACATTGTGTGGAATCACATTTGTTGATGGGATGCTACCATTTCTACTTTCAAGGAAACATAACACATCCTTGCTAAACAAACACACCTTGTCCTGTTAGCAGTGTAGATAGAAAATCCAAAAGAAAAAAAATAAATAAATAAGAAAACTGTGTGGTAAACATGGAATGAAATCAGTAAAATTTTTCAATGTTCTTTGGATATATGTCTGTAAAAGGTCCTAATACACGATCCCTCTTTACAAATAAAATACTGAAAACAACTTTTTTTTATATTTAATGCTAATTCTTATTGGCAAGTACTCGTTTTGTATATCTTGTTAGATATAATAACAATGGCAACACTTACTCATTACTTTATTGGAACTCTCTACCAAGTATTTTTCTAAGGACTTTACCTGAATTAACACATTTAATCTCATCACAACCATATAAGATAGTTAAAGTTACTAGTTCATTGCATAGATGAAAGAAAAGACTCAAAGGAATTTCCACAATTTTATAACAAAAATCAGAAATACTAAGTGGTAAAGTCATGCTTCCAAAATAGGAAGGTTGGCTCTGTATTGAACTTTACATTGTCACTTTTGAAACAAGTTTAATTTGCAGTGATTTAATCACAATTTTCAAACTGGATACGTTTTGGTCTGAATAAGGCAATCTGGTGCATTTAAGTTCAAATACCCTAAGTTTATTTAATTTGTTCTATAATTCACTAAGACTACTCCTCAAAAACCAGTTATTTCTCCAACTTCAATCTGGCAATATTTTCCCATCTTTAAGTAATAAATTAATTTATCTTATCAATGATCCCACTGGCTTTATCTTGGATTCATCACTCTCTCCTTCTTTGCAACTCCATAGTACTCTGGAAAGTCTGTATCCTATGGTGGATTCCCATAGCCTTCAAGACAAATCTTAACTGACATTGTCATTGAAGAACTTCTTCACTTGGAGCAGCTAACGTTTCTAAGCATTTTTTTTTTTCCTGCCAAGCCTTTCACCTATATTTTTCCATGCTCTATCTGACACATCTAAACAGGCTGTCTTAGGGTACTAGGTGCCCCTTTCTTGGGTTATCAGAGCTCATCAGAGGCTCCTTTCCTAAATGCACATATCGGAAGCATAAAGATGTCTTTAAGCCATCTGGATCTACAGTATTTTTTGTGGATGCGGGAGTCAAAACAGTGTCCTCTATCCTCTGGTGTTACTCCTATGGATATGTTACATTAAACAACACAAAGGACTTTACAGATCTTATTAAGGTGACTAAAGAGTTTACCTTGTTATTAGGGTGAGCCTGATATAATCACATGAACCTTTAAAAGCAGAAAGCAGCTGTATAAAAGGAAGTCAGAGAAATTCAAAGTGCGAGAAGGATTTTATATTTCCATGCTGACTTTGAAGATGGAGGGGACCACAAGTCAAGGAATGTGGGTGAGAATGACCTCTCACTGACCTGTGAAAGCTGAGAATGACCTCTCACTGACATCTAGCAAGGAAACAGGAACTTCAGTCCTACAACGCCACAGAACAGAATCCTACCGACAAACTAAATGCACACACAATGCGATTGATTGTTCCCCAGTCTCCAGACAGGAACTTAGTTGACACCTTGATTTAGGTATTGTGAAACCCAAAGAGAATACAAGCAGAGGCTGCCTGGACTTCTGAACTGTAGAACTGTCAGATAATAAGTGAGTACTGTGTTAAGCCACTAAGCTTGTAGTAATTTGTTACAGCAATGATATAAAAATACAGTGGGAATATTTTTAATTCTGAATTCAATGTCTTTTAGCATGGGGCTATTCAGATTTTCTTTTTTCTTGATTCAATTTAAATAGGTTATTTAAACTATTTGACACATTTAGCTCGGTTGTTGAATTTATTGACATAAAATTTTTTCGTTCTATTAAATTGTGTAGGACAGCATTCCCCCAAACTTTTTGGCACCAGGGACCAGTTTCCGTGAAGACAATTTTTCCACAGTTGGGGAGTGAGGATAGTTTTGGGATGAAATAAAACTGCTTCACCCCAGCTCATCAAGCATTAGATCCTTTTTTCTTTCTTTCTTTCTTTCTTTTCTTTTTTTTTTTTTTTTTTTTTTTTTTTTTTTTTGAGACAGAATCTCGCTCTGTTGCCAGGCTGGAGTGCAGGAGTGCAATCTCAGCTCACTACAACCTCTGCCTCCCTAGATCAAGTGATTCTCTTGCCTCAGCCTCCCAAGTAGCTGACACTACAGGAGTATACCACCACTCCCAGCTAATTTTTGTACTTTTAGTAGAGACGGGGTTTCACCATGTTGGCCAGGATGGTCTCGATCTCTCCACCTCATGATCCACCCGCCTCAGCCTCCCAAAGTTCTGGGATTACAAGCATGAGCCACGGCGCCTGGCCAGCACTAGATTCTTATAGGGAGCATGCAACCTACATCCCTCACATGTGCAGTTCACAATAGGGTTCACTTTCCTATGAGAGTCTAGTGATGCAGTTGATCTAACTGGAGGTGGAGCTCAGGCGGAAATGCTTACCCTCCCGCTGCTCACCTCGTGCTGTGTGGCCTGGTTCCTAACAGGCCATGGACCAATACCAGTCCTTGGCCCAGGGGTTGGGGACCAGGTGTAGGATATGTATTAATGTGCCTTTCTTGTTCCAATATGTTAATTTATGTCTATGTCTTCTTGATTGGTATAAACATTTATCATCTTGATCTTTTCAAAGAAACTACTTTTGGTTTCATTGATATTATATTACCTTTTACATTTTCATTGGCTTCACAATTATTTTTAATATTTCTTACTATATATTCACTTTGAGTTTATGTTGCTGTCCTTTTTCTAACTTCTTAAGGTAGAACCTTAGTTAAGCGATTTTTAACTTTTCTTCTTTTCTAATATAAACATTTAAAGGTCCTAAATGTCCTCAACAATGGCTTCAGTTGTGTCCCACATATTTTGATATATTGTATTTTATTTACTTATTTTCAAATTTCTACCCATAATTTATGTAAAATCCATTGCTTAATTTTCAATCATTTGGACTATTCCAGATCCCTTTCCATTATTGATATCTAATTTAAATCCAGTGAGGAAAGATAACATATGCTATATAATTTCAGTCCTGTCCAATATATAATCTATCTTGGTGAATATCCGTTTGAACTTGAAAAAGATGTGTACTCTGCAGTGTCTTTGTGTGTATGTGTGTGTGTTGTTCTGTAAATATAAATTAAGTGTTATTGGTGGACAATGTTGTTCAAGTCTCTTATGTCTTTTCTGATTTTGTGTCTACTGTCAATTACTGAAACATAAGTGTTGAAATCTCTACCTGTAATTGTGGATTTATCTATTCTCTTTTTACCATTGTCAAGATTTGTGTAAATATTTTAAAGCTCTTTCTCCTTTGTCGTTGTTATTTCCTGTTGATGAATTTACCCATGAAATTTCTCTTTTTATTTCTGGTAAGGTTTTATGTTTCAAGTAAGCAGTTTCACTTCTATCATAATGCCCTAAAGTCACTGGAATAAATAAAATGGTATTTCAGTTCTGAATTCCTTTTCTTGAAAAAATGTAAAAAGTGCTAATGGGTTTTTCAATGCATGTTCTACATTAAGAAATCCTCTCCCAATGTCTTCAGGACTCCTGCATCATCACGGGCGGACATTTTTTACTCCTTCGTATCATTAGGGCCAGTTGGAAGACTCAGAGATCTCCCAAGACTCCAGACCCAAGGATACTTCACCAGCTTAACCGTAAGTCACAGTTTGACCAAGAGACTCCCAGATTTAGCAAGATTATCTTGTTCATGCTTGTTATCAAAGCATGATTGTTAAACGTACACCCTTATACTCTCAAACGTTTCCTAGTTATAATAATAAAAGCAAATGGTCACTGTAACTGAACCACTCTGGGACGTATAATAGGAATTTGGGACGTCTGAATTGACATGAATAAATCTAAGAAATTTACAGAGCAGAACACAGTAAATGCATTGGAAAATATTTCTTTTTTTGTTTTGTTTATTTATTTATTTATTTATTTATTTATTTTTTCTTTGCGATGGGGTCTTACTGTGTCACCCAGGCTGGAGTGCAGTGATGTGATCTCGGTTCACAGCAACCTCCGCACCCCAGGTTCAAGCGATTCTCCTGCCTCAGCCTCCTGAGTAGCTAGGACAACAGGCACCCGCCACCATATCTGGCTAATTTTTGTATTTTTAGTAGAAATGGGTTTTCACTATGGTAACGAGGCTGGTCTGGAACTCCTGATCTCAGGTGATCTGATCCCCTGGGCTGACCAAAGAGATGGGATTACAGGTGTGAGACACTGCGCCCGGCCAGAAAATATTTTTTCTTGAACAGATTTCTATATCCTTAGATTTATCCTTCATTCTTCTTGAGCTTTACGATATTTTCAATGTTAAATGCTACTTTTTTATTTTATGAAAAAAGAAGTATAAGGAACAAACATACTTTAGCCTAATATATTCTCTTAATAGCAATCTTTAAATTGTTTACAGAGAGACAAAAATCTCTAACAATATTAATAGCCAGAATTTAACCTTCTTAAGTATAAGAACTAAACTTCACACTAATAATACATAGAATTTTTTAGTTGAAATTGTAGGCAAGTCCCCATAAAAATCAAGACTCTAAAACAATACAGTTAAGCAACCACAAGGGAGCATCTTGAAGCAGAGTGAAGTGTGGATTCTATAGCCAGAAAACCTGGTGTAGAATCATGGCTCTGCCACTTAAAAATGGTGTAATGGATGAGAGAGTAAACCCCTCTGAAGGTACATTTTCTTATCTGTAAATGAGAATAATTTTTAAAAATTAACTTAATAGGACTTCTGCACATATTCAATGCATTTATACTTGAAAAGAGCATGTAAAAATGCTTTGAACATAAAGAGCACAAAGTATGTGTTTGTTAAAAGTAAATAGCAATAAAGAGGGTTATCTACCCATAACAACCCAATAAGATAGGTTTCCCCTCTCTCATTTTATTTTCTTTGTATTTATATGCAGATCAATTCACTATTTGAAGAAGCCTGAGTCATTTTGCCCTGTGATGCAGTTGCTTAGCTTATTCCAGGACCTGGCAAAACACTAGCTACCAATCAATATAAACTGCTGAAAATAAAGTCTCAAAAGATAGAACTGGGTTCGGTGTTCTGTCTCCTCTGCCATCTCAGGAAAATGAAACATAGTGAGGGACCAGCTGAAGATTTAAGATTGATAAGTTTCTGATATTTTTACTTATTCATTTTAATCTGAAAACAAACATAAGATTTCAGAATTAAAAGCACACTATGATTACTATACTTACAGAAATAACCACATGCATTATTCCCCGTGCATCCTTCTTCCCTCAGAATGATGATAAGTGCCACATGAATCCGTGCATGCAGAAAGTTTGTTGCACCATAGAAGAGGAACTCCAAATTCAAAATCTAGGAGTTATATAGGGACTGCAGCTTCCTTTCTCTTCTCTTGAAAAAGAGAAGAGAAACCGTATTTCCCTAAGATAAGCAAACCTTCTGTGGGGAGAGAAGAGGAATTTAAAGGAATGTCTCTGAGTTCTCTCTCCCTTCATAACATGAACACACAGCTCTAAAGGGAACTGAATACTCTGAATTTTGATGAAGCTCTCTTGCTCTCCGAGGGCTGCTATTCAGTATGAATCTCCGGAGTTCCCCCGCCAGTCTGCTCTCAGTTTATTTTCTCAGAAAACCCTAACCATGCAGAAACGTGGACATATATCTTCAACAGTTCCACAAAGTTCTTTCATAGTGCTACATTTTCTCATATGATGAATATTCTCTTTACATGTTAACACATGACCATAGAATTGGGAACATAAATCTTCAAAATCACTTCACCTAGCATTAATTTCTAGAACTGTTTTGGAGATCTGTTTTTAATAACTTACATGAGATGTAGATAGATATCATATTTGTTATGTGTTTCTTAATATTTCTGGGGTCTCATATCCCATCTTTAAGATATCTTA
This sequence comes from Rhinopithecus bieti, assembly GCF_001698545.2. Lineage (NCBI taxonomy): Eukaryota > Metazoa > Chordata > Mammalia > Primates > Cercopithecidae > Rhinopithecus > Rhinopithecus bieti. The sequence continues at coordinate 852,875 of NW_016810178.1, forward strand.
CTTTGCCAAATGACCCTGCAACCCTTTCTGTGTTTACCCATTTTTTAAAATAAATAGTAAATGGTTCTCACATGATTGTATATGAAGATTGGAACACAATTTATGACCTTTGAGAGAGTTGTAAGCATGGAAATATGGAGATTCTATGAATTGTGGTGAGGAGTAGTCACATTGAACCGGAAGAAATTCCAGTTGTAGCTGAACCCACCAAACCTTAGAGTGAGAGAAGTATGTAGCTGTTGTTTGAATGTATATAGGAAATTCCTTTTTGTGTTAGGGGATATCTGAGTTTTTTTTATATCCTAAAAGATAATAGCAAAAAGTAAGAATGTGAGGATAGTTGATAAATAAATCAAAATATAGAGGGGAAAGGGAGTAAATTAAATGGGTAAAAGTGAGTGGAAAATGAATAATCATAATGTGATGGTTAAGTAAGTTATTAGCTTGAAGGTTTAAAATATAGTCCAAGTTTTATTTGGAACCGAAATTATAGAAAATTGAGATTTGAGGACCCATCCAACCTCCTCTCCACAATCTTTCAGATGTTTACTAACTTTATCTGAGGGTAGAAAATAAGCAGACATAGCTTTAGGTGCTCAGAATGGAAGGTTTATAGTGGTGGTTCCTATCATACCACAGGCACGATCCTGGATTTTTCCACTCATGTTTACTCCCTCATTTAATAATAATAAATATTATCTGATCTTTTCCTTTGCTCTTGCACTGATACTCAGATAACATTTTTTAAGCTACAAACTTCAAATTCCAGATAGCCTAAAAAGTCTTCCAATCCGTCTTCCTTTCTATGATTTCTCACCTGTCCATTCTATCCCCATTCTGCTCCCCCAAAATATTGTGTAAAATTCAAGATCCTCCCCAATGATATTCTATTTCTCAACAGAATAGCAACCTGTTAAATTTTATGCATTTGTTTGTGTGTGTGTGTGTGTGTGTGTGTGTGTGTGTGTGTGTGTGTGAGAGAGAGAGAGAGAGAGAGAGAGAGAGAGAGAGAGAAGTAGTATAGTTTGCTTGAAAGTCTTATATTCACCTGGAGATCAAAATATCTAAACCGGAACTTACTCTCTTCTTTCAGTTTGGTTTGTTTCTTCTGTGTTGTCTTGTTGTCTTGTTGAGGGCAGGACAACTCTATCCTTTCTGTGTTAAGTTAGAAATGTAGCAGCAATTATTATGTCCTTTTACTTCTCTTTTTGTATTTTCAACCAAAAGTCCTAATTAATCCACTTTCTAAATAATTCTATAATTAATAGGCTTTTCTTCGTTCCACCTACAATTCAAATATTCCAGAAAAAATTTGTCACTACTCTGGTCTGACACTATAGCATTCTAATTGAAGACATTGCTTGTGTTTCTCTTAGAATGCAGGACAAATAATTTCACACGATTTTAAGAGACAACCAATATTTATCAGATCTTTTTGGATGTATCAGATTCTACTACATGTTCTTTCACATCTTCACATTTCAACAATTTCGTGTTCTACTTCTTTTTACGCCTAATATGCTGTTCTCATGTCTCTCACATATTATTTCATCTGAGTAATTCATATTTATGTTTCAAATCTCAATTGAAATTTCCCTTTTTAAGGAAGATCTTTCCTGACAGAGGTTCCTCATTTAATAAAGTTTATTAAAATTAAGATAACAGGAGTTTCTAGCATTATCATGAATTTATGTCGGTCAAATTAAATATTCTTTTCTAAAAAATGAATATAGCCTTGAAGTTAAGGCTCACCTGAGTTGAAGCACTTCCTAAGTCGTTTCCTTACCTCATGACTACAGGTAGACAAGATCTTTGCTAAGTTTGAAACAGTGAAAATTCTAGATGGGCACTGTCTTTTGAAAAATGAATAGAGCCATACAGAGAAATGATTGTGCCTGGAGCAAATTACTAATTCATAAAGAGGATTTAATTCCAATTCAGTATTAATGTAATTAGGCAGACTGCCTCAGAGATGTTGCAAATAACTTAAACTGGTGCTTCCTACGCTTTAATGTGCATATAAATTACCTGAGAGGCTTATTAAAATATGGACTCCGATTCTATAGATCTGGGGTGAAGTCTGAGATTCTGCATTTCTAACAAATTTCCAAGTTAAGTTAATGCTGCTGGCTATCATATTATACTGAGGCTTTAGTAGTAAAATCTTAAACTGCATTTATTGGGGGGAAAAGGCAATATGTAATCTTTTTTGAGAGAAGTGTAACTTGCAAGTGACTTTTATACTGGTAAAGGCTGCTTTTCTTACAAGAATATTTGTAAAAAACTTATGCTAGGATAAGATGTTAATAGAAATCCTCCAAATAAAATTTTTCTGCAGATTGAGTGTAAAACATATTCAATCATGAAAATGAACACACTTAATGTGTATATAAAGACAAAAGATTACAGAGAAACAAGAGGTGATAAACACAATTATTAAAGATGTATTAGGGATATTGGGAAAGCAGTGGCCCTTACAAAAAATGATAAGAAAAGAAACATTACCTAAGGAATTAGGATTCAATGGTGTGTAATTTATTGTCAGTTTCTGATATGCAGTAAAGTTAAGATGAAGAGTTTCATTTAAAAAAAAATTAGCCACAGTGAGTCATTGCCAGCTCATGGATGTTATAAGGAAATATTAGTAAGTTTTCAATAAACACAGTGATTGTAGTAAAGAGAAACTAATGGTGAAAAAAATATATGCCAATTATAATCAGCAAACAGAAACTATCCACTCTACTCCCCCAACACATATACAGTTTGACCTTTGAGAACTGGAACTATTCCCATACACAACTATACTACCTATACTAAGTCTTCATTCTTTTACCTTCTTTAGCATAATTTCAGTATTTCAGGAGACTTTTCCAGGCAAATAACTTCGTTGTTCACTTATTAAAAGACGGATCAACTCTTCCATAGAAAACTTCGGCTTGTATTATCTACTGTTTGAATCTCAAAATTCTCACCTTGCTGTGTCCATCAACAGTAAACTGTTACATGATAATTCTTATTCGACCTTAATCAAGCCCCTGAATTAAAAGTCTTACAATAAACATAGAACTCTTTTTTTTTTTTTTTTTTTTTTTTTTTTGTGAGGATGGAGTCCCGCTCTGTCGCCGCCCATGCAGGCTGGAGTGCAGTGGCGTGATCTCGGCCTCAGGCTGCAAGCTTCGCCTCCCAGGTTCCCGTGCGCTTCGCCATTCTCCCGCCTCAGCCTCCGAGTACTGGGCGACTACAGGGCCGCCCCCGCCACCGTCCGCCCGGCTAGTTTTTTTTTTGTATTTTATAGTAGAGACGGTGTTTCACCGTGTTAGGCCAGGAGGGTCTCGATTCTCCTGACGCTCGTGATCCACCCGCTTCGGCCTCGCCAAAAGTGCTGGGGATTACAGGTTGAGCCACGCCCTGCGCCCCGGCCCCACAATTTATCTTGTATGTCTCCTTCTGAGACACTACTAAAAGTCTTTGAGTTATCAAAGTAAACAATAACAGAGCTTTTGCTTATCAGAATGTTGTATTGTGTTATTTGGGGAAATGGAATTCAACAAACCAAACCCATGTGAAGGAAGAACAAATAAAGGGAAAGGAAAGAGGACTGAATAGAATGATCAAAGAGCAGAAAACAGATTATAGACATATTTTTAAAATTAAACTGTGTTACAGGACTTTTCCTTAGTTCTGCTAAAGATGGGGTCCTTTTCCAACAGCCACAAAAATTCAGGCTCACAGACAATTTGAATGGTGAGGAATATAGGGTTTTATTGGATGAAAATTAAGAAATGGAAGAAACAGGGACTGTCAGCAAGGCCAGAGTCCCTGCTAGAGCACTTCCCTCCTTGCTGTATGAATTCCTGGTTTCACACAGAAAAAGGAGGGGCCAGGCTCCTCCCAGCCACAAAGGGCACAAACTTCCCAAGGCTCCACCCCAGCACACAGGCTGGTTGGAGTTTTGCCAGGGACCCCCTCTCACCCGGCTGTCTCAATTGCATTATCACTGGGACATAGGAGAGCATAGGGACAAAGTGGAGGAATCCTCCAACAGTAGGCCAAATTAATGGGAACCAAATTCCAATTAGGCTTTATATTTTAAGAAGTTGACTGTGCCCTCAAAAACTTTCTTGGAGTCTTGGCTAATGTATTCAAAGGACATGATTCGATTTGCTTTTTTAAAGCTATCTTGAGCTACTTTCTGTACTTTAAATTTTGATTTTAAAGATTATAGCCAGCTGAGTTTTGGTAAAAGTTTATAAAGGAGCAACTGTCAATACCCCAAAGACCGCCAAGAATGTACCTATAATTGAACAAGTTGGATTTTACACGCTGTGGGGAGAATTACGAGGTGTCTGGGTAGCAGAGTATTAAAAAGCTCTTGTTATAGAAGTTGGTTTGCACTAGGTTACTTTGTGTAGATTTTAAGAAAACAGGGCTTTGTTCTGGATTGGATGCTGTCAGGAAGCAGATGTAGTTTTATTCTCGGCGTGTTTAACCTAAAATAACAGAAGGAAATCTTTGACTGGAGGAACAAAAGGAATGAGGATAAGGGCATCATTGAGCAGTAACTCCTATTAATCAAGGCAGGGAAATGTTTAGTTATTTTTGTGTCTTCAACAATGTTAATATTTTGTATATGTTCAGATATGATTACAGAGTGGTCTTGTTTTTGTCTTGATCTATTATGGTCACAAAGGGATCTTATTTAAAGTTAATGGTCTGTGAAACAATTTTATCTGCAACAGAAATACAGTAAGCACTAGCTTTCTATGCCAAGCCAGCTCATAACAACACCAATTCCCAGCTGATAGCAATGGGCCAGCTCCTGGATTTTAGGGGCTGCTTTTTCCTTTCTCCCAACAAGCACAGATAGATTTTAGAATATTTCCACCAAACCAAGGTATTTCCTTGTGCCTCTTTGCAGTTGTTCTCTACCCTTAACCTATGACTAAGGACACTACTGATCTGCTTTCTGCTGTTTTAATTATGCCTTTTCTACAATTTCACAGAATTAAAATTTTGTATAGTGTTTTGTCTCTGGCTTTTTTTATATAGCATGGCAATTCTGGGTTTTATCTTTGTTGTTTGGCACATTATTGCTTTGCTCATTTTTTATTGCATTACTTTGCATGGGATATACCATATTTTATTTTTCCCCAAGTTGATGTACAATTGAGTTCTTTATACTACTTGGCTATCCAGAGTATTATTGACATATACATTCACATAAAATCTTTGTGTGGATATATCCTTTTTTCTCAGGTAAATTAACAGAAATGGCATGACTTCATCATATGGTAAATGTATGCATAACTTTTTAAGAATTTGGCAAGCTGTTTCCAAGAAGGGTAAACAATTTTGTAATCATACTAGTAGTGTAAGAGGGTCTTAGATACACCATATGCTCAACAGTTAGCATTTGCATATATTCTATTGGATATATGGTGATAACACACTCTGGTTTTAATTTGCATTTCTCAAATGACCAAAGATGTTTAACAACTTTTTATAAGCTTCTTGGCCATTGATATACATTGACTCAAAATGTTCACTCATTTTTTTTTATGTGTCTGTCTTGTTATAGTTTTACAAGCATCATATTCTAGATAGAAGCCCTTTGTTAAATACAGATTTCAAAAACATGTAACAATCTAGGATCTGGCTTTTGAATTCTTAAAATGTGTAACTGGCAAATGAAAGGTTTAACTTTGATAAAATGCAGTTTAGTAATTTTCCCTTTTGTAGTTAGGATTTTCATATCTTATTTAAGAAAATATTTGTCTAACAAAAATATCACAATTTTATTCTGCAAGTTTCAGGTTTTAGTCCTGTGTTTATGTTTGTGATCTATGTTTTTGTATAATTTTGGTTCTATCTAATGTTTGCTACAGCTGCAGATGCCAGAGACTTCAAAATGTTATAGTGTCCTTGTTCTTGCAACCCCTCTTAACATTGGGCTTTTCCACATAACCTCAAGGAGTCTGTTTTGCAGCTTTTTCAGCTATAATCCACTATTTGTATACTACAGCCCTTTTGGTGGTGGTGTAAGATGTGTGGGAAAGGAAGTGTTCTGTAATCATATTACTAAATCTTAATCTTTCAGTTGGTCTCTGTCTTGGATTTTGGTGGTGACTCACTGGATTAGCCTGTCTTTCCAGACTTCACAGTAGCAGTCTGCTTTGCAAACTCAGTTCTCTGATGAGGACATGAAGATTCCTTGATGTTAAGTTTCTTCAGCGTTTACGTGTTGTAAGAATGAGGCAGATGATTTCTTTTCTTTTCTTTTCTTTTGCACACAAAGTCTTGCTCTGTCACCCAGGCTGGAGTGCAGTGGTGCCATCTTTGCTCACTGCAACCTCCACTTCCCATGTTCAAGCAATTCTGTCCCTCAGCCTTCTGAGTATCTGTGACTCCAAGTGCACGCAACCATGCCTGGCTAATTTTTGTATTTTTAGTAGATTTGGGGTTTCACCATATTTTCTAGGCTGTTCTTGAACTCCTGACCTCGTGATACACTGAGGCTAATGATTCCTAAGCACCTTGATGTTACAGACAAAACCTAACCATTAACATTAGAGCAGAAGTTGTCATTTTTAATGTATGAAACTGTTCACTGGAGATCTAACCACATTAATAAAAAGAACTTTTAGAAAAAAATACATTGTTTTAACACTTGGGAACAAGGATCATTCCAGTCCCTCTCCAATGAGAATTAATTTTGGTTCCAGGATGCAGATTGCATTATAGACATAAATGCATACATCTGTGTAGAGAAGTGGTCAACTCTACACAGTTTTTTCAGCTCTCCTTTGATTTCTTCCAAATCACCTGGCCCAGGGTCAACTGTAAGCCGTTCTTAATACTCTCATTGAATCTTAACTCATGAGTGCCTAGGCCTTTCTGGCTCGTGGTTCATCATCGACATTTATAAAATAATGCATCTGTATATATGAGAAAAATCTCAATAAGACTGTGATATGTACATTTATCTGTATTAACTATTTTTCTCAAAATAAGAAAGGACATATGTCTCTCTCTCTCTGTCTCTGTCTCTCTCTCTCTCTCTATATATATATATATATGTGAGTATATATATAAATATATGTACTTTTGGAATACAAAATTTGTATTCCAAAATAAAGATGTGAAATCTCTAGCTCAAAACATTTGACAGCAAATATTAGACTTCACAGAGTAAGAAAAACCAATTTATAAAGATTCTTTTTTGTAAAATATATTATTATTTCAAGTATTATTTAATATAGTTCTTGAAAACTGATCAACAACAGAAAAAATAATTCATTACTTTTGGATAAAGCAGTAATTGTGTGGCTGCAAAGGAATAAAACTCTTTTTAAGAGAGTCGATGATATCAACTTAGAAAATGTCAGAAAGCGAAAAAAATATTGACAAATCAAAACAGTCTAATAATTCTGCACTTATAAGCAAACTATGCAGAATCAATTGTGTTTATGATACGATGATATTGGTGGAAAGGAAGATGTGGACAAGCAATCAAAATAATATTGTCTTAATTATATTTGCTAAGGCTTTAGAGTTTCTAAACAAGATATTGTTTCCCTCAAAAGAAGGATTTGACAATAATATAATATATGAAACTATAAAATATCATTCTAATAAGGAATTTTTTTTGCTCAGGAATTATTTGTGAGTAAATATGCTGATGTATACTCAGAATCCCTAAATTGGGGCTTACAGGAGCAAAATTTTCCAAATGCGCTGAGAACTTTGGAACATACATTGAATCCTCTTCCAAATCTCCCAAAGATTTGTGGCATTTATTAATGGGCCTTCAAATATCAAGTCACCCTCCTCATCTCACTGCTCAGTGAATATGGACATAGGCATCTAAGTTTTGCATCAATTTAAAGGAAGGTTAGATCCAGTGAACAAGAGTGTCTAATTTTTTACCTAAAATTATAAGCAAACACCCAGATATTTTTCATTATGAAGCAAGTGAGATAGGACATAATTCACTGATAAAATAAGAAATTATATATAATTTACAGCTAATTATTAAAAACCTTGAAAGCTATATAAAATAGTATTAAAATGCAAAAATGCAACAAGGAATTGTGGAAGGAAGACTGATCTGGTTTGATTTATAACAAGACTACTTGCTGAACTGATATTTAACTTGAAATTGGAAAAGTAAGAACAAAAAAAAAAAGAAAAGAAAACTGACACTCTTTGGGTGCTTACTGTCTTGTGGGGATTAGTTAGAATGCTTTAAATGTTTTATCCTTAGCTCAGTGTCCACAGAGTGGGCTCCAAATTGGCAGCATTAGTATCACCTGAGAACTTGTTGGAAATGCAAATTCTTATGCTCAAATCCAGAATCATGAATTCTTGGGATCAGGCCAGGAGTTTCTGTTTTAATGAGCAGGTGACTCAAGCCCACTAAAGCTTGAGAAATTTCGCTTAGCTAACCTTCACAACAAATTAATGGGAGAAGAATATTGTAAACCCTATACAGATCAGAAACCTAAGGTATGGAGATTTTTAGTAACTTGCTTAAGACCAAATAACTATTAAATCACAAAGTATAGGTTCCAATTGTGTTCAAATACTACCTTCCAAAGTCTGGAATGTTCTAGTCTAGTCTAGGCCCATTGAAAATCAAAAGAAAAACCAGTGGAAACTATATTGCATAGAATGGGAATCAGAATGGTATAGTGTACAACTTGTTGAGCAAGGATTCTATTCATTAAGAAGAGACTAGTAGAAGATACATTTGAGTGAAGATGACTATCTATACAGAAATATCAAGTAGAGGCCAATCCTACACCTGACAAAGTGAGCTTATGTTAGATTTCAGAGACATAACTCTAATGCCTCAGCTCTTAAATGTTATACAAACTGAATCAATATTGAGATACATATATATTAGTGGGACAGAAAGACAATCCTATATATAAAATAATTTCCCCAATGACATTTACATATATGTAATCTCTACATTTCCTTGTTGTCCTGAAATGCTTGGATAAAGGATGGCAAGAATATGTAGCCCTGTTTATTGGTATGCTACCTTACTCTAATCCAGCTTTTATAGTCCACCAATTTTTCTTGCAAGCACTACTAGCACAGAATTATATTAATAAGAATTATATTATCAAGAATGCCAAAATCACTTATTAAATAAGTGAATGAAAGACTGAATAAATGATTGACAAAGTCTCCCTTGTGTCCCTATTGATCTTCACAGTGTGGGCCAGAAAGCCATTTCTTCTTTCCATTGGCGTATCCTTTTGCTCTTTAATGTAAGCCTTACGAGCATCTCTTTCAATAAGTCATCAAACCTGGATGTCTACTCATTACTTCTAGCACCCTTTCTCAGATAGTATCTAATATTTTCTAATATTAGAATCTTATTACATACTTTACATTATATGGTATGATTAAAATTCGTTTATTTTGTGATATTTTCATATTATTTCCATTCAGTTGTTATGAGTCATACCTCTAACCTATTCAGCTCCACGGTCTGACCCATTTCCACTGCTATCCTCATGGGTAGACAGTAACTAAAGGACAGCTTCAGCACACAACATCCTTAAATGTGAGATTCTATTTTTAAAAAATTCATTCTGAAATTCTGATTCACACTTAATACTAATGTATCTTGCTCTACTATTAGAATATGTCACTTAGCCTCCAGTGTAAAGTGTACTTTTTGACACAGCACAGAAAAATAAATCTGACTTTTTTTCAGTATTTTGCTTTATGCCACATTGAGTGAATGCAGCATTCACAATGCAAAAAGTGGTCTTCTTTAGATGACAAGGTCTGTCTTGTCATCTAAACGCAGAAATTACAGTGTCATCACCTGCTCTCTCAACTCTCACTTTTGTTGCAATAAACTGGAACAAATGATTGAGAGATGTAAGTGTGTGTGTGTGTGTGTGTGTGTGTGTAATTCAGGCCTCTGGTGTCACGGTTGATAATTAAACACATTTCCTTGGGTTAGATGAATTTAAACACATTTCTTAGGGTTAGATGACTTTATAGAGTCAGAGGGTGCCAATGAAAGAGAGTTTATTTCTATAGACAAAGTTGGTGATTCCCCACTGCTGAAACTCCTATTTGTCTAAAACAACTTCACAGATCTAGACAAATAAACTAGTCTGGTGGGCAATAATAATCTTGTTTTTTTTCTCCAGCTGGTCCTCCAAAGAAGCAGATGTAATTTTGGAAGAGAATATGATTCCTTATCTGTTTCTTCAGTTGTTTCTATAACATGGTCAGTCAGCACACAACATTTCATAAGAGGATGGCAGGATGGGGTTAACTTTGCTACTTAGCTCAGGTTGGGTGTTATTAGGAGTATAACTAGGAAAGTGAATGAGTATGAGTTCATTGCTCTGTATATGTGATAATTAGATACATTCTTCAAATTGTGATTCTTATTTTATTTTTTCAGCATCACTATCAGCTCTCCCTAAAAAGGTGATGACTTACCTCTCTTTCTTTCTTCATGTTAATATTTTGCTTGTTTCCTCAGATCTTCCTATTGGGCTTTTTATTCATCTTCTAAGACTCAGAGGGGTTACCTCCATCTAAAAGCTTTGACTCTGACTCTTTTAATTAACAGAAGCTCTTCCCCATATCTTCAGATGCTAATCTGTTTACTTTCCTATTATTTCACTTCATAAGATATGTTATCATAATCTCTTCATGCACCTATGCAGCATGTGACATTCCAAAGGTATATTTAGGCCCAGGTGTATTTAACACATATTCTCTACTACTGACACCTGTGGCAACTAACGCACCTGACATTTATTCACACTTAATTTCCTGGAATTTCACTGCTTGCCTTGTGAATATCTTCTCATTTAATGTTACAAAGTAATGAGGTAGGTTAGTCTTACTCTTTCCATTTCACAGTTGAAGAGGCTGAGTCACAGATGTGTAAAGTAATTTTTCAAAGAATACACAACAGAGAAATTTGAGGTGCCTGAGTTTTGAGTTCTGTGATGTCTGTTATTCCAATGTATGTTTAAGTTTGTCTATTACAGTGATAGTAAAAAAAGAATTTGGAAACAAACAAAATGGCCCACACTGTAAGAATTTAATTGCCATAAAGGGAGACATGTGCTATCATTCCCATGACTTTTTTTTTTTTTTTTTTTTTTTTTTTTTTTTTTTGAGACGGAGTCTTTCTCTGTCTCCCAGGGTGGAGTGCAGTGGCCCGATCTTGGCTCACTACCATGACATTTTAAAAGGATAGTTTTAACACAGTAAATGCACATAATGTGTTAAGTAAAAAACTATTATTAAAATCATGAAGCAAGGTACTTTCTTCTGTTCAGTATACGTTTGCTAAATGACATTTTTACTGTAGATAAATATATGCTACATACGTGGATATTACAGAATTTAAAAAGATTTAAAAGACATGGTTGTGTATAACATTTTAAGTATTTCATACAATGNCTGAGTTTTGAGTTCTGTGATGTCTGTTATTCCAATGTATGTTTAAGTTTGTCTATTACAGTGATAGTAAAAAAAGAATTTGGAAACAAACAAAATGGCCCACACTGTAAGAATTTAATTGCCATAAAGGGAGTCCTGTGGTATCATTCCCATTTTTTTTTTTTTTTTTTTTGAGACGGAGTCTTTCTCTGTCTCCCAGGGTGGAGTGCAGTGGCCCGATCTTGGCTCACTACCATGACATTTTAAAAGGATAGTTTTAACACAGTAAATGCACATAATGTGTTAAGTAAAAAACTATTATTAAAATCATGAAGCAAGGTACTTTCTTCTGTTCAGTATACGTTTGCTAAATGACATTTTACTGTAGATAAATATATGCTACATACGTGGATATTACAGAATTTAAAAGATTTAAAAGACATGGTTGTGTATAACATTTTAAGTATTTCATACAATGTGGATGTCACATACCTTTCCAGCAATGCCAACTTGTTATTATATAAATCTTTGCTAAAAAGGAATTTTCAAATACTAAAAAAGAGAATTTTGAAATACTAATGTAGAAATGTATGAGAAATTCAAATACTTATCTAGAAACATGGCAGATTTCTCCATCCTCCCATTCTCAATAAAATTGGATATTTGAAAATCTAAGCTTTGTGTTATAAAACAAACAAGCTCTCATTGGGAGGCACTCAAATTATGAGCTTATAGTCAAGGACTGTTTTCTGAAATCAATGCAACTGAGTATTTTGGAAAATATTAAAAAACCTAAAACCATGTTGAATTTGCAAGAATTAAAGAACGAAGAAAACGATGACAGGCCATACTTTAAAGCTATTTAAAAAAAGTCTATCCATGGGTTTTTGTTCTTTGAAGTTCTGATACTTCAAAACATGAAACAGGTAGTCGCATATATCTTGATGTAATTTATAGTACCATTGTTTAAAAATCTGTTACAATTTTATTTCACTGGTTAGCTTAAGGGTTTTCTGTTTGTTACACTCTATTAATTTCTTTTGTTTGCAAATGTAAAAAATAATGTAGTAGTTTCATTTATTGGGAAAGCATAATTAAAAACAAAATCTCCCAACCTGTAAAACCTCCACAAAAGTAGAAGAGAACGAAAGCATTTCATTATTGAATAAAGCCCTAAAACAGATTATGTCATCCATCACAGATAATCTGCTAAAAGATTTTAAAGACAGGAACAAAAAAAAACTTACTCTTTTATATAGCCAAGCAGACACAACTCATTCTGTACATGTGTCTAAGGTAAACTAGTCCTCAAATAAGAGGACTTGACAGCTCCATTTGTTACAGCAGTTTACCCTAAATTTACTTGGTAATTGGAATGGCCATCTGTGTTAGCTAATTGACTTTATACAACGGAAAAATAAACTCCTCATATCTTTAAGACAAGAAGTAGTTTTGCAATTTAGAGGGAAGCACCAGTTAGGTTCCTGCCCTCTCAGAGAAAACGGGAGATTGGGGCATTATCTTTATGATTATTACATTATAAAAAGATGGTTCCCAAGTTCTTGAGGAAGGCATTCATGGATGTGAAAGCTGGCAAGAGCTGTAGTTTCTAAAAGACTTACATACATTTCAAAGAGAGAGAGAAAGAATTAACAATCACAAGGTTTCTAAAGTGTATGTTCTAAAATGGAAGGAGGATGTCTCTTCCCTATTTTTCAAGGAGAATTAAACCTATTATTTTAAATATGTATTTTCCTTATATATGACTCTTTTTAAAAAGCATGAATACAAACATGGTAAAATTAGCAGTAGTACTAAGGCAATTTACCAAAGAAAGCCAGAAAACTTCATTAATACTGAAGTAATACTAGCTGTGTTCTCAATTGACCTGATTGTTCTCATTTATTGAATATGCTAGAAAAACATTGAACTCTTCAGTTAATTCTGTCTGTGCAAGTCACAGACCATTAACTAAAAGGCTTTGCAAGATTTTATGAGCATTTGATGATATTTTTCCAGGGATGATAAAGTGTATTTGTTTTGAAATTTTATTTCACAAATTCTCTGTTGATAACATTGTGGTATTGGCTGTAGTATAATTATCTAATTAAAACAATCAAAGTAAGCAAAGTAAGCAAATTGACCATACCAAATGCCTAGAAAGCTGTACATATGAGATGATTAAAAATGAAGCAACATCTTGTTGATATGGTCAATAAAATTAATCTGCACACGGAAGAAAACAATATTCAATGAGCCTTACCTTAAGTAATCATTTGATAGGGTGTTAAATTTCTGAAAGGTTTATATTTCATGGTTAATTTAATTTAATTTATTATTTTAAACCAGGTTTATTTTCGTATTCATCTGTCTCTACTTGATAAGAATATTTGCATTATGACCGTGGTAAACAAAATAAAGCCCATGATTTCTACCTTATAATCTTCAAATTAGCAAAGATAATCATAATCCCCCATACAATGTGCATTCTTTCGGTCAATAATGGAGATGTACCTGTCAGCTGGCACACTATCATTAATTTGAAAAGCTGCCCATGTAATACTGTCATCAAGAAATTTGAATAATGTATGGGACTGAGCCAAGTGTTGCATTAATGGAGGTTTGACAAGCATGTGATAGTTGAGCTAGGCAAGGAGGCATTCAGTGCAAGAAAGATTTCACAATAGGTAATGCAGATAATTTCTGGAAGTGAATAAAGCAAGTCAAAGGTAGTCCATGAAAGATTTAGATAAAAGGAAACACGGGAAAAGGAGTTGTCTAATAAAACATGGTAACAGAAATAAAAATTCGGTAAATCTAAAGATTGAGAAAGAAGATAAGGCTCAAATTCTCATGGACAGAAAACTAGTTCTGGAGACAAAGACAAACATTCAACTTGGTGGTAATACGTGATATGATTTTCAGTTGGATAAAATGAATAGAAAACCTGGAACCAAGTTAAGAGTCCAGTGACAAGGCTGGGTACATTAAACTATTAAGAAAGCTGCTTAGATTAACTTCTGTATTTCTTGTCCATGTTTGAAATGGAGACATGTCTATATCTTAGATATGCATAGAAAGGCTCCAGTTTATATTTATGGTCAGAACAATGTGCAGAGAAAAACAGAAATCAAATTATGAGAGATTATACATGTAAATAGCATTTCAAAGGTATAGCCAATAGAATATATGTAGTTACAGTTTTTTAAGTATTGAAGTGTTCAAATTATGTGTTCCCTCATCTGAAATAAAAACATAACATACATGCCTGTACTGATAAATTAGTTGCTAAATTAGTTCTAGGTTGGATAATATACATTTTTTTCCCCGTGAAAAGACAGAAGGGCTCAGAATAGCTGGGCTTGATTCCCCACTCTGGCTCTTACTAACTATGTAAATATGTGACCTAGGAGGGATTAATGAATCAATCTCTCTGTGCCTCAGGTACCACTTCTCTAAACCGAGATGTTAACAATAAAGTTAATTTATAAGGTTTTGAAAGTATTAAATAAATAAAAAGTATAAAACTATTAAGAAAGATTATAGCTGAGCGCGGTAGCTCATGCCTGTAATCCCAGCATTTTGGGAGGCCAAGGAGGGCAGACCATGAGGTCAGGAGTTCGAGACCAGCCTGGCCAATATGGTGAAACCCTGTCTCTACTAATATTTTTAAAAATTAGCCAGGCGTGGTGGTGCTCACCTGTATTCCCAGCTACTCCGGAGGCTGAGGCAGAAGAATTGCTCGAACCTGGGATGCGGAGGTAGCAGTGAGCCAAGATCGTGCCACTGCACTCCAGCCAGGGCGACAGAGTGAGACACCATCTCAAAAAAAAAAAAAAAAAAAAAGAAAGATTACATATATGTTATTATATAATCTTTCTTAATAAATGTTATTATATAATCTTATAAATGATTAAAACCTTACTATTAAGTTATTATATACTCTATTAAAATGCACATGTATTTCCTTTAAAATCCTTGGAATATATTTAAAATGTGGATAATTTAATATGCACTTTCTAAGAAATAGTCATTTATTAAAATTTCTTCCTCTTGAAATATGGTTGTTTTCTCACATCTTCATATTTCAACGGCCAGAGCAAAAGGGAAACACGTGGATAGCCTGTTAAGTATTCAATAAAATAAAGAAAAGTTTTGAATTCTGCAATAAAATATGAGTAAGCAGGGGTTACAATTAATCTTATAAAATTGTAAGCTGTCTTGTCAGATAGAAGCCTTGAGTGTTAATTTCCTTAAGATCTCACTTTTCTCAGGTACATTTTTCTTCATAATAAAAATGCCAGTTTAGAACCCCACCTTAACAGCACCACCAAGCAAATCAGCTTGCAAAATAATTTTCCTCACCAAGGTTCCATATCTATTAGCAGTCCTCATCATTTTATTATTTCTAAATTGAAGCTTCTTAAAGATGTTCTTAATTGAGATCTTGACTATGTGCTGAACTTATCCCCATAAATGATTCTGAAATTACTATAAACATGCTGTCAGTTAACTAGATCAATTAACAATGTTAAGTACAGATCTTTTATGAAATTAATTAAAAGATTCTCATATTTTCCCTGACACTGATTTCAACTAATTATAATATGCACTTCTTTTCTGAAATAAATGGCGTAAATTTTATGAACAAATAATGTAAATTTTTCTTTTAAGCCTTACACTGTTTTTAAATAGCACTTTCAAATATAGTGATCTAACTTCATAGTATCTTTATAGACAGTTACATTTTCATAAGTGTATAAAATATATATCATATGTTCAATGTAATATCTTCTCTTTGGGTTATTTCATTACCTCATTTATCACAATAATTTTCTCCTGTCCCCCATTTTTTTTGGCTAGTAACTGGTGTCTGTCAAGCATTCACAAGTGTTCAGTCAAAACAAAAAAGGTGAATCCATTGTAACATGCAGCCCTATACATATTAATACTTAGCCTAAACTCATTAATAAGACATTTTTAGGCAAGAATACTAATAAATCACTATCTTATAATTTTTTCTCCTTTGAGTGGGTGTAGTGGTCTTCAGTAGCAGCAAGAGGCAGGGAAAGCAATTAATTTATTAAGTTGCCACTATCTACTAACTAAAGAAAGCCATCAAGTAGTTTCTCATTTGGAATGGAAGAGGCAACCAGGATTTATTAACACTGGTCCATTTACCCTAATCATAGCCACACTTTCCACAACAAAAATTATCAAGCAGGCATTTTAGTGAAGATTCTTTCAGGAAAGCTAGGTATATACATTCTAATTGTGTCGGTTTGCTAGGGCAGCCATAACAAAGTACCACAGACTGGAGGGTTTAGTCAACAGAACTTCATTTCCTCACAGCCTTGGAGGTCTGATAACAAGCTGAGATCAAGGTATAGACAGAGTTAGTTTCTTTTAAGGCATCTCTCCTTGGCTTATAGATGACCCTTGCCCTCTAGTGTTCTCACATGGTCTTTTCTCTGTGTGTCTGTGCTCCAACCTCTTCTAATAGAGACACCAGTCATGTCAGAGTAGGGCCTACCTATGTGACCTCATTTACCTGAATTTCCTCTGTGAAGTCCATCTCTCCAAATACATTCACATCCTGAGGTATGCGGGTTAGGACTTAAACATATGAATTTTGCAGGGACAAAATTCTGCCCATAATAACAACCACTTAAACCTTCTTTCCTCTATATAATGACAGGCTTAGTTTATATTCAGACCTCTCCCAAATTCTATGGCAATCTTTGCCTAAAGACTGATTTAACTAACTGTGTGACACTCTGCACCTGTTTCTGCTTCTCTTGTTTTTTTTTTTCTTCCTCAAGAAAAGGGCTCTGAAAACTGAGGCAATTTGAACAGTACTTGCACTAGGCTTGAATGGACCTTACATTAACTTATTCTAATTGTTATCTTGTTATACTTCACATTTGTAGTCACAATAAATCATTATTTTCTGTAGCCTCTACCTCTTTTTCAGAATTTCTTCTCCTAAATCATAAATCATTCATAATAGTACAATATATATGGTGTTTTAAGGATAACAAAATAGTTGTTCATGTGCAAACCTTTTATATAAATTTTATAAACTTATTTTTAGCATGTGTTTTTTTTTTTACTCTTCAAATAATGGGTTTCCCTTTTTATCAATAATTTCCAACACTGAATATTACATGATGAGATATAAAGTATGTGTAGTATAGAAGGTGGTTTTACTATAAAATACAGTTTATAACCATAAAGCCAGATTACTGTGGCAGCCCTTAAACCTTAGCACCTGAACCACTTTTCCAAAGGTATTCAAAGTTACCTGAGCTTTTACAATTGAAAAGGCACTAAAGAGACAAAGATGGAAATATATTTAAGGGAAGTCCTGGAGAGACAGTGCCATGTACGGTGAAGGGTGGGTGATTAAAGCAGCACAGGAGTTATTCAAGACAGTTCCAATATCATGTGTAGGGCAGGAGATGCGTCTCAAATACTATGCAAATGCCAGTTTGTAAATAGCCTCATCTGCTAATTTAAGTTAATGCTTTGTTAATCCTGAAGACAACAACAAAAATGAACAGAGAACATTTCATACTCTCGCTCTGTCTCTCTCTTTCTCTCTCTCTCTCTCTCACACACACACACAACCCATTTGCCAATGATAAAAGTTTCTCATTCTTGAGAGTCTTCTCTTCAGAAAAGTCCATAGAGTCTAGTAAAAAAAATAAGCAAATGTTTCTCATAGACCAAAGATTGTTAGTTTTTTGGAAGGTGCGCAGAAAGGCAGCAGCATAGAATAGGGAAGTTGCTTTACCAGGCAGTGCCAGGAAATAAATCTGACCAATGTTTTAAGACAAGGGTTTGGATTTTTGCATATTCTTGACAAAACCTCCATCACTGCTGTCCATAAACCACTGCAAGTGTATCTTCTTCTCCCCAACACAGATCAGTTCTAATTTTGTTTTAAGGCACGAAGACCCTTTCCTGAAGACATCCTTTATCTTGTCGCTCTCATCGGTGGTGACTGGTTACTCCCTCGCACTGCTCGTTTCATTGGGACAGGGTGTGTGGTAGGGTAGGTGTTCTCTGTTACTGATTTGTCACTTCTGCTTCCAGACCATTCCAGACCATTCTCCTTTCTCACTCCAATTTCCTTCCCAAATGCTTACATTTATGTTATTAGATGATACGACGCACTACCTCTGTTTGAGAAGTTCTCTGGTATAGTGTTCTACGTAAGAAGTCAATTCGTTAATTATAGTGTTGTCTCTATGTGTATTGGATTATGTTAGTTAATAAAGTTGTTCAAATCTTCTATATCTTATTGAGTTATTGCTCCTTGTCTTATCACTGAGAGAGGAGTGTTATCATGTTCCATGAGGATAGTGGATCTTTTCTAATATTCCTTTTAGTTCTGTACATTTGTGATATATATGCACATTTCTCATGGGTTTTTAGAATACATATCTATATATATACACTCCAGAATATATATATTATCTATACATATACTCCAGAATACATATCTCTATACATATACTCCAGAATATATATCTCTATATATACACGTGTATGTATATATATGCATGCATGTAAATATATGTGTATGAATGCATGTAACATTAGACATGTTGCAGCTTTTTTGATGAAAGAAAGCATATATCCACACAAAGGTGCATATATAAATGTTCATAACAGCTTCTTGTAATACTAAAACTAAATATAACACAAATGTCCATCAGTAGGTAAATAGATAACCACATTTTAGTACTAAAATACAATGGACTACTACTTAGCAATTAAAAGTCACAAAGTATTTATAGATACAACTTGAATGAAACAAAATAATTATACTAAGTGAATGAAACCAGACAAGAAAAAGTGTGTACTACATGATTCTCTTTATCTAAAATTCTAGAGAAGCTGTAGTGACAGGACACATAGAATTTTTTAGGGTTGGCACAGCGGGAAGAAAAAAGTTACAAATGAATAAAATGGAACTTCCAGAGATGAACAATATGTTCATTATCTTGATTGTGATGATAGTTTCGAGTATGTGCATACATGTGCCAAAACTCAAATTGGTCCCTTTAAATTTGTGTAGTTTATTGAAAGTCAGCTAAAACTCAATAAACCTAGAATAATTCATTATGACTGATGTTCTTTTAATCTGATAATGGTGTCTAGTTTCTGTAGAATACATTCCAAGCTCATTGTTACATCCCTAAGAACTTCACGCTCCTCTTCTTTCTCATTTACTACACAGATACTAAGCTCCAGTCGCACTGAACATTCCCATTCTCCAATAAAACAATATTTTTTTCTAATGCAATGAAAAATACATCTGAGACCATGGAAAAAATATCTCTGCTGCAACATTAAGCTGATATATTTGTACGTTTAGTAGAGATTTTTCATTGTTGGCTTTTTTTTTTTTTCCTGTCCCCAACCCTTTTTAGGTAAGGCAAAAGAAAGGGCTATGAGAAAACTCTCCAGAGAGAGAGTTAAGCATATTTTTCAAGCATGATAGCCTTAAAGAACATGATGATGTCTTTAGAATACTATAAATAGTACTGGGTAATCAAAGAACCTAATTTTCTTTGGTGTCCTCATCAGTGAGAAAATATCAACCTGAATGGGCATTACTCAAGTCTTACATATAATTCATGTTCCTATTATACCTTATGACTTGGCATTTCACAAAATTTGATTTGAAAAGCCAGCGCTTTGTCAATTCCCAGGTAATCATAAATAAAAAAATAAAAAAAATAAAAAAAAAAAAAAAATTAAAAATATAAAAAAAAAAAAAAAAAAAATAAAATAAAAATAAAATAATTGATATTCAAATATAAAGCAGCCAGGTAAATTACTTTAGGGTGAGTGTCAGGCCTTTCGCCCCGGTCCCACTCTGCTCCTTTGACGGCCACGCCCGTCTGTTCCCGCCCAGCCCGCCTCAGGGCATGCCCCCGGTCGGGCCGTGGGCCCCCGGCCCTGCGGGGCGGGCCCCCCCGACTTACCGCTAAAATTTAATTGAAGACTCCACTGAAACTTTACAGAAAATAGGAAAAATTTACTAAAATGATATTTTGTTAAACATTAGAACTTTTATCAAAATGCAGAAGTTACATTTGATAACTGCTAATATTTCCAAGAACATTTTAGTATGCTTCGTGGTTAAGATTAAAGTTGTTTACAAATAGATTGTCTTTAGAAATTAATTTTTATTCCAACTAAGTAAGTGGAAATTCAGCTCCATTTTTGCTTAGTAGACATATCTTTAGAAGTAAACACAAAACCATACCTCTCACCATTTAAAGATTCTTCAGTACTTTCCACCAAGAAGAATTATTACCATAGTGTCATCATAACTTTGATTAATTGCACTATGTAAACCCAGAATTCTCCTACAAATCCAATTGGTTATGACATTATTTTTTTCACTACGTGATTATAAAAATAGACCACTAAAGATAAGTAATGAAACAGTTCATTCTCCCATATAGAAAAATTAACAAATGCTGTCATGAGAATACATTCTCATTTTAATGTTTGAATATGTGAAAAATGAATGATGAAGCAGCTCATTTCACAGTTTATTATGGAAAACAAATATAGAAACTGTTAATTCAAGTAGTTCAATAGCTCAAGCCTTACAAACACAAAAGTGTGTGACAGCATACCCAGTGCCTATCCATAGGCAGCCATAGGATGAATCAAGTCAGAACTCTAAATATAGTGAAATTGGCATTGGCTGAAAGTCTGGCAATGCATGAAATATATTGAGTCGACTGTGGTGATTTAGTGACAGTATGAGAATTAGTTTATTATCATTTTTGTCCACTAGAATTAAGTTCCATAAAAGCAGTGTAGATTTTTGTTTACTCCTGTAACCCAGTGGCCAGAAAAGTTCCTGACACAGAAGAGGAACTCAGGAAATACTTGCAGATGGAATGGATAAATATGTTAGTGAAGTTATGAGATTACTGCACAAAGATAAAACCAGTAGATGAACTATCTTTGTAAAAGGCTAATCTTCTATTTATAAAGGGCATCTATCCATATAGAAATGGAAAAGATAATAAGCAATATAAGATTGAGATAACTTGCAGAAGTTTACATGAGCAGACAGAGCAGGCCAGCATAGATGTTGGAACACTAAGACAATGACAAGTATGCCACTGCTAGTCCTAGAGTACAAGGAGAAAATCAAGACATGAATTATGGTGCTGGGCACATAGTAATAATTCATATAGGTCTGTGTAAACTTTTACATTGTGAATTGTTGAGATATTTCTGTACCTTTTCCATTCCTATACTATGTGAGACTACAAATAAACTATTAGAATTAATGAGTGAATTAGTTAAGGTCAGTTTGGAAATATCAGTTTTATTTCTATGTGTAAGCCACAGACCAAAATACAATTTAAAAGAGGGCAATTTAAAATAGCATTAAAACATATAATAAAATATGTACAAGAACTTTTCCAAATAAACCATAAAATATAATATGCATAAATTAATTAACTTAATAAACAGAAGGTTATACCATGTCTTGGTTTCAATGAATTCAATATTTGATATTATATTAATAAGTTCTTCAAAATTAATTCATAGATATAAAACTATTTCATTCATAATATCAAGAAGTATTTATAAGGAAGTATTTATCAGGAAGAATAAATAAGATGATTGCAAAGTTTATATGGAGATGCAATGGGCTAAGAAAAGCCAATAAAATCTTGAATAAAGAAAAAGTTAACTGAACTTCCTCTGCCATATATCATGGCTTATTTTAAGATTATAATAATTGAGACAGTGTAGTTTTCATAGAACATGATATGGTTTGGCTCTGTGTCCCCACCCAAATCTCATCTTGAATTGTAATTTCCACATGTAAAGGGAGGGACTGGGTGGAAGATGATTGGATCATGGGGTGGTTTCTCTCATGCTGCTTTGAGGGGAGTTCTCATGAGATCTGGTTATTTGGTAAGTGTCTGGCATTTCCCCTGCTAGGTCTCTCTCCTTCTGCATTGTGAAGAAGGTGTCTGCTTCTTCTTAACCTTCTACCATGATTGTAAGTTTCCTAAGGCCTCCCCAGCCATGCAGAACTGTGAGTCAATTAAACCTCTTTTGTACATAAGTTACCCAGTTTCAGGTAGTATCTTTATAGCAATGTGAGAACAGACTAATACAGAGAACTGGTATCAGCAGAGTGAGGTACTCCTATAAAGATGACCTGAAAATGTGAAAGCAACTTTGGAACTGGGTAACAAGCAAAGGTTGGAACAGTTTGGTGGGGTCAGAAGAAGACAGGAAGACATGTGGAACTTTGGAACTTCCTAGAGACTAGTTGAATGATTTTGACCAAAATGCCTATGGACAATGAAGTCCAGGGTGAGGTGGTTTCAGTTGGAGATGAGGAACTTATTGGGAACTGGAGCAAAGGACACTCATGCTATGCTTTAGCAAAGAGACTGGTGGCATTTTGCCCTGCCCTAGGGATCTTTGGAACTTTGAACTTGAGAGATGAGTTAGGGGTGTCCAGTGGAAGAAGTTTCTTAGTAGCAAAGCATTCAAGATGTGGCCCGGCTTATTATGAAAGTAATCAGTTATATGCACTCACAAAGAGATGTTTTGAAATGGAAACTTATGTCCAAAGGGGAAGCAGAGAATACAGGTTTGGAAAATTTTCAGTGGACAATGTGGTAGGAAAGAAAAACTCATTTTCTGGGGAATAGTCAAGCCAGCTGCAGAAATTTGCATAAGTAACAAGGGGCTGAATATTAATAGCCAAGACAATGGGGAAAGAGACCTTCATGGCAACAACTCCCATCACAGGCCTGAAGGCCTCGGAGGGAAAAATGGTTTTGTGAGCCAGGCCCAGGGCCTAGCTGCTCTGTGCAGCCTTGACACTTGATGCTTTATGTCACAGCTCTCCATCTCCAGCCATGTCTAATAGGGGCCAACATACAGCTCAAGCCATTGCTTCAAAGGGTGCAAACCCCAAGCCCTGGCAGTTTCCATGTGGTGTTGGGCCTACAGGTGCGCAGAAGACAAGAGTGGAGCTTTGGAAGCCTCTGCCTAGATTTCAGAGGGTGTATGGAAATGCCTAGATATTGGGGACCATGCCGGGGGTGGTGGAGAATGAACAGACACAAGAGACAAAGACAAACAGAGAACATGGCGGCCGCACCTAGAGCCTCCACCTCACTTTATTTATACTCCATAAATTCCATGTCAGCAAAAATAACACAATGCAAAACAAACTTTCTGCACCCAGATATAACCTTCTGCTTAGTTCCTTGTCTCTAAGTTCTTTCTTATTTTGTCTGCCTTCTTGGCGCCTACTAGAGTTCATTAAAAGTTCAACTAGAGATACTGTCCTTGACTACTGGAGTTCATTGAAAGTGCAACTAGCTAGAGATACTGTCCTTGAGCCTTATCTATTCTTAGCATATTATTTTCAATGGCCCCTGCATTTCCCCCTTTTTGTTTTGCCTCAATCCTAGAAAGGTAGCCCATACTTGTTCCTGTGTTTTCCTTTGTTTTTGGATG
>NW_016810178.1:880539-885702 GCF_001698545.2 Rhinopithecus bieti
GTGGTGGAGAATGAACAGACACAAGAGACAAAGACAAACAGAGAACATGGCGGCCGCGCCTAGAGCCTCCGCCTCACTTTATTTATACTCCATAAATTCCACGTCAGCAAAAATAACACAATGCAAAACAAACTTTCTGCACCCAGATATAACCTTCTGCTTAGTTCCTTGTCTCTAAGTTCTTTCTTATTTTGTCTGCCTTCTTGGCGCCTACTAGAGTTCATTAAAAGTTCAACTAGAGATACTGTCCTTGACTACTGGAGTTCATTGAAAGTGCAACTAGCTAGAGATACTGTCCTTGAGCCTTATCTATTCTTAGCATATTATTTTCAATGGCCCCTGCACCTAGATGTCCAGGTAGATATCTGCTGCAGGGGCAGAGCCCTCATGGAGAACCTCTGCTCGGGCAGTGCAGAAGGGAAATGTGGGGTTGGAGTCCCCACACAGAGTCCCTGCTGGGGCATGGCCTAGTGGAGCTGTGAGAAAAGGGACAGTGTTGTCTACACTCCAGAACTGTAGATACAGTGATAGATTGCACCATGCACCTGGAAAAGCTGCAAACACTCGATGCCAGCCTGTGAAAGCAGCCATGGGGGCTGTAACTTGCAGAGCCACAAGAGAGGAATTTCCCAAAGCCTTGAGAGCTGATATGGTTTGGCTGTGTCCCCAGCCAAATCTCATCTTGAATTGTAGCTCCCACAATACCCACTTGTTATGGGAGGGACCTGGTGGGAGGTAATTGAATCATGGGGTGGAGTCTCTCCCAAGTTGTTCTCATGATAATGAATAAGTCTCATGAGATCTGATGGTTTTATAAGGGAGAGTTTCCTTGCACAAGCTCTCTCTTGTCTACCAACAGATAAGACATTTCTTGCTATTCAGTCATGATTGTGAGGCTTCCCCAGCCATGTGGAACTGTTAGTCAATTAAACCTCTTTCCTTCATAAATTACTCAATCTTGGGTATGTCTTTATTAGAAGCATGATAACAGAGTAATACAGGAGCTCATCCCTCACATTAGCATGTCCTGGATGTGTGACATGGAGTCAAAGAAGATTATTTTGGATCTGTAAGATTTAATGACCACCCTGTAGGCTTTCAGACTTGCATGGGGCCTGTGGCCCCTTTGTTTTGGCCAGTTTCTCCCATTTGGAATGGTAACATTTATCCAATGCCTGTATCCCCACTTTATCTTGGAAATAACTACATTGTTTTTGATTTTACAGGCTCTTAGGTACAAGGCACTTGCCTTGTCTCAGATGAGACCTTGAACTTCAACTTTTGAGTTAATGTTGGAATGAGTTAAGATTTTGGGAGGCTGTGGGAAGGCATGATAAGTTTTGAAATGTGAAAAGGACATGAGATTTGGGAGGAACCAGGGGCTGAATGACATGGTCTGGCTCTCTGTCTCCACCAAATCTCACCTCAAATTGTAGTCCCCACATGTCAGGTGAGAAATGTGATATGAGGTGATTGGATCATGGAGGCAGTTTTCCCTGTGCTGTTCTGGTGTTAGTGAGAGTCCTCATGAGATCTGGTTGTTTGATTAAGTGCCTGGCATTTTCCCTTTGGGTTCTCTCTCTCTCCTGCCACCTTGTCAAGAGGGTGTTTGCCTCCCATTTGCCTTCTACCATGATTGTATATTTCCTTAGGCCTCCCCAGTTATGTGTAACTGTGAGTCAATTAAACCTCTTGTGTTTACAAATCACCCAGCCTCAAGTGGTACCTTTATAGTAGTGTGACAACTAATAAAGAATAACAGAAAATTAGACATTGAAGTAGATGTAAAAATTCATAAGACATAATGCCTTAGATTTTTAAAATTGATACATAATAGAGGTACACATTTTTGAGGCACATATAATATTTTGATACATTATTTTAATGTGTAATTATCAAATTAGGGTAGTTTGAATATTCATTACCTTAAATATTTACCATTTCATTCTTCTGGGAACATTAGAATTAATAGCTTCTAGCTATTTTGAAATATATAATAGATTATTATTAACTATAGTCAACCTACTGAAATATCAAACACCGGATTTTATTCTATCTAATGTATTTTTGTCCCATAAATAAATCTTTTTTGATCCCTTTCACCCAGTCTTCCTGACCTCTGGTAACCACCAACCTACTCTCTATCTACTTTCTATCTTCACGAGACCCAGTTTATTAGCTCCCACATTTTAGTGAGAACATGGAATAATTGTTTTTCTGTGCCAGCAATAACATCCAGTTCCATATGTTGCTGCAAATGACAGGATTTCATTCCTTTTTATGGCTGAATAATAGTCCATTGTGTATATATACCACATTTTATTTATCAAGTTATCTGTTGGCAGACATTTAGGTTAATTCCATGTTTTGGATATTGAGGCCAAAAAACAACATAAAAGATCAAAAAAACCAAAAGGTTGTTTGTTTAAAGATAAATACAATTGATAAACTATTAGCTATACTAAGAAGAAAAGAGAGATGACACAATACATACAATCAGAAATTTAAAATAAGACATAACAATTGATATCACAGAAGCACAAATAATCATTAGAGACTATACACCAACTATACACCAACAAATGAACTGTACACCAACAAATTTTAAAATATAGGAGAAATGGATAAATTCCTGGACACATACAACCTACAAAGATTGAAACATGAAGAAACAGAAAATCAAACTGATAAATAACTAATAAGCAGATTGAAACCATAATAAAAAGTCTCCCATCAAGGAAACCCAGGACCTAATGGCTTCAGTCTGCATGCTAGCAAACATTCGAGTATAACTAATACCAATTCTACTCACTGTATTCAATTAATTGAAGAGAATTCTTCCAAATGCCTTAGGTTTTGTTGCCCCAGAAACAGACACTGAGACAAGAATGTAAGTATCAGTAATTAATTTGGGAAGTGCAAATAACCAACCAATTAACAGTGGAGGTATTAGGAAGTACTGAATGAACTGATGGTGTAGAATGTCTTTTAAAACTACTTTCTGCTGAAGGTCCAAACAATTGTCCCTTTCAGAAAATGGGAAGTGAGCATGCTCTTTGGAATGTAGTATTTTCCTAACCTAATGTTATCAAGTAGAACATCTCACCTAGAATCAATGTGGGTGGAGGAAGAGGTTTAAAATGGAAAATCAGGAGGCCAATTTTTTTTTTTTTTTTTTTTTTTTTTTTGCTGTATTTGTAATATATTACAGAGTGTCTGTATCACCATATATACCCCATAAATAATGATTTAATCAAATGAGCTAATTGCAGGCCCATTTCTCTCTCTGTTATGTATACTCTTGAGCAAATAATTTTCCTTTCAAACTTCAGCTGAACCATCTTAAAATTAGAGGCAGTCGTGATAGTCACTGTCTCAGTAAGTATTAATTTATCAGTGAGATGAAGTAAAGCAAAATCTATACTAGATACTAAATTTGGAGGATTTTTTTTCTGTCATATGTAATAAATATATATACAGACAATACATTATGGGTCTGGTGTTCAGTGGGGCCTGGGTTCCTTCCAATTTTTTGTTCTACCATTCTATTCTTAGAATCTCAACAGGAAACATATAGATCACTTGAATTAGGATAATTTAAAAAGAGTTGGTTTATAAAATAATTATTCAAAAGAGTGTTTGGAATATACTAAAAACTCAAGACCAATAGCAGCAGTCATTAGTAACCTTGGGCCCAGAAGGGATAGAGTTGCGAAAACAGTTACCTAAACCCAAGAAAAGAAGCCTTGTAGTAAAGGCCACTTTGTGAACGGCTGTGACCCTCAACTGAGGACACCGTCAGCACAAAGTGACACAGCCTGGGGGAAGCCAGTGGGAAATAACCTGAGCCTACTCTCATTTCTTTCTCCAATTTACTGCCTAGATTTCCCTTTGTTTAAACTCAGTTGGAAACCAGAAGGCCTGGTTATGAGCACATAAGTGAGCCTGTTAATGGCACACATACAGTGTAGTCTCCTAGGGCACTAAACAAGACAGAGAAGGATGGAGAATCAACCTGCAAGGGCAAGTGGAAGACATCAGCACTGCCATCCTCAACGCAGTGCTCTGCTGCTAAGACAGCTGCTTGATTTGCAGTTATAATATCTACATTACATCTATCAGGAAATAGTCCAGAAAGCAAGGAAGTAATGCCTCCTTCCTTTAGGGACACATCCCAGAAATTGTCCTCATCACTTCTACTTTTGCTACATTGCTCAGAGCTGAGTTATATGACAAACTAATTGCAAGGGAGGTTGGGATATTTTGTTTTTATTTCAGTCAGCAAACAGACTCAAGTGAAAATAAAAGATTTATTACTAATGCAAAATGAGAGAATATCTACGTATTTGTTACCCGCTTCTTCCCCTCTTTGAGCCACCTTTCTGGAAGTAACTCAATCCCTCAGTGATCACATCTGCTCTCAAGAGGAATCTTCTCCAGGGCTCCATTTCTCACCAGTCTAAGAATATACTACCTACCCTCTAATTCCCTTGGGACCTGTAGTGGCCAGAATGGCTTCCTGTTGTTGCTGATATCTGGGTGACTTGGCACACTCTGTTGTTTCCTCACCATCCCCACTCTTCTAGGGAAGTCTGTTTGTTAAAATGATTTGAAACTTATGAGCTGAATATTTTATTTTTTCTTATGACAAAAAAATAAGTTTTTTAAATCTATCTTTTTAGTTGTTTTATTTTTTGGAATATATAATTGCATGGTATGTGACTTATGAATTCTAAAATACTCTACAGATATTAGAGTTAGCATATTATAAAACTACTTTTTAAATTACCCCAAATATTAATATCTTAACAATTTTTAAACTGGTACTTTCTCGTTCTATAGGACAGGTAATCTAGTTTAAAAATACAATTTTTTGGCCAGGCGCAGTGGCTCAAGCCTATAATCCCAGCACTTTGGGAGGCCGAGACGGGCGGATCACGAGGTCAGGAGATCGAGGCCATCCTGGCTAACACGGTGAAACCCTATCTCTACTAAAAAAATACAAAAAACTAGCCAGGCGTGGTGGCGGGCGCCTGTAGTCCCAGCTACTCGGGAGGCTGAGGCCGGAGAATGATGTAAACCCGGGAGGCGGAGCTTGCAGTGAGCTGAGATCCAGCGACTGCACTCCAGCCTGGACGATAGAGTGAGACTCTGTCTCAAAAA
>NW_016810178.1:885989-929867 GCF_001698545.2 Rhinopithecus bieti
AAAAAAAAAAAAAAAAAAAAAAAAAAAAAAAAAAAAAAATTCTCAATGACAAAATAAATGTGTTTTCATTTTAAAAGGGAAAATGTATCTTGAATATAAACTTTTATGACTTTAAAAAATAACTTTCTTAGTACATCTTATATTCTTACCATTTTAAAATAATTTCTTAATACAGATATGCTTATTTTCAAGACGCTATAGTGGTTTATTTAGGCATCCCTTTGATTTGGGCAAAATAGTAAATGGCATGATTTTCTTTAAGTAAAATAAATGCTATTTTACAGTAAAATATTGGAATTAGATGGTCAAGAGGTATCAGAATATTTTAGAGATGAAAGCATAGCCTTAAAATTTCCCTGTGGCTTTTAAAGTTATCTGATTAATTTAAAGAGTTTTACTTACAAAGAAAATCTAATAAATATATGCAATTAATTATATCTGAATTTTGGATTGTTTCCATACACAACTTAGAAAAAGTAACTGTGTAATTAACCTCTAGCTTCAGTAAAATGCATATTGAGAAACAGCTTCACAGAAAAACATATAATGCAAGGATAGAATAAATGCTTATAAAAATAATTCATATATATACAAATATATACACATGCATATACACACACTTATATGTGTATATAATTTAAATTTCATTTTTATTCAAAGATCCTCAAAATGTATAATCTCAGAATCAGATAAAAGATCCCTATAGCAAAGTAGATTTTTTTTGTTTTTAAGAAAACAAAATAAATGCAAATTGTTAATACTTAATATTACTCAAATATTTTTGGTTGGGTGTTCTTTGGAACTAATAAATCTGTGCTCCATTCCAATGAGCATTGATGTCCCTAAGCTAAATTGCAAAGACAGTGCAGACACTTCCACTCCTCCTATCTAGGTATTGGTTTTTATGCTAGTAAACTGGACCACTCCTTCCTTACCCTAAATGGTGTTTACTACACTTTTGTACTTAAGTCATGCCATCCTTTAAATGCTCTAATATGCCTCAAAGTAATTCCAATGAGATAATCACTATTCAAACTAATTCTTTGTAA
Source organism: Rhinopithecus bieti (assembly GCF_001698545.2). Classification (NCBI taxonomy): domain Eukaryota; kingdom Metazoa; phylum Chordata; class Mammalia; order Primates; family Cercopithecidae; genus Rhinopithecus; species Rhinopithecus bieti. Next base: position 887,039 of record NW_016810178.1, read on the forward strand.
CCCTAAAGCCATTCTGCCTTCAGGTTACATTGTGTTACAGAGATTTCAGTGAAGAATTATGCATCTCAAATCCGTCTTGTGTAGCTTGCTTCAAGGTGTACTGTAGGTCAATCTGAGTGACAGATGCCATTATGTGCATAGAACTTCTCCATTCCTCTACTGTCTCATGTTCTTTAAAGTAAGCATGCTTCTTTCCCAACATCCTTGTCTCTCAGGCAGTTAGGCCTCAGACAGTCTTACCTGACACAAAATCTACGATTAGCCCAGTTAATAAACTAGTAAAAACCCCATCTCATCATATATTCTATACAAATCGTACAATCTTCCTTAATTTGCCTGACTTCTAGCCAACTTTTAAAAATGTATAGTTGTTTAAATTCAGTAAAATATTTAATTTTTATTCAGTTATAAGCTACAAATATAAATATTACCTCGAAAAAGTCATTTTCTGATATCACCATCGATATGGTATGTGAAAGATTTTATATCTTTTCAACAAAAGGAATTATAAAACAAGTTGAACTCATTTAGTAATTCTAAGTTTCATTGGTTGTGAGAGCAAAGGGGACTTATGACAATGGTGTATTTGTAAATTTTAATTAAATTTAGCTGTCAGAGTAAGAAAAGTTATTTTTTTTAAATAAACAAAGACATTTTATATGAAAGCCTGGGAGAGATAATACTCCACTATACAATGCCATTTTATTAATTTATTTGATTCTCTGATGTCATACTTGAGCAAGCAAGATTAAGAATTGTTACATGATGGATGATTTAATTTTATTATTTAATTGGATATATTAGCTAAATTACAAATTAACAAAGTTGATAAAATGATTGATAACACTTAAGAAGATACCATTATCATTTACTAAATTACTACAATTTGCAATCAGTAGAACTATACTGAAAGAATTCCAACATTTTGATGATTGTGATAAAACCATGGACTTAAAAGAATAATTTGTCCAGTAGGTATATGTGTTTGTGTGGACATGTGTGAATTTATATTCTGAAAAACTACACTCAGAATGAAGGAGGATGGAGGGGCAGTAGCTACAAAAACAATATAACTAAAGAATAGTTGCTGTTTATAGATTTATATCAGACAAAAAAATCTATTTTGAGTAAAAAAAAGTATTATTTTTTGATAACGCCAGTTCTCCCTTTAAAGATTGACCATAATAGTAACTTTTAATCTAATTCCATAAATATGTATTTAACTTCAATAATGTTAAGCTGTTATGGCAGTTAGGCATAAGATTTAAGGCTGAGTTTTCAAACTTTGGCACTATTGACATTTTGGGGTAGATTATCCTTTCTTGTGGAGCTGCCTTGTGCCTTGTAGGATGTTTAGCAATATCCCTGGCCTCTACCTATGAGATGACAGTAGCTTTCCCCACTCAATATGACAACCAAAAATGCTTCCAGATACGGCCAAAGGACTCCTGGGAAGAAATCAACCCATTTTGAGAACCATTGATTTGAGATAATAAGTCACTCATTTAATCCACATGCACAACATTTACAATTAGAAATTAGGCTTATGCAAGAAAATAGAAAACCTGCTTCTGAAGTGAAATCTGGAAAAAATGAGTCTTCTTTCCAACCACAGCCTCCCAGAAACCAACCCTGACACACATACACAAAACATATACATTCTCCCTAAGAACCAGTGTCACAGTAACTATGCATTGCTTTTTATAAATAATATGAAAGAATAACATTTTGGGGATGAGAAAATGAAAATTCACCATTCTAGTGTAACACTTATTTATTTACTTATAGTATATATCTGAATGTACCATATACAATATAAAATCATTTCTCAAAGGTTCATTGATTTTATTTTTTTAATTTAATATTTTTATTGTGGTAAGAGCACAACAAGAGATGTATGTTCTTAACAAATTTCTAAGAGCAAAATGTGGTATTGTTAACTATAGGCACAATGCTACACAGCACATCTCTAGAACTCATTTATCTTGCATAATTAAAACTTGAATTTGTTTCATAGTCACTCCCCATTTCCCTCTATCACCCAGTCCTGGAAACCACCATTATACTCTATGATTTTTATGAGTTTAACTATTTTAGATACCTTATATAAGTGGAATTGTGCAGTATTTACCTTGTGATGGTCCTTATTTCACTTGGCATACTGTTTTCCAGGTTCATCCATGTTATCAAATATGGCAGAATTTCTCCCTTGATTAAGGTGAAGGTAGCATCATTTGTATATACTGCATTTTCTATATCCCTTCATTTCTATATGGAGATTTAGGTTGTGTTCATATCTTGTCATTGTAAATAATGCTGCAGAAACATGCAAGTGCAAATATCTTTTTGAAATCTTCATACAAACTGTCCAAAGCAATCTATAGATTCAGTACAACCTCTATCCAAATCCCAATAGAATTTTTAAGGAGACTAGGAAAATATTAAATTCAGATGGAACCACAAAAGAATCCAAATAGTCAACGCAATCTTGAGAAAGAAAAGCAAAGCTGAAGACATCATACTTCCTAATTTCAAATATATTACAGAGCTACAGTAATTAAAATAGTATGGTACTGACATAAATGTAGAAATATATACCAATAGAACAAAATAGAAAACCAAGAAATAAACTCTCACATACAAAATAAATTTATCTTCTACAAGGATTCCAACAATACATGGTAAGGAAAGGAGTATTTCTTTAACAAGTGGTGTTGAAAAATTTGAATATCAATGAGCAAAAGAATGAGATTAGACTCTTATCTCACAAAAATATCAACTCAAAATGGATTCAACTTAAATCTCGATTTATATCTGCCTTTTTGAACTTTTAACCATTTACCAAGCATTATGCAAAAATCTTCATGTAGATATAAACATATATGCAGATATAAATTCATGTGTATGTTTAAATAATCTGTACATACTATGCGCATTCCTTCATAAGTATTTGCATTGCATTTCATACATAATATTTTAAGAATCAATTTACTTTTAAATAAAAATTTATAAAAGGAGTGCAAAAGCCACATTCTTTCTACCTTATAGCTTTCACTTACAAACCTTGTAATGCCATACTACTCAAATTAGAAAAGAATGAATTATTTCCTTTAACAGTGAATTGCTTATTCACCTCATAAAAGTTACTATGGAGATAAATATATATATTTAAGAGAATTTTGTTTTCTCTGCATGAAAAGAGGAGATAAATGAATCCATCTATAATTAATTTACCCGTTAATAATTCACCCCTTAGGAAATATTGCTTGAGTTCCTACCATGCAAATCCCTCTGCTAGGTGTTTCAAAGAGGGTAGAATGAGTTAGATAAGATATTTGCTGACAAAATATTTACTTCATAATAAAATGGAAGGCAAATACGTGCAACATTTTGCTACACGTAATACTCCAATATGTATTAACAGATATTTAATGAGATCACCAGAGTTAATAAGAAGAATAAGAATAGTGATAACAGAAGAAAAAGTGTTCTTTGAATTATTCAGGGTCTTGGAAAAAGAGATGGTGTATAGTAATTTATTAGTAAATAACTTGATAGAGTCTCTATTTAGCAAAGGTGTAGGGATACTGGAGAAAGGATGTTATCCATGGAGACATGGACATCTGACCCTCTTATGTCTCAAGGGGTAAGAGAAGAGATCACTACTAAGCCAGAAAGAAAAGGGAGCCAAGTGGTAGAATCTCTGTCTTCGGGTGGTGTAACAAAGGGCCATTGAGAACACTGTGAAGAAGAAGTCAAGACAATGATAGCTGAATATCAGTCTTTCATCACCTGATATTTTGCTAGTGTTCATCACTAGTCTAACCCAGCAAGAAAATAATGGGCAAACTGCCTACTGAGGTGAGTTAACTATCCAAGCTCTTGACTGGATGAAGTATGGGAAATGGATTTGAAATGGCAAAGAAAAAGATTCCACACACTCCCACATATACAATTAGTCATATTATATTTGGCCTAATTGTTTTTCACATAGAGCAGGAAAAATCATCCCATTACAATAAAGGCAGTATATTCTAGAAGTAATGCTAAAATGTTAACTAAAAAATAGATCAATAGATGTTTTCTATAGAGGATATTTCAGTAGCTCTTTAGACGAAGATGGAATGAGGTAAGAGGGCTGCCTTGAAAGATCAAGTTAATCTTCTGAGTCAAACAGTAGATATATAGTGGATAATTTAAATATATATGGGAATTTAGACTAAAGCCATGTTCCTAATAAAGTAGTAACTGTAACCTTGACAATGAGTAAGTACACATTGCTTTCCATAATGTAACAATGTCTCCCTTTCAGTATAGAATACTAATTATTCCAGGCCATTACAGCAGGATGTCAGTGTCATATTTCTAAAAGAGGAAAATATTTGTTCAGAATCAGTTTTCATTGGGCATAAAGCCCTGTGAGCAGAATCCACATTACAAACTGAATGTCAAATTGAGTGGGAATAAAGGGCAATGGAGTTTGGAGATTATATGTATTGTTATTTGTTTGTTTCAGTAATTTTCTGGAATTAAGGAATTAAAGTGGGGAAGAGGGCCATTTCTCTCTCATTTCTCTCCTTTATTACAGCTCCAGGGACATCAATTAGCCACAGTGGTCTTGTGAAAAGAAGACTGCCAATTAAACCAGAAGGTTCCTTGAAGCCACTGTGGAGCATTGCCCAAGGAGCACAGCTGGTTTCTGATAAATCTTGCCTTGCATATATTTTACCAGACTTAACAATATCAATGTCAAAGAAGAAACTATGGAAATTATAACTATTCTGAGATTTATTTTTAAAGTATTTATTTTGAAATTTTAAATAATTACCTTGCAAATTGATGTATTACATCTATCACTGAAATGTTCTATATTATTATAATAACTCATATTAAATGCATAACACTGATTATAAAGAGAATATATCTATATTTAAGCCAATATTAAAAACACTATGTAAAATCACTTTATTATAACCTCTTAAATGCCAATAAACCACTTTCAGTAAAGAGGATGATTAAATTGTGACATTGCAATATTGCAATTTTTGTTTGAAAAGATGAAAAAATATTTCTCTCTGCTACTATATTTGATGAGCTGTCTTAATGCNTTATTTTGAAATTTTAAATAATTACCTTGCAAATTGATGTATTACATCTATCACTGAAATGTTCTATATTATTATAATAACTCATATTAAATGCATAACACTGATTATAAAGAGAATATATCTATATTTAAGCCAATATTAAAACACTATGTAAAATCACTTTATTATAACCTCTTAAATGCCAATAAACCACTTTCAGTAAAGAGGATGATTAAATTGTGACATTGCAATATTGCAATTTTGTTTGAAAAGATGAAAAAATATTTCTCTCTGCTACTATATTTGATGAGCTGTCTTAATGCATGCCTTTCTCATTAAAATATTCATATCATACAGTTTCAAATGAGTAACTTCAATATGATATATTTTGTTATATTAATACAATAAATGTAACTGCAAATATAGTTTTCGATAATAACATATAATTTTCATAAATGTGTACAGCTATTTAAATAACTGTCATATTATCAGCCCACTACAGAGCCTCACTTAGTGTATTTAGTTTAATGACATCATTTATTTGAAATCCCAAATGGTATTTATTGAAAATAACATGTATAATTAAATTGTATGAAGCAAACATCCATAAATTAAGAACTATTTCTGTCAGTTCTCCTGACATGATTTTTAATGTCCTAATTTACAGAGGAATGATGAATTGTCAAATTAAATTTCTTTGGCCAGTTAGATTTGCTCTACGACTTATATTACCACAGTTATATTAAGTCTTTTGTCATAAAATGCTAAAATATTGTTCATGTTACTTATGTGATATTACTTATGGCACTGATTACCCATACTGCAAGGAAAATACTAGTTTTAATCTTATTGTTGTACCGGTATAGAATAATGGATATTGAATAGTCATTATGTTTGAATATTTCTTGATGTTTTCTTTTTCTCCTTTTTCTCCTTTCTCTATTTGTTTGGTCCTCTCCTCTTTGCTAAAATGTAAGTCAAATGAAAAAGAAATATTTGATTCATCCCTGTAACACTGGCTCTGAGAACTGTGTGGCTAACATTGTAGGGACTCAATGTTATGTAAAAGAATATCATTGTATGTTAATTACTTTAAACCATATTAAGTCATATGGAAAATATATTTTATTCTTTAATACTGTCTCTTTACTAACACTTAACAAATGCTATAACCATCATCAAAGCTCACAGTATATATGCTTTCATTTAAAAAGCATCCCTGACTTTTGTTCAACTCTTCCAGACCACCTGAAATTAAGCATCTTGCCTTTCCCTCTACTCCTAGAATAATTTCCTGGAATATTTTATTTTAGTTATAGTAATCATCTATAATATTTTTATCATAACTATATTCACGCATATAGTATTTTCTCCAATAGGGTTCAAATCTTTAGAGAAAAGTCCAGGACATTTTATGCCTTGTATTTTCAAAATTTGCCAATATGAGACTTAGCACACAGCATGTATTCCAATAGTCTTTCAAGTTTACTATTTACTCATCCATACACTCACTCATTCACTCAAGTCTTATTTTTGGCCATCTGCCAGCCACTTTGTTAAGTGCTTTAGGATCATATCAGAAGAATAACATATCTTCCAGTTTCTGTTAACTGAAACTTCTGTTGTTCCCAGCCCTATGACAATATAAACCTAAATATTCAGGGCAGTTCTAGCTCTTCCATTATTTATACCTGCTATCAACAAACTTTTTTGGTTGTTTTTTTCTAAAAGTCATTAGTAGACATCTACTTTCATTAGCTTAGAATCCCTTTTGTAAACAGTCTTTTCTATCACATGTCAACTTGTCTCACCTTCCTTGCTAAAGGTATGAGTATATTGTTTAGCCATCAAAATCTTTTTTAGAGATTTGTATAAATACTGGAGGACAGAAACTTAATCTTTTTTTTCCTTCTAGGAGTAAATGCTGATTGTAAGGGTTGCATACCCTAAAACCACCAAAGACCGTTTTGTTGATACTGCTTGAAAGAGATATTGATACTGATTTAAACCATGCTTGAGAATAAAACAATCGTAAAGCAGAGAAGACAGTTGAATAATGAGGATGGAAATATTACTTGCAAAAAAAAAGTCACAGCTAATGAGTGACTAGGAAAAAATAAAAGGTCTACCTCTTAAAGGTTCGATATACCACACTATAACTTTTAATTACAATTTTTAGAGCAGCACACAATATAATCACTCACAGAGTTTTTCCATGTCCTTGTATTGTTTGTTTACTTGATCCTTGCTTTTAGATTTCTTTCTCAATTTTCAGTATTCAATTAAAGTTTATTCAACTATTCAAATTACCTCTTAGAGCAAATCTGAATTTCCCTGCTTGGTTTCAAAATCACCCTATGGATGACAAGGGACTGCCATTACTAATGTTAGTCTGTAAGTTCAATGAAAGTAAATACTTAACCTCGTTTCTATTCCTCACATCACATACATACTTTCAAGAATTCTTAATCACAGTTTCTTGATTGCCATAGCTATTTGAATGATATTTTTGCAAAATAAACATTAATTTTGTTTAGTTATTTGAATGATATTTTGGCAAAATATCTATTAATTTTGTTTTATTCATACTCAGAAGAAAGATAAGAGTACCACAAGGGTAGCCTCTGTGAGTAAAGCATGGCTTATCTTCTTGGCCTCTATGAAGATTTTGTCAAAGATATTTAGATCCTAAATCATTGGTGGTAAGTAATTAACATTGGCTTTAATGAATAATATTGTAACATATATTTAGAAACATTTTATTATGTTTTATAGAAATTATTGTATATAAATGTTTTTAGTTTTAGTTTTTTATTGAACGATAGAAGCTATTAGTTGCCTATTCAGCATCTTTTCCTTTTTTGTTACTTACAGAACCTAAACTGTTCATGTCTCCAAGCCTCCTCCTTTCAGTCTTGTATTAAAGGGCAAGCTGAAAACTCAGTCACGTTCATATCAGGCCTAACAGTAATCTCACTGATCTTGTCAAGGATCATTTCAGAAATGGACACATCCCTTACTGGCCAATGAAACATTAGAGGAAATTTGATGGGGAGCTCCCTTGATCCTCTCAAATTCCCTAAGACATAGTCTTACTTCTTCCTCTAGGTGTGCCAAACCCTTGTTTTGCTAAAGCCAACTTACCAACAGCCTGAAAATGAAGCCAGCACAGAACTGCTGGGAGAGATTTGGACTAAAGCAAAAGCAAAAACAAAATGAAAACACCCCACTTAGGCCTTTAATTGCGGTTCTGTGCATAGGAACATTGACTTCCTGTAATAAAATTTTATCTAAAATAGTAGAGCATGTTTGGGAGGTGACTTTTCAGAACTTATGTTTATTATTTTGGAATAAACCAAATTCATCTCTGACTTGAAGTGAAGGTAAAAGAAAAAGAAACATAAGCTGGACTACAAAATTTCTAATCATGATGTCTTCCCATAAGGACATGACTTATTTTACAAAAATAGTTCCCTAATCACTCTCTTCTCAATGAAAACATGTTTTGATGATTTACATGGGCATCTGGGACCTATAACATTCCTGCTGACTAGCGCAGGAATATACTGAACGCAACTGTCAGTAGACAACTGTTTCTTCTGTTTTATTTGGTGAAAGTAATATTTCTGTAAAATATGATAGCTTGGGGAAATTTCTGCATTCTCTAAGCATACAGATTGGGTTTATATTTATGATTCCTCTAACACTTGAAATCTTGTTTGTTTTGACATATTTTGATTTAAAGGATTAAGGACTTTATTAGCATTACATATCTTCTATAATAAAATAGAAAAATGAGGATAATATGTACCTCAATCTTTCTTCAGAGATTCATAAAGTCTTTTCTAAACTCTTCATAACATGATTCACAATAAGATGTAATGCTACTATTGTACAGAAAAGAATGACAAAATTTTGCTTTGGAAATATGAATGAGAGTATTTGCTAAACATCAGGCTCTCGTAGCCTTTGTTGGATATATTTAGAAAAATATACACGTGACATGTGAAACACAATGAAAAATATATTGAAGCTATTAACTAAAGATTACAGATAAAATCTGAATTGCTAGGCAAAGAGGACATTAATTCTTTTCCATATTTTACTCTAGATTTACTTCCATCTTCTCCGAAAAGGATATTTTTTTAATACAGATGAACAATTAGCCTACCTTTGAATATTCTTTAGAATTCAAAATTATCTTGATTCATCTATAAAGACAAATCTCACACAGGCCATTATGTCATAGAAATTCTGGGTTCATTGCTGTTTTTTACTCGTTTAACACATCACAAACTGACTTAATCAAATCTTTTATTTTCTAATTGGATGTGGCTTTGAGCAAGACTTCTGCTTCAAAGACAAGCATGGACATGGATATAATAAACACATTTATATCAGTGTGTTCTTAAAATTAATAATTTAATTTATAAATACCTAAGTATATAAAATATGCTTAAAGAAACAGTTACTTCCAGGTTGCAATTGTCACATACAGTTTCCTTAAAAATAAAATCTCAGTCTCTTTGAATATATAACTGGAGTAATGGTTGCTGTAATGGTCTTTAAATTACTGTTTTAAAGCATGATGGATTTAAATAGGTTTATAAAGGATAACACATACATGCTCTTACTTATTTAGCAATAATTTATAAAATAACAGTAAAATTCATGTAATTATTTTCTTTGAGTATATGTAATAAAATAAAAATATTACCTGCTTAAATGTTGGCAGAGAATATTTATTTATTTTGACAAATGTTTCATTAGAGTTAGCACCTCTACCATCCATTAGCATTCCATAGTTTTATAGCTAATACACAACCTTATAATCTGCCATCTTCCAAACCATTTGGTCTGGAATATCATTTTTGTATTATGTTGTCTATTGAAGTGTAGAGAGTCACATACATAAATTATGCATTTTAATGTAGAACCATTTCTAAACATTTCTCTCAGGGCAATAATGTATCTGACGTAAGGAAGTGTTAGCTATGTTGTCTCTAGTTTTCTCTAGTTTTAAATATCTAACATGCCACATACAATGAGATACTTAATTACTCTAGTTATGTTACGTGTTTCTAGTGCTATGTGTTCCATGAAAAATCAGGAATAGTTTAATAAGCAATAATACTAAACTATATTATGAAATAGATCACAAAATACAAGTTCTTATTAATGGTGACTATAGTTAATAACAATAGATTGAATACTCAAAAATCACTAAGAGAATATATTTTGTGTTCTCACCATACACACACAAAAAAAGATAAGTGTATTGGGTAATGTATATGTTAATCAGCTCTAGTTAGCTGTTTCACAACAATACATATTTTAAAACCATGTTGCTTACCACAGCTATAAACAATTTTATTTTTCAACTAAAAAATAAAATATTTTCGATATCTAATTAAACATCTTAATAAAATGATAATGAGTAATAGTCGTGATCTAAAATGCATTCTAATACTTGTGTTTAAAAAAATCGAATGCTTGGTGGAACGTGCATTTTAATATGATTAGTTTACTTATTAATTAGGACATAATTTTACAGAAAATATTTTACAGAAAATAATGTGAAGTATTCTTAAGGTGACTGAAATTTATTTATACATGTCAATGAATAATTAATAATATCTTGACATCACCAGAAAATTGAAACATGAAAAATACTATCAAAGCTTTCTCATGGTTGTTTAGATTTTACCCGACTTTATTACTGAGGCTGGGTATTAACATCCTTGCTCTTTCGGCGAGGCTGGGGTAGCAGGTCAGTGCTGGTAGCTTGTGGCTTAGGAACACCTTGGTCATTTTACTTCAGTGTCTTGTACAAATACTATCATTTTTTTATGTATTCTTAAAAGACAAAAATTTTGGGACACCCCATTAGAGACCTGGTAATAGGATAGAGTCAAAACCTATTAACCCCTCATCATTTTAGGGGGATTTCTTCCCTAAGTCTCTGTTTTTCTGTTATATACTCATAATAATATTTTACATTACTTAAATAATCTGTGTGATGAAAATGTTAGTTTATTAATGTGAAATCTCTTCAAAGAGCATAGTGTTTCATATAATATTAGACATATTGTGAAAGTCTCAGATCAGATCTGAATGATTTTGCTAGTATGTTCTAATATATTTATTAATTTAGAAGACATTAAGAATGAGCATTATGTATATGAGACTCATTCTTGAATCATGGCCTAGAGTCATTAAAAAGATTCAATTCCAGCCTGGCCAATGTGGTGAAACCCTGCCTCTACTAAATAAATATACAAAAATTAGCTGGGCACAGTGGCATGTGCCTGTAATCCCAGCTGCTTGAGATGCTGAGGCAGGAGAATCGCTTGAACTGGAGAGGCAGAGGTTGCAGTGAGCCTAGATCGTGCCACTGAACTCCAGCCTGGGTGACAGAGTGAGACTACATCTCAAAAAAAAAAAAAAAAAAAAAAAAGATTTAATTTGAGATCCAAGTTTGTGGTAAAAAGAGTTGTGAAATTGTTTCAAACGCAATCTCTTTATTTGTGCCCATTCAGTATCTAAATGCTTAGGTTCATCTCTTAATATGTGATAATAACCTAAAATTTTTCAATTCTTAATAGATGAAGTGGGAATAAATGATTTTTTGAATACTTTTCTATATTATTCAAACAGATAGGAAAATGTTATTTAGAATTATTTCTTGTTTATTTCAAGCTCTAAAAATGTTATCATTGCCTTATTTTCTTACTGACATCATACAACTTTTAACTCATATTTAAGATACAAACTTTCTGGCCGGGCGGCGGTGGCTCAAGCCATGTATCCCCAGGCCACTTTTGGGAGGCCCGAGGCGGGTTGGATTCACCGAGGTCAAAGGAGGATCGAGACCATCCGGCTAACACCGTGAAAACCTCCGTCTCTACTAAAATACAAAAAAAAAAAAAAAAAAAAAACTAGCGGCGAGGTGGCGGCGCCTTGTAGTCCCCAGCTACCTTGGGGCTGGAGGGCAGGAATGGGCTGAACCCGGAGCGAGTTGCCAGTGAAGGCTGAGATCCCGGGCCACTGAGCCCGGCGACAGAGCGAGACTCCATCTCAAAAAAAAAAAAAAAGATACAAACTTCTGATTTTCTTTGTACTTCAGCAAGATCTTGAGAATGTCTGGAGTTGTTTTGAGAAATGTTGCAAATTACAACAACTAAATTAATATGTACCATGACATGTACAAACACTTTTGTGTGGCTTATCTCTTTTTCCTCAAAATTACTCCAGAAGACAGGGTTTTGATGGGATCCAATAATCAATGTCCCTCTATCCAAGTGCAGTTCTAAACGAATTGATTACAACTTCTGTGAGAATTTAAAAGCAGCTGTATTTGTAGAAGCAGAGGGTAGAATGGTAGTTGTCAGGATCTTGGGAGAGGGAGAAATAAAGAGGTATTGGTCGAAAGGTGCAAAGTTTCAGTTATGCAAAATGATTAAGTCCTAGATATCTACTTCACACTACAGTGCTTAGTTAACAATTGTGTACTGCATACTTAAACGTTTGCTAAGAGGGTAGAAATTATGTCAAGTGTTCTTATCACCAAAACTAGTCATAAATAAAGAGAGGAGAAGGAAACACTTGAACGTGATGAATATGTTTATGGCATTGATTGTGGAAATGTCTTCACAGGTGTATACTTATCTCCAAGCTCATTGAGATGTAAACATTGAATATGTACAGCTTTTTGTAGGCCAATCATACCTCAATAAAGTGGTTTAGAAAATTGAGACCTAAAACAAAGCAGATATGAAGCTGAAAATTCATATCACCTTTGTCAGTGATAAAGATGAAAGTGAGGGCTGTGGCTAAGCTCTCATAAACAAATAAGCTTGCTTGCTTTTCAACATGCCACCTGAGGAAAACGTTAGTTTACTGGGAAGGATAAGAGAATTAATATGCCAGACTCAGGGTATTGGATAGAGTAGCCACACCCAGTTGAGAATTTTTTATCGGTGATTGTCTTCCACCAATCATGTAACTCCTTAGATATTTCTTAAATGGTATATGTCCAGTGAACAGAGTAGTATAGAGAAAATAACGTTTTCTAGGATCAGTGGCAAAGGGAAAAAAGGTGTTTCCCTTCTGCAATAGCAAGACTACCTGATAATAATTCAGCTTACAATCGTCCAAGATCTGTATAAAGTATTTTACCTATTTTATTTCCCTTTATCTTTAACATGCACTATTGTACATGAGGAAATTAAGGTTTATAAAGTTAACATCCTTTATCCTGAGTAATAATCTCCAATAAAAAGATAGTAAAATGCGGACCCAGTATCCAAACCTAGGTTTCCTTTCTTAGGTCTATACCTTTTTTCAGGATATAAAGAAAAACTTAGTGAATTGGTAACTACAAAACTTCTTAAATGGGTTGACATATTGCTTCAACATAATTTGTTCTTTGAGAGATTCGGTATCAATATTTTTTGGTAATTTATCCTATTTTTTTCCTCAAATTTTCAATTATATTGATAATCATCAAAGATACCAGAATTATTTACTAGCTGTTCATCTTACCATTTTAGCTCAAATTTGAGAATCTGAACTGGAAAGTCAAAATAAATGTAGATAGTTTTCCAGTACTAATCTTCCAATAAAGACTTTCATGATTTATTTACCACCTAGCATTCAAATACTTCTGAGTCAAAATCATATGCCATGCATCTTCTCTTCAAAACACAAGGTAAAGAGAACAATGGCGACCTGCATCTTTTCATTAACAAAATTGAGATAACCTTTATTAATAAATATGTTGTAGACTAGAAAATATAAGTAAAACAATTAATTAAAAATATCCTGTAGGTACTACGATAAATTTTTGAAACCAATTAATTATAGAATAAAAAACTTACACTTGCTTTGTATTTTAAGTTTATGCATTTTGGATTCAAGATATAGACAAAAATTGTTGTCCCAGAATTTTGTGCAGCAATTTCAATAGTAAACTGTAGGGGCAAGTCCATAAAAAAAGTTTTTTAATGTAATAAATAGCATTCACTGTTTTCTTCTTCAACATGTTTAGAACAAACAGGCTTTTAAAGATGAAAGTTAAAATCAATAATCCACTACCCAGTTAAAATGATGATTGATATTAATATTTTGTTATATTTCTTTCTATACTCTTTTTTAAAATGTGACTATTTTTAGTCAAAACTAGTTTAGCACTATTTCACACTCTGTCATTATTCATTTAGATTTCATTACATATTTTATAAGATCAGTGGCACACCACTGTATTGTATTGTTTTGATTTTTATCTTGAAGTCTCTATTCTGAATTGTTGGCAGTTTGGATATGATCTGTTCTCTATTATTTTCCTTAGGTGTGGTTCTTCACATGTGGTGGTTTATTTTCTGCATTCTTGCATTTATGCAGATTAATGACATCTTACCTAGGTAGAAAATTCTTATATTGCTGTCTTTTCTCTTTAAAGTCTGTAGAATTTGTTAGTTCACTGAAGTCTAGCTTCTAGTTTTTCAGATGAAATCGTGTTTTCATTCTTTGCTAGAAATTTCTCCTTTCTGCTGGAAGAGAGAACAATGTTCCTTTGTGTTTTTTTGGCAACTAGTTGACAACACTATCTGAATATGTACTCTCCCAATCATGGTGTATCAGCTTGTGTGTCTTAAGTCTGGAGATCTATGCAACTCCTATAAAAGTATAATAATAGATGGGCCGGTATTCGGTTTTGGTTTGGTTATATATATTTATAGAGAAGTGTGTTCTATCTTTAATAAAAACTCAAGTATAGCAGAAAGGGAAATGAAAATTTTAAATACAAATAAAGACATTAAATGTTAATCAGAGGTTATACGCTAAACATTTAAAACAAAGTTATTTTCTAACTTTGGCAATAATGTATATCTTATTAGTTAGTCATTACCATGTCAGAAATCATTTTGTTTTGTTTTAGAAATCTTAGAATCTATTTTTCAATAGCCAAAAAGCAGAAACCATGAAGAATGTGTTATACAGTTATTTTATTATCTCTGGAATCTTTTCTTCGAGATATATTATATAAAATGAAGTAGGGTAGTGCTCAGTGCATAGGAAGCTCTTGATGAATATCATTTTCATGTCTATCTAGAAATTCTCTTTAATTTAGTTATATACATTTTTTCTCTTCTTTAGATCTTAACTAATGAGCCAGAGAACAATTTTGTGCAAATTATTTAAAAAGGTGCCATCTTCTTCTTGCATAAATAGCCTCAGGCCAGAGTTCATGGCTTAGCAAATGGGACTCTGGTTTGCAAAATTATAAACCTTTCTGCTACTGAGCATAAAAGTCTGTATTAAAACATTAAAATTATTCATGAGATACTGACACAAGACTACATTTGGTCAGCCAGAAGCATCTACTTTTCTGTAGAAGAATGCCCTAGATCATGAATTAGATATGCAAAAATCCATGACTAGCAGAGAATAAAAGCTTTGCCATGACCATCATGTATTCCAAATTGGGCATCACCAAATCATCATTCTGTTGCATGTGCCTATTTATACATGAAGAGTCATCTAGAAGATCTGATGAAATTAAAATAGACTCTGCTGTTGTTTATCTCAAACCCAAGTATTCCAGTTAGTGCCACACTCAGGACCTCCTGCAGAAAATTGTGTTTCTAGTCATCAAAAGGGATAACGATACACGCTTACATGTTCTAGTTCTTACTCATTAATGTACCAAACATTATTAGGAAAAAGATCCCAGACATCTAATAGATGGGTCATCATTGCATAAACCTTCAGTTAAGAAACTGAATTTAGAAGTCTACTCATTTAGTAGAGGTTCTGTTCACATCTGTCAAAATAAGGTAATGTAATATTGAGTAAGCTCCTGGGCTTTCTTGAGAGTGCCAGAAGTAGTCCAAAGAAAAGAACCCACATCAGTGTATATGTGTGTCTGTGTGTGTGTGTGTGCATGTGTGCTCGTCTTGTGTGTGTGCAGCTCCTAGAAGTTTTATACTGATACACAGATCTGCATTTGCCCTTTTGAAATTTGTTAAAGTTTGTAGCTGAATTTTTCCTTCGTGCTTGTATGCCACATTGTCCTCCTTTGCTACAGGGAGCCAGTACCTTCTATTTGAGGCACCTGTCTTTCCTTAAGATGTCACACTACTTCATTATCCTGTGACTCTAGGGCCCTGATGGGTTATGTAAAATTTATAATAATGTAGATTATCCAACTTTTTCCTATTATGACTGTAGTGGTGCTCCTTCCAGCTTTCTATATAGTAGGAAGCCAGGAAGGCTTGTTGTCACATATTTTTAACCAAATTCACTTCAAGCTTGCTTAAAAGCAGAAGCTATAGATATTTGGAATATAATTGTATTCAAATAAAGTGAATGAGCAGACCATGTTTCTGTTTAGGCAGCAATTATGTTTTTTGCTTAATAATAAAAAATATGGTATTATACCAAATATTCTCTTCACAAGTTAATTACAAACTATCTACTTGACAGTTCCCCCAATGAATTGCATCTCTCTTTTACCTTATACCTGATTTTTAATCACTAATGAAGTATTAGTACATTACCCCAAACAGCTTAATTTTCAAGCCACTTGCTTCTTTTAGTTAACAATTACTACAAAAAAGAAAATATCACAAACTTTAGTCGCTTAAAACAACAGTGGTTTAGTATTTGTTGTGCTTCCTTTGCGTAAATGTAATGAGCCTTGTGCTTCATGTTATGCTGGCTGTGTCAGTCATACGTTTGCAAGAGGCTTAAATCTTGACTGGGGGTAACAGGAAAAGAACCTTCAGTTTTCTTCTGTGTGTTCACTATCTTCATATAATGCCCTACATTCCAGGGTTTCTCCATTATCCTCTCTCCACCGGAGGATAATCTGGACTCCCATGTAGTCTCTGGAAGGTTACCTAGAGGGAACATTTAAGTCACGTGAAAGTGCATTCCTTAGTCAGCTCACGTTGCCATAACAAAATATCACAGACTGGGTAGCTTAAACACCCAAAATTATTTATCACAATTCTGGAGGCTAGAAGTCAAGATCAAGGTTTTAGTTGATTTAGTAGCAAATGATTTCTGTGTCCTCATATAGTTTGACCTTGGTGTTTGCACTGAGGGAGAGAAGAGAGGAGCAAGAAAGAGAGAGCACATTCCGATGTTTCTTCTCATATGGACACTAATCCTATTAGATCATGACCCCACCCTTCTGACTTCATTTAACCATAATTACTTCCACAAAGGCTCTATTTCAAAATATAGTCACCTTGGTCGTTAGGGCTTCAACATATGAGCTTTGGGGAGCAACAAACACTCAATCCATAATAGTACATGCCAAACTTCTGCTTACATTACGCTTGCTAAGGTCTCATTGGTCATATAGCTAAGCCCAGATTAGTGTGGGTATCGACTACATAAGGGTATGAATGAAGGATATTGTGGTTCATTGAGGGATCATCAATGTGACATCCCAGCTTAGTGCTATTGAAAATGACAACCTGCTTTTATTGCCCAGTTGACTGTTGTTTTTCAGGAAGATTTATCTTGTTGTCCCCTCCTTTAAGAATCCTTCTTTCACTGATACTGTAAAAGATCCTTCTCTTTGTCCACAAATTCCTCCATACAGTCAGACTAGTACAAAGCCTAGAAGGCAGTTGTCTCTGGAATGGTTTAAGAGCCACCCCTCCCCGCACACCAAACAACAATATTATTTACAAGAAAAATAAATAGAAAAACAATGGAAAAGCCGGGCGCGGTGGCTCAAGCCTGTAATCCCAGCACTTTGGGAGGCCGAGACGGGCGGATCATGAGGTCAGGAGATTGAGACCATCCTGGCTAATATGGTGAAACCCCGTCTCTACTAAAAAAAATACAAAAAATTAGCCGGGCTCGGTGGCGGGCGCCTGTAGTCCCAGCTTCTCCGGAGGCTGAGGCAGGAGAATGGCGGGAACCCGGGAGGCGGAGCTTGCAGTGAGCTGAGATCTGGCCACTGCACTCCAGCCTGGGCGGCAGAGCGAGACTCCGTCTCAAAAAAAAAAAAAAAAAAAAAAAAAAAAAAAAAATGGAAAAAAATGCATTGTGCTTTTGTGTTTTGTCTATTCACATTTTGCCAGTATTCATTTATATATATAAAAAGTGACAACAAATTGCAGTAATCCTTTTACAGACAGTGTTCAGAATTCATTTATTTTTCACTATGCCTCTATAGTGCTAATACACATAGTTCTAACATACAAAGAAATACACAAATAATATACATGCAATAGTACAGGTAATAGGCCTGATGGTAATTCTTGATGTCTCTTAATGAAGATATCTGTAATAACTCTGTAGAGTGGTAGAAAAATTAGCTTATCTATTCTCAGCTAAAGCTTCTTATGCTCACTATCCCATACTCTAAACACTCCTATGTTTCATTCTAAGGTGGTGTTTACTGTTATTGCACTTGATAATCTAATTATCCTGGGATTTTTTATTTTCCTTTTTCGTCAGTCTTAAGATGCAGAAAGTTTCCATTTATTTGCTTGGAATTCAGCAGCAGTAGAGTTATTTTCCTCGTTTTAAGTGTTGCTGCTTATATCTGTATATTAGTCAGAATTCGAAATGACGTGATTTTTCTGTGTGCTAATTTGGAATATAAATGTTTTCTTTAGCTGTCCTCTGCCCTTGGCAAGTTGCCTGGCATTACTGCATATGGGATATTTGTGGAAGGCAGCAGGGTTCATAAACATGCCGGTCTGTAAGTGACTAAAAAAAAAAATCACTGGACAGATGGATTGTTGTGTGTCAAAAAACATGACTCAAAAGCCCTCTCACCTTTGGTTGTCTCCTAAATCTCAACATTTAAAGTTTATCCCCATCTTCATATTACTCTCACCTCCATTTCCTCTTGTTTTGTGACTGTCTCTTACCCTCAGTCAGTTTTCTATTTGCTACCAGAAAGTTACCTCTCTAGTGTTACACAATTTAATACTTACATCATATTATACAATCATGGCCCTCATTTGAATGAAGCTCTGTTTGGAAAGATTCTAAATGACATCACAGATTTTTTTTAAATTTTAACTGCATATCAAAGTAAATAGAAATTCCTGGAATAATTAAATCATCCTTCATCTGTGAATAAGTGATGACATCACAGTAATCCAGATATTGGTTTCTCCTTTCCCAAGCTCACTTCTCACTGTGGTATTGGAGAAAGGAGGCTGGCCCATGGAGTGCTCTGAATTATTTCCAAGCTGCTGCAGCTGCATTGCAACTCTTTAGCTTTGTGATGAGTAACTATTCACCTTGGTGATGGTCATAAACTGAACCTTGTGGATCTACCCATCCTGTAGATAAACAATGCAACATCAGCATGGACATCAGAATTAGAGGGCTGAATATAAAAACTATTCGTTAGTCCTCCTACTCTCTTATCTCTTTATGTTCTAAGTTATTACCGTTATGAGTGTTAGATGTATTGGGAGTTCAGAGAATAAGAGGTTACATTAAAGAAAACGTGGCAAATTAAAATTGGATGTTAGACATCTGTAATCTCCTAATACCTGTGGCCACTCCATTTCAAGGAATTTAATGTGGCCAAGATACTCTACTTACAACCTTATTTCTCCTTTTATGTTGCCCACCCTCTCAATCTCATACCAAACCCTCTTCTCCCCAACTCCAAACACATTTTTTTCTGTGCTCTCCCATTTCCCATCTAAATATAAGTTTCTTATGAAGAGCAGTTTAGCTAACTCCTTTGCTTCATTTTTTTTTCTTTCAGTCAATGCTTTTAGAGCCTTACTTTCCACTCCCGTGTATCTTATCAACATATTGTCCTAAACAGTAGCAGTCCTTTTTCTAAAGGAGCTCTATTTTACCTGTTAAAAGAATGCATTTTCAACTGCCTGAAACACCAAATGTCACAATTGTTATCATCCACTTTTGTCTTGGTCATGTGAGAGCTGGTAAGTGAAAACTTTCAGACCACACAAAATTGAAGTATACAAATTCTGGGCATGCCTAGATTAGCTAGAGTTTAGATATAATTAGGATATTGTTAGATATAGTTTAGGTATAATTAGGACATTGGTTAGTAATCTATTATTATATCTTAATCATTCCCTCAGGTTTTATAAGTGATTTTAAAATGATGCCGGAAATTACACCTGCAAATCTCCTTAGATTTTAACTCTGTTTAATACACTTTAGCCCACAAACTAATTATAAGTTTTTAAGGTTTCTTACTCCATATTTAAAATTCAAAATTTTCATGCATTATTTCAGTAGACTTTGCTTTGGAAATAGAACAAAATATTTTCTTTAGAAATAATAAGGTATAACTTTTTCAAACAATTGTACGGAAGTTTCATTTATTTAATGGGTATGAGAATTCCTGAGGACATTTTCCTCCGAGTTATAGGTGTGAATCAGAGCAATTAGTTTAGGCTTTGGTGTTATTTTGTTTTATATCTTTTAGCAAAACTAGATAAATATTATGTGGTTTTGTTTTAAAAAACAGAGCCATTTGAAACATTTCTTGGGTAATATATTTCTTTGTTTACTGTATTTTATATAGGAATTAGCATTTGTATTTCACAGAAAGAATATTTTCTCAAAAGCATAACTTCAGTTATATTGTTAAGAAAATTTAAGTTTCATAAATATTCAGATAACTCCTGACATTAAGAATGAACTATTGCCATCAGTAAATAGCATTGAGTCATTCTGTGGATTTAAGAATGTACCTATTTTAAATAACCTTAAAGCCACAATTATTAAGATTTTGGAATTCTTCTGTAAATACTCGCCTGACAATATTTTCCTTTTGCTTTGGACCTTTCAGATAATTTATTTATTCTTCTCATGATATGAACACTTAACATGCAATCTATTTTTAATGCACTGTACAGTGTTATTTATGACATGAACAATATTGTAGAGCAGATCTCTAGAACTTACTCATTTTCTATAATTGAAACTTTATACCCTTTGAACATCAGCTACACATATTCCCTTGCCTCTAGACCCTGGCAACCACCATTGTACTTGCTTTTTCTCTATGAATTTGACTGTTTTACATGTCTCATATAACTGAAACCGTGCAGTATTTTTCTTAATGTGACTGGCTTATTCAACTTAACAATGTTCTTCACGTTTATCCATGTCATCACATATATATAGCAGGATTTCCTTCTTTTTAAAGCCTAACATTTTCCATGATGTGAATGTACTATATTTACTGTATTTTTTCATCTGTCTAAGAATATTTAGGTTGTTTCTACATCTTGGCTATGTGAATAATGCTACAATGAATATGGAAGTGCAAATATATCTCTAAGACCTTGATTTCAATGATTTGGGGTAAATATCCAGAAATGGGCTCACTGGATTATATGGTAGTCTTGATTTTTAATTTTCTAAGGAATCTTCATACTGTTTTCCGTGGGCTGGACCATTCTGATTTTCATCCACTGATGTATAAGAGTTCCAATTTATCTGTATCTTCACATATCCTCATCAACACTTATTAAAAAAAATAGGATGGAAGATCCAAGATAGCTGACCAGAAGCTGTCTTGTGCTTTAACCACACCTCCAGCAAGCTGCCGTGTGCCACTCTCATGGAGAGAAGACAGACATTAGCTTTTCCACTGGAATATACAGGTGGACACGTTGGGATTTTTCAAGGAAACAATTGAATGATGAAGAATGGAGAGAAGTGAGATGAGAGAGCCACCCACCAGAGAGTGGCATTGAGCCCAGGAAGCCCCCCCACATCATGGGGAAATGGTGAGTGAGAGTCCCTGGAGACCTATTTTTCTTCCACGGACCTTTGCCACTCTGGGCTCAGGAGATTCTCCTGTAACCCGCCTCCCAAAAGACTGGGTCTCTAAACTGACATGGAGAGCTACATGAAGTCTGGGCAGAGGCCCGCCAAGACAAATGCAGAGTCCTAGGAGCCTTTGACCCCAGGGCATCCCGACTTTAACAGCTGCAGCTCTGAAAATGGGAGATGTTTTTTCCCCTGCATGCCCCCGGGAAAAGGGCCAAATCCAGGGGCTGAGCACTAATGAACTGCAGACCTTTCCTCCACTGCACTTAGCAGGAAAAGGCCCTCTGGCCTCAGGCCTTAGCATGGCCAGACCAGCTCACCTGGTTTCCTAGGCTGAGAGCAGCTCTGCATTCCCTGGGAAGGAGAGACAAGTTGCCACTTTCTTTGTGTCTTGCAGTCCTCACCACTTTTGCTCTCAGATTCTGGAGGGAGCAGGGTGATTAGGGACTGGTTTGGATCCCCAGCAGAGAACAGCCACCCTTTGGAAAAGCTTTGTTTTCCACATGGGTCCCAGTTCCCGCTTCTTTTCACTGGGCAGGACTTACTGACCCGGGTCCCCAGTACAATTAGTCTGCCCCTCCTGAACACTTCAGTTGGAGGTGACATTTCTCTGAGAAGGAAACCCCAGAGACAAACTACAGCCCCTCTGCCACTGCAGCCGCAGTGGTACTGCCCTAATTGCCCTCAGGATGGGAAAGGAATAAAGGGCCTGAATGCTATAATGGCACCTCCAGCACACAGCAGCCACCATATGGAGAGGAGCCCAGTCTCTCTTCTCTGTGAGCTCCAATCTCCCACTTTTTGCTAAGCAGGCCCCATAGCTTGGGACAGCAGTGTAGTAGCCCTACCCACTGGCTGAACATTCCCAGTAGCAGTGGCTCCTACATTTCTTTGAGGTGGAGCTACCAGAGGAGGCAACTAAATGACCCTCCACCACTGCCACTGCAGTCCTCAGACTAGTGAAGGAGAAAGAGCTTGAGTGCTTTAACCACACCTCGAACAAGTTGCAGTTGCCCTAAGGAGAAGATGCCAGTCTATCTCCTACATATACCCCTCCCCCCTGGAACCCCCTGCTTATCACCACCCAGTGCCCCCATCTTGGGCCTACAGCACAGAAGTCCCACTGCAGGCCAATCAAACTGATTGACAATGGCTCCGCATCTCTCTGGGGTAGAGTGCCAAGAGACAAATGAAAGGCCCTCTACCACAACCACTACCAAGTTTCCTTCACCTTCTGTCTCCAAGCTAGTGAGGGAACATAAAGCCTGAGTTTGCCTTAGAGGTGCAGTGTACATCCGAAGAGTACATGTTGAGATCTGCAGCCAGCACTCTAGTGGGAGAGGAGCCTGCACTCTCAGAGTACTGAGAGGGAGCATGGCTGCAATTATGAGGAAATACAGAAGAGCATGTGGCTAAGCAAGACCACACCTACTGGCTTTTATGCTTAAGCACAATCTACTGGATCACAGCCCAAACTTCGACACCAAAAATACTTTGCTAATATACACCTCCCTGCTCCGTGAAGCCAAGGATTAAAAATTCAGCTACAATTAAAGATCCTACAAAAAACTTCAGCCATGTGAAAACTTCCAGAAAGGAATTCTACTGACGGTACTCAAATCTCATTGCAGCTAAAGGAGCATCAGCCCACATAGGTGAGGAAAGACCAGTGCAAATAATCTGGCAACTCAAAAAACCAGAGTGTCTTCTTTCCTCTAAATGACTGCACTAGTTCCCCAATAAGTGTTCTTAACCAGGCTAAAATGGCTGAAATGACAGAAATAGAACTCAGATTATGGATAGAAAAGAAGATCATCAAGATTCAAGTGAATGTCAAAACCCAAATGAAAGAACCTAAAGATTACATTAAGATGATATGCGAGCTGATAGACAAAATGACCATTACAAGAAAGAACAAACATGATCTTATAAAGCTGAAAAACACACTACAGGAATTCCATAATACAATTGCAAATATTGACAGCAGAACAGATCAAGCCGAGGAAAGAATCTCAGAACTTGAAGAGTGGTTCTCCAATCTAAGTCAGACAATTTTTTTTAAAAAATTAAAAGAATAAAGAAGACCTCTGAGAAATGTGGAAATATATAAAAAGACCAAATCTATGACTCACTGACACCCTAAAAAAAATGAGGAGAAAGCCAGCAACTTGGAAAACATATATTAGGATATCATCAATGAAAATATCACCAACCTAGCTAGGGATGCCAACATTCAAATTCAGGAAATACAGAGAACCCCTGCAAAATACCACACAAGTAGACTATCCTCAAGACATAGTCATTGGATTCTTCAAGATCAGAATGAAAGAAAAAAATGCTAAAGGCAGCTAGGGAAAACAGGCAAAGGGAACCCCAGCAGACTAACAGTAAACCTTTCAGAAAATACAAAAACTCTACCAGCCAGAAGAGAATGGGGGCCTATATTCAGCATTCTTAGAGAAATTAAATTACAATAAAAACTTTTATATCCAGCCAATCTAAGCTTTATAAGCGAAAGAGAAAAAAAGTCCTTTTTTGGACAAGCAAATGGTAAAGGATTTTTGTTACCACCAAACATGCCTTGCAAAAGGTCCTGAAGGGAGTGTTAAATGTGGAAAGAAAAGACCAATATCAGCCACTGCAAAAACAAACTTAAGTACATAGACCAATGACGCTCTAACACAACCACACAAACAAGTCTGCATAATAACAAGCTAGCAACATGATGACAGAAACAAATCTGCATATATATCAATACTAGCTTTGAATGTAAACAGGACAAATGTTCCAATTAAAAGGTAGAGTGGCAAGTTGGATAAAGAAGCAAGACCCAACAGTATGCTGTCTTCAGAAGACCTATCTCACATGCAATGACACCAATAGACTCAAAGTATAGAAGAATCTGCCAAGCAAACAGAAAATAGAAAAAAGCAGGGGTTGCTTTTCTAATTTCAGACAAAACAGAATTTAAAACAGCAAAGATCAAAAAAGACAAAGAATGCCATTACATAATGGTAAAATGCTCAATTCAACAAGATGACCTAACTATCCTGCATATGTACATACCAGACACAGTAACACCCAGATTCATAAAGCAAGTTAGAGACCTGTGAAGAGAGTTAGATAACCACACAATAATGGTGGGAGACTGCAATACCTCACTGAAATTGTTAGACAGATCAATGAGGCAAAGGCTAACAAAGATATTCTGGACAAGAACACAGCAGTACCAAATGGACTAATAAACATCTACAGAACACTCTACCCCAAAACAATAGAATATACATTGTTCTTAACTGCATGTGGCACATACACTAAAATCAACAACGTAATTGGCCATAAAACAATTCTCAACATATTAAGAAACAAAACAAAGCAAAATCATACCAGCCACACTCTGGGACCACCATACAATGAAAACAGAAAGCAATACTGAGAAAATTGCTTAAAACCATATAATTACCTGGAAAATAAACTACCTGCTCTTGAATAACTATCAAGTAAATAATGAAATTAAGACAGAAGTCAAGAAATTATTTAAAATTAGTGAAAATAAAGATACAACATACCAGAATCTCTGGGACACAACTAAGCCAAAGTTAACAGGGAAGTTCATAGCACTAAACACCTACATCAAAAAGTTAGGAAGATCTCAAATCAATAACCTAACAGGGCAACTCAACGAACTAAAGAAATAAGAGCAAGCTAACATCAAATCTACTAGAAGACAAAAAGTAAAGCTGAAGGAAAGTGAGATGTAAAAAACATCCAAAAGTCAACAAATCCAGGAGTTTTTTGTTTGTTTGTTTGTTTGTTTTGCAAAAAGTTAATAAGATTGATAGACTGCTAGCTAGACCAAAAAAAAAAAAAGAAGAAGAAGAAGAAGAAGAAGAAGAAGAAGAAGAAGAAGAAGAAGAAGAAGAAGAAGAAGAAGAAGAAGAAGGAGAAGATCCAAATAAATACAATCAGAAATGACAAATGGGAATGATAAATGGGATGTTACCACTGACCCCACGATAATACAAAAACATTTCAGAGAGTATTATGAACACCTGTATGTACACAAGCTAGAAAACCTAAAAGAAATAGATACATTCTTGGACACATACTATCTTCCAAGACTGAATCAGGAAGAAATTGAATCCCTTAACAGACCAGTAACAAGTTCCGAAATTGAGTCAGTAATAAAAGCCTGCTCATCCAAAAAAAAAGTTCAGGACCAGTAAAATTCACAGATGAATTCTACCAGATGTATAAAAAAGAGCTGGTATCATTTCTACTGAAATTATTGGGAAAAAAATGAACTTGATGGAATCTTTTCTGACTCATTATATGAGGCCAGCATCATCCTGATACCAAAACTGGGAAAACACACAACAGAAAAGAAAACTTTAGGCCATGAACTTGATAAACATAGATGCAAAAATTCTCAAAAAATACTAGCAAACTAAATCCAGCAGCACATCAAAAAACTAATCCACCATAATCAACTAACTTTATCCCTGGGATGCAAGATTGGTTCAACATATGCAAATCAATCAATGTGATTTGTCACATAAACAGAGCTAAAAACAAAAACCACATGATTATTTCAATAGATGCAGAAAAGGTTTTCAATAACATTTCTTATCCCTTCATGTTAAAAGCGCTCAACAAACTAAGCATTGAAGAAAGACTCTTCAAAATATTAAGGGCCATTTATGAAAAACCCTCAGTCAACATCATACTGAATGGACAAAAATTGGAATTAGTCCCCTTGAAAACTGGAACAAGACAAGTATGCACTCTCTCACCACTCTTATTCAACATAGTACTGGAAGTCCTGGCTAGATCAATCAAGCAGGAGAAAGAAATATAAGACATCCAAATAGGAAGACAGAAAATCAAACTATCCTTGTTTGCAGACAATATGATTCTATACCGAGAAAACCTCCTTGTCTCTGCCCCAGATCTTCTTGATCTGATAAACAACTTCAGCGAAGTTTCAGGATACAAAATAAATTTACAAAAATCAGTAGTATTTATATACACCAACAACATCCAAGCTGAGAACAATCCCATTCACAACTGTCACAAAAATAATAAAATATCTAGGAATACAGATAACCAGGGAGGTGAAAGAGCTCTACACTGAGAATTACAAAACCACTCAAAAGAATCGGAATTGCCGGGCGTGGTGGCTCACGCCGGTAATCCCAGCACTTTGGGAGGCTGAGGCGGGCGGATCACGAGGTCAGGGGATCGAGACCATCCTGGCTAACACGGTGAATCCCTGTCTCTACTAAAAATACAAAAAAAATAGCCGGATATGGTAGCGAGAGCCTGTAGTCCCAGCTACTCGGGAGGCTGAGGCAGGAGAATGGCGTGAACCCGGGAGGTGGAGCTTGCAATGAGCCGAGATCACCACTGCACTCCAGCCTGGGCAACAAAGCGAGACTCCATCTCAAAAAAAAAAAAAAAAAAAAAAAAAGAATCAGAATTGACACAAACAAATTTTTAAAATTCCATGTTCATGGATAAGAAGAATCAATATTGTTAAAATGATCATGTTGTCCTAAACAATTTATAGATTTAATACTATTCCTATCACACTACCAATGACATTCTTCATGGTATTAGAAAAAAAAATTTAAAAAATTATATAAAACAAAAAAGAGCCCTAATAGTCAAGGCAATCATAAACAAAAAGAAAAGAGCTGAAAGGCATTATGTCACTTGACTTCAAAATATACTATAAGGCTGCAGTAACCAAAGCAGCATGGAATTGGTGGAAAAACAAACACATAGACCAATGGAACACAATAGAGAACCCAGAAAGAATTCCACACACCTATAATCATCTGATCTGTGACAAAGTCAATGACAACAAGCAATGGGGAAAGGTGTCCCTATTCAATAATTCATACTGGGATAACTGGCTAGCCATATGCTTAAGATTGAAACTGGATCCCTCCCTTACACCACATACAAAAATCAACTCAAGATGGATTAAAGACTTACATGTAAA
This sequence comes from Rhinopithecus bieti, assembly GCF_001698545.2. Taxonomy (NCBI): domain Eukaryota; kingdom Metazoa; phylum Chordata; class Mammalia; order Primates; family Cercopithecidae; genus Rhinopithecus; species Rhinopithecus bieti. Next base: position 914,942 of record NW_016810178.1, read on the forward strand.
ACCTAAAACTATAAAAATCCTGGAAGATAATCTAGGAAATACCATTCTGAATAGTAGAACTGGAAAAGATTTTATGAAGTAGATACCAAAAGCAATTGCAACAAAAAACAAAAATTGACTAAGGAGACCTAAATAAACTAAAGAGCTTCTGCACAGCAAAAGGAACTATCAACAAATGCATACATTGCAGATGTTTTCTCCCATCTGTAAACAGACAGCTTACATAATGGGAGAAAACATCTGCAATGTATGCATCTGACAAAGGTCTGTATACAGCATCTACAAGCAATGTGAACTAATTTACAAGCAAAAACAATCCCATTAAAAAGCTAGCAAAGGACATGAACAGATACTTCAAACAAAGACATACATGTGACCAATAAGCATGAAAAGCATACTCAGAGTTATTAACCATTAGATAAATGCAAATCAAAATCACAATGAAATACCATCTCATACCAGTCAAAACGGCTATTACTAAAAACTCAAAAAATAACAGAGGCTGGCAAGTTTGGAGAGAAAAGGGAATGTTTATACGTTGCTGGTAGAAATATAAAGTAATTCAGCCATTGTGGAAAGTTGTTTGGTGATTTCTCAATGAACATAAAACCGAACTGCCATTTGACCCAGCAATTTCATTATTGGATATATACTGAAAGAAATATAAATATAAATCTTTCTACCGTAATGACATGTGTACATGTATATTCACTGAAGCACTATTTGCAATAGCAAAGACATGGATCCAGCTTAAATGCCCATCAACAGTACACTGGATAAAGAAAATGTGATATATATATATATATATATATCCATTCATATATCTCATAAAATATATAAATATATACAAAATAAAAGTATGTATTTTATATATACATAAAATGGAATACCAGCCAGCAACAAAAATTAACTAGATAATGTCCTTTGCAGCAAACACAGATGAAGCTGCAGTTCATTATCCTAAGCAAACTAGCGCATGAATAGAAAACCAAATCACATATTCTCATTTCTAAGTGGGAGCTCAACAATGAGAACACGTGGAAACAGAGAGAAACAATAGACATCGGGGATTACTTGAGGGTGGAGGGTGGGAGAAAGGAAAGGATAAAAAAAACTACCTGTGAGGTAGTGTGCTAATTACCTGGTTAATGAAATAATCTGTACACCAAACCCCTGAGACACACAGTTTACCTAGGTAACAAACCTGCACATGTAATCCTGAATGTAAAAGTTATAATAATAATAATAATAACATTTTTTATTATTATACTCTTAACAAGTGTGAGATATACAGGCATTGAACTAGTTGTGGAATTCAACAAAAGTAACATCACAAAGTCTTCATCTTCATGCACCTTTTATAGCAATAGAAGATATAAGCAATCAGCAAATTAAAGTATAATATGCAATACTATTATAGATTGTGATAAGCACACAGAAGAAAATCAGTAACGATGGAATAGAAAGTTACTGAGAGAAGCTAATTTAGATAGTATGATTACAGATGATATTTTTGAAAATGATATTTGAACTGAGTTCTTGAAGAGGATATTGTAGATAAGTTCTCTCATTTGGAAGCGACACTGATTTTTATTTGCATAACCACAACTTACCTGTTTTGAGAGATGCTAACAGCACCTAGAAATGAGGCAGCTGATACAGGACTAATTAAAACAGCTCCTAAATGTTTTCCATTCTACACCTGTTGATTCAGGGATGACTGTGAACTCTAACTTTGAAAAGTGAGGTTGTTTATCTGAAGAAATTTTTTAAAAAATTTAATCTTAACATATAAACATAAGAGGCCAGGTGCAGTGGCTCATGCCTATAATCCTAACACTTTGGGAGGCTGAGGTAGGTGTATCACCTGAGGTCAGGAGATCGCGATCAGCCTGGCCAACATGGTGAAAACCCGTCTCTGCTACAAATACCAAAAAGTAGCTGGGCGTGGTTGTGGGCACCTGTAATCCCAGCTATTCGGAAGGCTGAGGCAGGAGAACTGCTTGAACCCGAGAGGCAGAGGTTGCAGTGAGCCAAGATGGCACCACTGCACTTTAGCCTGAGCATCAAGAGTGAAACTTGGTCTCAAACAAAACAAAACAAACAAACAAACAAAAATGAGAAAATTACCTTCCTGTTACATATGATGATATGGTACACGTCTATGCAGCCTGGAAGTGTCACCATTTCTGTACATTCTTAGATCAAAGCCACCTCAGGGAAGTAACTCTTAGCTAATCCAGAGAAATAGAGCTGACACTATTGAATTAAAGAAACCTGAAGTCTGCATTTCATCTGGACTTTTAGTATGTGGGCCAATAGATCCTGCTATTTTATAGGCCAGTTTGAATAAAGTTTGTATTATTTTCAGGAGGAAACAGATTAGGTTATATAAACCAGGAGAAAAATTAGACAACATTTATAGAGGTAGAGGAAGAATGATAGAATTAAAGAAAACAATATGCAAATGCCCTAAGTTCAAAAAGTTCTTGACATGTTCAAAGAAAAGACAGTCTGCTAGCTTTAGGAGTATAGCAGGGAAAAAATAAAATGTGGTATTAGATGAGGTTGGAGAGAAAAACAGAAACCATAAGGACTTTGGGTTTTATTAATGATAAGTCATTGCCACATTTTAGTGGGGAAACTAGATTTTAGCGTTTTTTGTTGTTGTTGTTTTGTGTTGTTTTTCTTTTCATAAATTACTCCAATTGTTCTGTGAAGAATATATTAGAAAAGTTTAAAATAATGTCAAGGAAGATAAAATAACTTGAAAAAATGAAGACAAGTTTGGAATAACAGATAATGGTGGTTTGGGTGACTGAAAATATAAACAGAGATCAGTAGAGATTTTCTGAACCCAAATCTATGCTAGAGATAGATGTAATAAAACTATAAAGAAGTAGTGGTGGGGATATAAGGAATTACCTGAGTCATGAGGGTCGGTGGAACCATTTTCAACCTTGAAAATCAGAAGCATTGTTTTGGATATATTACACTTGAGATTTTTTTCAAAACCCCAAGTAGAAATAGATATCTAATAGATAGTTGGATGTGAAATTCTTCCATGTCTTTTACCATCCTCTGACTATCTTTGATTTTTACAGCTCCATATGTTTCGCTAAAGGTCTATCATCAGATATACTAATAATTCTGTCACTGTTGATATTTTTGCTTTGGTTTTCAATATTGTTTTGTCTAGAAGTATATCTGAGTTCACAATCTCAGAGATTATATGGGCACCTAAATATAATAAAATGTACAGGAAGGATACAGTCCTCCACAAATACAGACAGACCTACATAACAGGCTTTAGGACAAATGGAAGCCTGCTGTTACATGCATGCATACTACAGGGTAAAATATAAAAGAAAAAATATAAAAGTAATTTAACTATAGCATCTTAAAACTTCATAACTGTTTGGACCATTAGGGATGATACCCTCTGGGAGTATCAACAATAATTTAGATCTTATTATCAGACTACAAGGGATCTAATGTTCTATGCACGATTTGCAATTTAAGTAAATTAACCTCAGTTCTGTAGTCAGGCATTACTTTAAGAAAGAAACCTCCTCTCTGGCAGCTTTTATCTCTGCATGGTTAATAAGGAAAGTGTAGCATTGCCCAGACAGCTGTTCTCTTTGCAATATTGGATTCACAGAAGGACAAGTTTAAGCTATGAGCTACAATTTGGCCACAGCTGGATATAAATCTTTTTTGTTTTTTTGTTTTTTGCTTTGAATTTGTATTAAGCATGGTGCTGGCTGAGTCATGGAAGTCCTGCAGAGGCTCTGTGGATGAAACTTTATGGATCACTGTTCAAACTGAATAGAGAATTTAAAGATTACTTACTCCAAGCCAATAACCAGTAATAAATCCATGTTAAACAGACGGTAGAATGACAAACTAGACACAATCCAGAGATTTGCCATAATCTTAGAAAATTTCTATGTTCTAGCATGAGACTCATGATTTCCCAGCATGTAAACTTTTGTAGAATGACAACTTCAAACAGTATATTATATTTGTGAATGCATCCAAATGCTTATGAGACTGTTATCATTAGTTTTTGGAAAACCGTTCACCTCTAAATCTTCATTTGTTTTCTTCTGTCTCAAAACTTTGATTTGTTAAACAGTTGCCATCTGGTAAACAAACTTAGAGAACGCTTTCTTAAAAATTATCTCTTCTTTCCCCCCAGAAACACCATAGATACTTCATGAGTGTATAGACATAAAATATCGGCCAGCTGCTTCTCTAAGAATAGATTAGTAGAGGCTGCTTGTAAGATGGAAGGGCAAATATAATATTGAAATGAATGTGAAGAGAGATGAAAAGGAAAGGTCCATGTTTTTAATCTGATGTTGCCTTTCCTCCATCAGCAGTAGAGAACTTGAATCTTGAGCTTTTCTAATAAATCATATTCTATGTTGTTAAATTTGTACTAAAAAATTCCACTTGCCTTCTATAATTTGAAATTCTGAAACAAATGATGTTGACATTTTTATTGTTATTTAATATGTTTATGACTGTGAAAAAAGTAATAGGTATTGTTTGAGGGAGGGTGCTGATTAGGCATAGGTTTACAGTTGTGATTTATAAAAATACCAAATAAAATTATTCTGGTAACTGGTCACTGTCACTGGAATGTTGGGATGTTAAATTATTACTTTGCTAACATCTTTCTGTAGTAGTCCAAGATGGAACCTTAGTTTTCTGATTCTTATTTTCTTTTTCCCTAATGCATTGCGTTTAATGCTGTAATTTCCCACCCCACCACCCCTGGAAAAAAAAAAAAAAAAANTGGGTGTGGTGGCGGGCGCCTGTAGTCCCAGCTACTCAGGAGGCTGAGGCAGGAGAATGGCATGAACCCGGGAGGTGGAGCTTGCAGTGAGCCTAGATCGCACCACTACACTCCTGCCTGGGTGACAGAACGAGACACTGTCTCAAATAAATGAATTAATTAATTAATTAAATTTTCCACAAAATTTAATACATTGCATTTTCACTTTTATTTGGTCCCAAATGTTTTATAAAATCTCTTTGAATTTAATTTTAGACTCAGATTGTTTAGAGGCATGTTTTTAATTTGCAGGTACTTGAAGATTTTTCAGTTATCTTTCTGTTACTGATTTTAAGTTTAATTCCATTGTAGTATGAGAACATACTTTTTACGATATGTTTTCTTTTAAACTTAATAGAGTTTGTTTTATAGTCCAGACTATAATCTATTGTGGTAAATATCTCATTCACACTTGAGAAGAATATTTATTCTTCTAATGATGATGATGACAGCTATACACATCCATTGGGGGAGAGCAGTTTATGTTGCAATTTAGGTAATACATGTCCTAGGATGATTTACCTCTTCATCATTATATAATGTCCCTCTTTATCCCAGGTAATATTTCTTGTTCAAAGTGTGATATTTTAGAAATTACTATTACTATTCCAACTCTTTTGATTAGTGTTTGACATGTTTTCCTAGCTTTTTATTTATAAACTAAGCTTGTCTTTAAATGGTTTCTTGTAGGTAGTATGTAGTTTGGTCTTGCTCTTTTACTCAGTTGGATAATTTTGATTTCTACTTGACTTATTTAAAACATTCACATTTAAAAGTATTATGGATAGAATTAGATTACAATCTACCATCTTGCTAGCTCTTTTCTATTTTTCCTTTTTTTCTTTCTTCCATGGGTTTAACTGAATGTTTTTATAATTTAGTTTTATCTCTTTCATTTATTTATTATTTATTCCTCTTATTTTAATATTTTTATGACAACATTGTGGTTTACAATGTAGATTTTTAAGAAATCTAAACTGACTTTCAGAAAATCTTATGCAGATTTATCAGTAAATTCCTTAAAACAATATCATCCCCATTGTTTTCTTTTACCATTGTTGACATACATTGTCCTTTTATATATGCTAAAACGCACAATACATAGCTACTCTTATTGCTTTAAGCAATATTTTTTAGAACACTTACCGCATTTTTAAAAGAATATGCTTCCTTTATATATTCATTTTCTAAACTTCTTCATTTTTTTTTAATCCAAGATATGACATACCATATTTCACCTGCCTGAGGAACTTCCTTTAATACTTTTTGTACAGTTTTTGCTAGAAATAAATCCCCTAGTTTCATTTGTCTGAGAAAATCTTTTTTCCTTTTACTTTTGCAGGGTACTTTCAGAAGACATAGAAGTCAGCTTTGGTGGATTTTATTTACAGGAGTACTCCCTTATCCACAGTTTAATTTTATGGAGTTTCAATTACCTGTGGTCAACTGTGGTCCAAAAATATTAAATGGAAAATTTCAGAAATAAACAATTCATAAATTTTAAATTGTGGTCTGTTCGAAGTTAGGCGATGAAATCTCAGACCCTCCTGGCCCATCATGCCTGGCATGAGAATTGCCTTTTTGTGGAGTCCATCCATACTGAATACACTACCCATTTGTCACTTAGTAGTCATCTTGGTTATCAGATTGACTGTCATGGCATCTCAATACTTTTGTTCAAATCATCCTTAACCAAAGCACAAGAGTAGTGATGCTGGATTATTAGTTTTCATTGTTGCTGTTGTTGTTTTTCAGTTTGCTTTTGTTTTTGTTTTCGTTTGAGATGAGTTCTTAGTCGTCACACAGGCTGGAGTGCAGTGGCAAGATCGCAACTCATTGCAGCCTCGACCACTGGAGCTCAAGTGATTCTCACACCTCAGCCTCCCAAGTAGCTGAAATAGGTGCATGTCACCACACCTGGCTAACTTTTCTTTTATTATTTATAGAGACCGAGTCTTGCTATGTTGCCCAGACTGGTATTGAATTTCTGAGCTCAAGTGATCCTCCCATGTTGTTCTCCCAAAGTGCTGGGATTACAGGCATTAGCCAACAAGCCAGGTCTGGAATATTGTTATATTTGTCCTATTTTATTATTAGTTATTATCTTTCTGTGTGTAATTTATAAACTAAACTTTGTTATAGTTATGTACGTGTAGGAAAAAAATGTACATATGATGTTTTGTACAATCCTCAGTTTTAGGCATTTAGGAGGACTTGGAACATATTCCCCATGGATAATGGGAGACTAATGTGTTTATTTTTTTCCAGCACTTTAAAAATGTTACTTAACTCTCATCTTGCTTGCATGATTTGAATAAGTAGTCTACTGTAATTCTTATTTTTATTTCCCTGTAGGTAATTTGTTTTCTTTGTGGGGGGGGGGGCATGTGGCTGGTGGTTGCAGTGGTGGTATACTACTTGCTGATCTCTGCTTTTTCTCTTTTAATTTCCAGTATTTCTGTTTGATATTTTTTATAGTTTTTTTCTCTCTGCCAAAATTGTTTATCTGATTTTGCATATTATCTATTATTCTCTCTCTTTTTTTTTTTTTTTTTTTTTTGAGACGGAGTCTCTCTCTCTTGCCCAGGCTGGAGTGCAGTGGCGCCATCTCGGCTCACTGCAAGCTCCACCTCCCGGGTTCACACCATTCTCCTGTCTCAGCCTCCCGAGTAGCTGGGACTACAGGCTCCCGCCACCACGCCCGGCTAATTTTTTGTATTTTCAGTAGTGACGGGGTTTCACTGTGTTAGCCAGGATGGACTCTATCTCCTGACCTCTATCCGCCCTTTTCGGCCTGCCAAAGTGCTCTCTTTATTGACTTCCTGTGCATATTTTAAATTCTCTGATAGTTTCAACAGCTGTTTCATACATAACTTTGTTTCCGGTGATTACCTTGTCTCTTCTGAATATGTGTTTTGTTACTTTTTGTATGCCTCAGTTTTTCTTTGTTGTTGAAAGACAGAAAAATATAGGCAATAGATACTGGGAACTTTTTTTATTATTATTATTACATATTTGGAGATAAGTGTCTCTTTTTGTTAGATGTTAGTTTGCAATTTTATGTAGAAGTTTGGCAGGGTTTGAAATTTGTTGTTGCTATAGTTACTATCTTTAGCTATCCAGAAAATTCAAATTCCTAGTAATGTTCTGTTTCTTTTTCAGTGTTTTGTGTTGGGTCTTCCTTTTTGCATGGCTTCCCAGAGACTTTGTCACTTACAACTCTCCCAGCTGACTTCACTGTTATTTTTACTGGAGGCTTGTCATCATGGTGGTATGGGGTGGAGAAGAGAAAATGCTCTCCCATGTTCCATTAAGGCTGTTTACGCAGGTTCTTTAACCTTGGATATGGAGGTATCAGCTTCATAATTGTTCCTGCCTTCCCTCTGGATATAATGCTGGACTTAGCTTGTATCTCTGCCTCTACTCCAGGGCTAGAGCTCTTTATTTATTTTTATTTGTTTTTTTATTTTTGTCTTTTGAATTTTCTTCTCTCTCTTATTTTCTTTCTTAAAAAAATAAAATAAAATAAAATTCCTCTGTGCCCCTCTCAGCTGCAGGGATTTTCCATCAGTGCCCTCTCATTAGTTTCGATGACCTCCCACCTGCTGATTAAGCTTCCTGTTTCATAATATAAATAAGGGTAGTTGGGTCTGTGTGAAATTTCCATTCTAACTTCTGTTCCCTTCCCCAAAGTCCTCAGGCTATAGGTTTCAATCAACTTCTCCCTAACTATTAGATTTTTTTTCTCCTCAGAAAGGCAGGGGAGCTGGGTCTTTGTGAAATTCCCATGGTGACTTCTGTTATCCTCCCATAGTGTCTTCAGTCTATCGGTTTGGATGTTACTTTTTCCCTGCTGATTGTCTCCTTTCCCTAGTGGAGGTTAAGATAAGGGTCTGCTGCCTGGCTTTCCACGTGGCTGTTGTTTCCCACCCCCAGCCAGCACACAATGAGCTTTTGGGGTTGTCTTTGATCTTCTCAGTCAGGACACGGTGAGATTCAGCCTGCAAGAGGATGCAAATACATACCCTTCTGTCTGTGGGCCCCAGGGGCTTCACACTCTCATAGTAATCTTCTAACTGCTTTGTGTGGGGATCTGCCCCTAATGAGCAAATCCAGCCATCTCTCTTCTCCCTCTGGGAGGCTGGCTCTCTCCTGATTGATTTCAGGTTTAAAGTTTGCTCTGCATCTTCAGTTCTCTGATTTGTTCAAGGAAAGGTTATTGCTAATTAATTTGTTTATTTGTAGTGACCAAAATGGCTTTAACTCTTCCCTCAGCTTGAATAAACTTTAGACAGATTTCTTTCTGATTATAGTCTCCTGGTCTCCCTATGCTTAGAGCATTTACATTAGAAAACTTACTATTTTAAATTCTCTCTCTTCCCCTTTGAGATACAAATCTTTTCTCCCAGTCTTTTTCCTGGTTTACCACTCAGGAATGTCTTTCTCAAGTTATTCCTTCCTTTGAAATGTAAATCAAAAAACATAGAGTCTCTGTGAAAGGCCTAACTTCACCAATTAGCAAACACAGATTGACAACTGCATGAACTAACTTATGGACTGCATGTTTGTGTCCCCACCAAAATTCATATATTGAAACCCTAACCCGTGTCGAAGTTACCAAAGGAAAAAAAAAAGTTATCAATATCAAAATGAAGTCACTTACGTCAAACTCAACTTAATGAACAAAATGGAGCTGTCAGGCCATAAAGAAGGAACCCTCATGCCAGTATGCCTATAACAGGACTTATCAAAAGAAATTACTGTGTGTATCTCCATGACAACAACTATGGAAGGAACTCCTTAAAAACTTAATATTCCAGAGAAGCCATTTGCACAAGGACATTTGTCTAACAGTGGCTGCCTCTGCTAATTAGCCAAAGCCAACTCTTGGCAAGAAGCCCCTTGTAACCAATGACCTTTATTTCAAAACAGCTTACATGACCTGATCTCCTTATCTCCTTTAATTAAAATATATATATATATATATTTTTTTTGTTTTCCTCATTCCAACCCTCTTGGATAAGCCTGTGGTTTAAACATATCATGCATATCTTGAATTACAATCCTCTAATAATCCTAAATAAACTCTTTCTTTGGAGAGCCTGTCTCTGCTGTTCTTTAAAGTTGACAAACCCAGTGTGTTTCTATTTGGACGAATGGCCTTGAAAAGGTAATAAGACTTAGGTGAGATCAAGAGGGCAGGGCCATCATTATGGGATTAGTGTCCTTAACAAGCCAGGAAGAAGGAACCTATTCAGCTGGAACCTTGATCTTGGACTTCTCAGTCTCCAAAAATGTGAGAAACAAATGTCTGTTGTTTAAGCCATTTACTCTATATTTTGCTACAGAAGCTTGAGCAGACTGAGACACCAACCTCTTTGCTAATGTTTTTCAGTATCTTTCCACTAGCTCTCCCCAGTGCCCAAGACTCTCCCACCTTTTGTTTCAGTGGAGTTGCATTCAATTTCTTTTCGCTGTTGCAATAGTCTTAAAGGTTTTCTTTTTTGTCTAAGTTGTCTTGTTCGATATTTCTCTGGCAGTGGGTTTTTCAGGTTTTCCTTGTGGGAGAGACACTGACTCCAGTTCTTTGTATCTCAGGTGGAAAAGGGGAGTCCGCATTATTATGATTACTGGATAATCAGACTAGTTGTGATGAGGGAAGAGAGAGACCCTCTTATGTTGTTTTATATTGTTTTATACTCAGAAAAGGAAATAGAAGCAAAACTAAAGGCAGGTAGCCTGGCGCCTAGGAACCAGACCCGAAACCAAGGAACCAGACCTGAAACCAGGACTGGGCCTGCCTGACCTAAGCCTGGTAGTTAAAGATCGACCCCTAACCTAGGAACTGTTGTTATCTATAGATTCCAGACATTGTACGGAAGGACATTGTGAAACTTCCTGTTCTTTCACTCTGACCACCGGTGCTTGCAGCCCCGTCACATACCCCTTGCATGTACCCCCTGGCTTGCTCAATCGATCACGACCCTCTCACATGGACACCCTTAGAGTTGAGAGCTCTTGAAAGGGACAGAAGCTGAGCACCTGATGAGCTCTGCTTTTAAGACGCTAGCCTGTGGATACTACCAGCTGATTAAAGCCACTCCCTTCACTATCTCAGTGTCTGAGGGGTTTTGTCTGTGGCTCCTACTGCTACAGTGAGGAGGGATGGCAGGGGAATAAAATACTCTTTTAGGGTCCGATTAAACCTCTTTATTAGGCAGCGTCTATGTCCCTGTGTCTTGAGGATGGGGCATTTAGAAGAGCTCTTGCTCCTCCTGAAGCTGTTGTGCTTGTTTTAACACATATTTCTGTTCTTCCTCCAATAGTAGAACCTTTCTTTTTCTGTATTCCTCCTAAGCTGCAATGAGTTTCCCTCACTTTCAGAAATAATGGTTTTTGTTGCTCTTGTCCCTTGTAGGTTAGGATCATTGTTTCGTAGAGGAGATATGGAGATCAGTAACTACTGTAATCTTTCCCCAGAAAGCCCCAGGTAGAAAGCTTCCTGCAGATTCTTCCCATTCCTTCCTATGAACTCCTGGTGAGGTTCTGGAAGAAAAGTCTGCAAGAGGGTGTCAACTGTCTATATTTACAGCCCTAAACTTCTTTCTCACACTAGCTCATACTCTCACACTAGCTCATACTCAGTCTATAGCAACTTCTTAAAAATTCTTAAGTTGATCTTCCTACTAGTTTACGTGTTGTGACCCTGCTGCCCCACCTTAGCAATTGCTAAGGTTTTATTTCACTCTAAGATACTATCTCTCTCCAGATTTTGAGTAATGTGTTGGTTTCACGTTTTTGATAGGTTCAATAAATGTTCCTAATTTACAGTTTGTCTAGCTTTTTGATGTTGTAACTATTGAAGGGATATTCATTTTTTCTGTCTGTATCTCCCAATTGAACATGAAAATCTCTCCTTTTTTACTGAAATTTAGAAGACAAAAATGACTTCTTTATTATAAGCCGGTGGCTCCCTGGTCCTTAAATATCTCATTTGCCACTAAAATAAACAAACTTTTTTTGATAAGTAGAATTGACAGAAATACAGGTTATTGTAGATTAAAGCTTCATATCAAAGTCTTTGTAACCACAAACATTTCTGTTTTAAACATTACGTCTGATTTACATTGGGTATACTAAAATTGCTTTTGATTATTATTTTCTCTTAACCCTTCCTATTTACTTTAGTGAAAAAGGATAATTTATAATTTTCTTCCTCCATAGTGTTTTGGTCTCAGTCAATATAACATGGATTCTTGTTAACTTATTGCCTGAGAAATTTTTAATTAAAAAAATTTAAATTATTACATAGAGACATCCCCTCTCTCTCTCTCTCTTTCTGTAAATTTGAGCATTTTCTTGTATTTGTCTTCCATTATTTCTGCACCTATAAGATATTGGTTTTTTTGTAGGATGGACTTTATTTGGCATATGTGTTAAACGTTAATTATTTCATTCTATGTCAGTTTAGTTTAAAATAAATTTCATTGACACAAATCAGGAAAATACCAGTGATGTACGCCACTTTATTGCAAGTTGATAGTAAAATTAATTGTGTTTCATGGTAACAATGTAGCTAATAACCATCTCAGAGATACCTTTTAAGAATATAAATACTGGGAAGAATGAATAGGAGAAAATATTATACTCTGGAAAAAAGAAAAAAAAATAACGTATTTTGAAACATTAAAACAAATCATAAAAATTAATGACTACTTAGATTGTGTAGTATTTCCTGAATGCAACTCTTTGGTTTATCAAGCCAGGCAAAATCTGGCATAATTATGTTAATTAGTTTGTAATAATTGTTAAAAAAAAAATTGAAACAAATTCAATTTAATGAAGTTTAATTGAGCAAAGAATGATTTGAGAATCTGGCAGCCTCTCAAGCAAAAATAGGTTCAGAGTGATGCCAGGACTACCACAGGGTTAGGTAATATTTATGGACAGTAAAAGGAAAGTGACATATGGAAAATAGATGTGAGGTACAGAAACCACAGGATTGGTTACAGCTCAGTGTTTGCCTTATTTGAACATGGTTTTAATAGTTTGCTGCAACTCTGTTACTGATACAAAATTAGATTTTACTCTATTTACGTATTCAAATAGGTTACAGTCCATTATATATGAAGAAACTTTTAGGCTAAAGTTAAAATATGTAAGGGAGCAGCTGTAACTTAACTTTTTCTTTTTTTTTTTCTTTCTCTTTTGGTTAATCTCTCAATTTTGGCATTGGTGTTACTCTGTTACTATTATAAATGGATTTATTTGGTTTCAAATCCTACTGGGAAATAGAACTTTATTCCAGTCAAAGAGAAACCATTTGATATTCTACAGATGGCTGCATGCAAACATTTAAAACTTTAGAGATAATACAGTGTGACAGGGAGACTACTACTACCATTATGTGGGACATAATATCAAGAGTTCAGAATATGCTCCTTAGCACTGCAGTAACCAAACCACCTAAAATCAAATAGATCAAAGAATGAGCCAGAAAAAAGTCATCTTGTTTTAACTAGGAACCTATTTGTCAATTCCATGCACCTGAGTCTTTATATTGCCTAAAGTATTTATCCATATGCATCAAGAAGTGTCAGATGTTTTCCTATTCAGCCACAGGTAATCAGGAGAAATTTTAATATCTAGCACAACATTGGCAAGATAATGTTTAAAAGTCTGCTCTGCAGTCATAGCCCTTCTTATAGAATCTGCTGTAGAGCCTATTATAAGAGACACATTGCTTCATTACTCTAACCCACAGAAAAATAGACCTAGCAAATGATGCCCATAAAGAAGGGTGAAGACTTCCTGGAAATGTTTGCTTTACCCTATGATGTAGGTTAAGAGGAGTGGACTAATATTCTATTTCTGAGTGATTATGGAGTAGCAAAGGTACCATTAAAAATCTCACTCACTCTGACCCTTTGTCTTCTATCCATCAAGACATAAGTTTGCCAAAAAAGGCCCAGGACTAGATGGATTTACACCCGAATTCTACCGGAGGTGCAAAGAGGACCTAGTACCATTCCATGTGAAACTATTCCAAACAATTGAAAGGAGGGACTCCTACCTAACTCATTTTATGAGGCCGATATCATCCTGATACCAAAACTTGGCAGAGACACAACAAAAAATGAAGACTTCAGGCCAATATCCCTGATGAACATTGATGCGAAAACCCTCAATAAAACATTGTCAAACCAAATCCGGCAGCACATCAAAAAACGTATGCACCACCATCAAGTCGGCTTCATCCCTGGGATGCAAAGCTGATTCAACATATGCAAATCAGTAAACATAATCCACCACATAAATAGAATCAATGAAAAAAAAAAGCACATGATTATCTAAATAGATGCAGAAAAGGCCTTCAATAAAATTCAACATTGCTTCGTGTTAAAAGCTCTCAATAAACTAAGTATTGATGGAACACCTCTCAAAATAATAAAAACTATTTATGACAAACCCATAGCCAATATCATACTGAATGGGCAAAAACAGAAAGCATTTTCTTTGAAAATTGGCACAAGACAAGGATGCCCTCTCTCACCACTCCTATTCAACATAGTATTGGAAGTTATGGCCAGGGCAATCAGGCAAGGGAACGAAATAAATGGTATTCAAATAGGAAGAGAGGAAGTCAAATTGTCTCTGTTTGTAGATGACATTATTCTATATTAGAAAACCCTCAAAACTCCTTAAGCTAATAAGCAACTTCAGCAATGTCTCAGGATATAAAATCAATGTGCAAAAATCACAAGCATCCCTATACACCAACAATAGACAAGCAGAGAACCAAATAATGAATGAATTCCCATTCACAATTGCTACAAAGAGAATAAAATACCTAGGAATACAGCTTACAAGGGACATGAAGGACCTCTTCAAGGAGAACTACAAACCACTGCTTAAAGAAATAAGAGAAGACACAACAAATGGAAAAATATTCCATGGTCATGGATAGGAAGAATCAATATTGCGAAAATAGCCATACTGCCCAAAGTAATTTCTAGATTCAATGCTATTCCCATCAAACTACCACTGACTTTCTTCACAGAATTAGAAAAAAAAAAAAAAAAA
>NW_016810178.1:930458-944206 GCF_001698545.2 Rhinopithecus bieti
AAAAAAAAAAAAAAAAAAAAATTACCCATCAAAAAGTGGGTGAAGGGTATGAACAGATACTTCTCAAAAGAAGACATTTTTGTGGCCAACAAACATTGGAAAAAAAGCTCATCATCACTGATCATTAGACAAATGCAAATCAAAACCACAATGAGATACCATATCATGCCAGTCAGAATGGTTATTTATTAAAAAGTCAGGAAACAATAGATGCTGGAGAGGCTGTGAAGAAACAGGAACACTTTTACACTGTTGCTGGGAATGTAAATTAGTTCAGTCATTGTGGAAGACAGTGTGGCGAGTACTCAAGGATCTAGAACCAGAAATACCATTTGACCCAGCAATCCCGTTACTGGGTATTTACCCAAAGGATTATAAATCATTCTACCATAAAGACACATGAACACGTATGTTTATTGTGGTACTATTTACAATAGCAAAGACAGGGAACTAACCCAGATGCTTATCAAAGATAGACTGGTTAAAGAAAATGTGGCACATATACACCATGGATTACTCTGCAGCCATAAATGAGAATGAGATTGTGTCCTTTGTAGGCACATGGATGAAGCTGGAAGTGATCATCTTCAGCAAACTAACACAAGAACAGACAAGCAAACACTGCATGTTCTCACTTGTAAGTGGGAGTTGAACAATGAGAAATCATGGACACAGAGAGGGGAACATCATAAGCTGGGGCCTGTCAGGGTGTTGGGGGCAAGGGGAGGGAGAACATTAGGACAAATACCTAATGCATTCAAGGCTTAAAACCTAGATGATGGGTTGATAGGTGCAGCAAACAACCATTGCATATGTATACCTATGTAACAAACCTGCACATTCTGCACAGGTATCCTGGAACTTAAATTTAAAAAGAAAAGTGAGGCATAAGATTGTCTATGTATAAAGTTGGCTATAAAATCTACCACAATTAAAGGTGTACTCCATGAGAGTACACAAGGCTCTTTTTCCAGTTCTATTGTTCATAGAGGGATAAGAAAAATAAATAAATAAATAAGAGAGTTAAGAGTCTCATGATGGCAGAAAAGTCTTGCTCCATAATATTGGGAAGCTGTCCACATCTCGGAGGCTGTCAGCTTCTGGGGAGAAACTTCCTTGGCTACCTTTACCTTAAGGTTTCTAATGGGTGTACAGTTCAAGAATCTGACAGGGCCCTTCTGAGTTGTGAGAGAACCTATGGCCCAAGGTTCTGGAATTTTGCTGCAGTGTGGGCAGCAAGGACAGTCTTTCTTTTACATCATTTACAGAAGACCTAATCTCCAGGTTCTAGATCATGAAGGGTTTGATCATCTTCAATGGGTGGATCATGAAATGCTTTCTTTACCTGGCAAAAATTCATTTTGGCATAATGCATTAAAGCCTCACAGCATTTAGTTATGTCAGAGTTTAGGAGTGGAAGATACATTAAGTTTTGTTATTAGGGTAAAAGGCCTTCCAGTGAGTGTTTTATAAGGAGTCAACTTACGTTTTCTCCTGGAAGTGGATCCAATTGTCACCAATCTGAAACATCTTTGATCAAGGCAATCCAGTCAATTCAGTTAGATTTGCCTAATGCTATTGAATGTGTAATACCTTATTTAATTGTTTTACAAGTTGTCCAGTGAAACAAATAGCTCTATTCCTCAGAATTTCTCCAGGACTGCCCCATGAGGAAAACACATTTCCTAATAAACTTTTAGTTACTGTTATAGTATTGGCTTTCTTGCATAGGAAAGCTTTTAAATAACCAGAAAACATGCATTGAAAATACCAATTGAATGAAATCCTTCTATAAATGTTCAAATGGTACAGCAAATAGTAGAAATATACCCAAAGTTTTGATTGTCTTCCTAGGATGTAAGGTGGACAAACCAAACATTGGTGACACACACACCCCGATCTATCATCAGTGATCTATCTATCTATCTATCTCTCTATTGATCTATCCATCTATCCATCTATCTATCTAAGAGTTGGATCATTTTACCTCTTCCATGATGTGCTACAAAGTGCAGAGTTTTAACAATAGAAACTTTAAGGACTAAGGAAATGCCAAGCAGCCTTCCAGGCCCTCTATGAATGCATGCTTAACACTGGATTTATATCCTCTTAAATACTCTTATTTTTTTCTCCAGTTCACGTGCATGATACTTATTAAATGGGTTACCATAGGTAATTTGACCTGGGCCACTGAATTCATTCTAATTGTATATCTTGTCAATTTCAGTACTGGCTGATTTAGCATAAAAATCTGGCAAAGTATTTCTGTGGTATTCAATTAATTCTTGTCCTACTTGGGTTAGCAGTTTTATATATTAGTCAATCTCTTCATTAGATTTCTGGAAATTCTTACCCAGTCTAAGAGATACAATTTTAAATTTATTAGAAACCTGTATTCAGGAGTGCTTATCAGAGTCCTTTTCATCGTTTTTATGAACCTCCTTGAAAACACACACCTTAGGACTTTACTTGCCTATAAAGAACTTTCAGAAAATGCTTCAGAATTAAGCAATTAACTATGGACAAGACGGAATATGGTGATCGCTATAGATGCAATTTTGTTATTTCTGTAGCCTATAACAATTTAACATGATAATCATAATTATAACTGATAACATATACCATGACATACTAGAATCTTAGGAACCTTATACAGTTTGGAGCACATATTAATAACATATCCATAAAAATATAACTCAAATATTTAAAGTTATTTATTTGAAAATGCTTCCCACGTAATTTAACATACAAAATAATATTTTAAGGTATAAAATTATTAATAAAATAAAAATTAATTTTCTTTTGTATGCTTTAGAGGCCATCTGTCACATCTAAAAGTTAGATGTTAAAAAGACTTAATTTTAAAATTTGCAATTTGAATTTGAGAAGCTTATCAAATATGTCAAAGGTATAAAACACTTGATCAAAATAAGATTACAAGCCACTGTAAAATAAATAGTCAATCATTTAGCCAAAGTGGTATTTAAAACATTTTTAAAAGCAAAAAATTTTTTTGTTGTTAGAAACAAACTCAGTTTTCTAAGCCATCAAACACCTGAGAGGCCAGGTGTGGTGGCACATGCCTGTAATCCTAGCACTTTGAGAGGCTAAGGCAGGCGAATCACTGGAGACCAGCACCCAGACTTTAGAATTTAGCTCAGACAAATCAAGTAAGTGTCAAAAGCATTACAGAAGCAGCGGTTTTATAACCTTGAAATATGTTATCAAAGATAGCAAAAACTTTTCTGACCAGCAGCGTCAGACAAAAAATGTCTAAATTATATGTAATACTGATAATTCTGAAGCCATTCCTACTTTATTTTACCAAAAAATTCAAAACTAGCCTCATTTACCAAACATATCACATAGAAATATCACATATACATAATACATATAGGCATACAGACACAGGACAGAAGCAGATCTTTCTGCTGTCATTAAGATTTTTCATTTGTCAGCTTCCAAATAGTCTTTGTTTTCTAAATTCATACTACCAATCTTCTACTTACCTGTTGTATTGTCCTAAGCAACTGTTAGCTAGGCAACCCTAAATCTGAACTTCTAAAAGGATGACTTTTAGTTAAAATTAAGTAGGAAATGTGTATCTCAAAACACAGAGATGAGACTTCAGCCCTAAATATTAACATTTTTTTTTTTTTTTTTTTTTTTTGCCTAAACCAAGAAAGGAGGGCGCAGATAAAGGCCCAGTTAAGACAAGATAGTCAGACAAACATATTAAACAAAGGTAAGGCTTGTTACATACATTTAAAGCAATGCTTAAGAATGTCTACTGACTCAATCTTTCCTCTCTTCCCCGTGTACAATGCTCAAATCCTTATAATCCGCAGAAAGTAGAAATAATTTTTTAACAAAATCCCTTACAAATGATGACTTCTTTATTATAGATGTAAGTTTATTTTATAAAAGAGTTTCAAAGTAGGCAATGAAATGCTAGAAAGATGGATTTTGAAGACCAGTTTTATTTCGGTAGGTGGTCTTTTAAACTTATATTCTATTTCTTAGCTAAAATTACTGAAGTTAAGATAGAGCCCACTAACTAATAGGGCAAGTAAAGAATTCTGTATGCATGGATTCAGCATTAATACCTCTGAAAAAGAAGCAAGTCCACTTTAGCTGAGGGAATACCTTTTGTAAATACTTTATTCAGCTTTCTCTTAGCCTTTTGTGTAGGATAGTAACTAACCAAAAGGTTAGCAGATTCAGTTTTTCTAATCATTTCGTCACTTAGGTTTTTTATTTGCCTTCCTAAATCCTTTCAAAAAATTCAGTAATAATACTGACATCTTTTTAGAAACTTCTTAACATCGATAAGCGTCCCAGATGAACCTAATATTGAGGTGCTAATTTTTAAATTCACTTCTTAAAGTGCAGGATTATTCATTTTGGCATTTCACTGAAATTTTAAATTACCAATCATAAGATCTTACCATTTTTTAAAAAGTTTTTGCTGCTTCCAGGACCTAATATTTATACATCTAAATGTAGGCAGAGCTGGAAGGTAGAGTACTCAGTTCTTCAAAATTAAGGATCCAGTTTTTATGTTGAATGTTGACTTTGGATTGCAGATACCCTTTATTAACTTGGCCATTAATTTTTTTTTCTAACTAAGTGCACACACATAAAAAAGAAACAAAGAGTATAGAACCCAAAAATCCCTGCAAGATTCCAAAAACTTGAGTTCACATCCTCTTTAGTATTGCCATTCACTGACAGTTTCTGTCTGACCCAGTCACACACTTGAGCCCTCTAACTGGATCCATTCCAGTTAATTACCTAATCCGATTATCTTCTGGAACCAGTCCACTTTCTGTCACAACTTCCAAACCCAGTTTAGATAAAAAGTTTGCTCAAACAAATTAGGATAACTCAAAACACAAATCTATGAAGCTTTAGAATCCAAGAGAGAACCTACAGTCTCTAGGTGCTGCAAGAGAGCAATGGACACAATGCGTTCAGCAGATATCTTGCTTGGTCACTCAATGCACCTGGGGATCATAAGAAGCTTTACATTGATCTCACTTGTGACACCGTCTGTTAAAAGAAAAACTTAAAAGAAATTCAATTTAACAGAGTTTAATTGAGCACAGAACAATATGTAAGTTGGGCAGCCCCCAGAAACAGAATAGGTTCAGAGAAGTTACAGGCTGCCATGTTGTTGGATGCTATCTATGGACAGAAAACAAACAAACAAACAAAAAACAAACAAAAAAAACCTGACATATAGAAAATGGAAGTGAGGTGCATAATCAGCTGGATTGGTTATAGCATGGTGTTTGCTTTATTTGAACATGGTTTGAATAGTTGGCCACCTACGATTGTCTGAAACACTGATTACTACAAGGGAAAGTTAGAGTCTGTTGACACATCCAGTTTGATTTTAGTTCACATTATATGGAGAAGGCTTTAGGCCCGACTTAAAATATGTAAGGAGGCAGCTTTAAGCTAGCTAATTTAACGTAATGTTTTCAATGATGAAATTGTTTTAAGCTAATAAGAAAAGAGTACAGCTGACTGGTTAATAAGTTTCAGTAAAATTGATAGGATTTCTACTGTTGAACTATATGAGGTGATTTGCTTCAGTCAGTATACAAGCAAACATACATTTGAAGATATTTTTAGGTATAGAATTTTCAAATATATTTTGAATAGAGGAGCTTCAGTCCCACTTTATCTCAAAGTGTACATTTTCTACTTAAAGTTAATTGTCTTTTAAATTGTTCAAATTGATACTAACTTAATCAAAGAAGCATGTTCAAAACATGACACTATTGTTTGAATATTTGTTCCCTTCAAAACATATGTTGAAATTGAGTTGCCACTGTACCAGTATTAAGAGACAATTCGGCCATTAGCACTTTGCCTTCATGAGTAGGTTTAATTCCTTTATAAAAGGGCAAGTTCAGCCCCCTTTTGTCTCTTCGCCTTTCCACCATTTGAGAACAAAGAATTCATGGTGTCTTCTTGGAATCGTAATTGACAAACCTGCCTGTGGTTTGGCATTGGACTTCATAACCTCCAGAACCATAAGTAAACAAATTTCTGTTCTTTATAAATTACTCAGTCTGTGGTATTTTTCTGTAGTAGCACAAATGGACTATGACACATGATCTTCAAGCATTCAGATTATTAGTCAATTCATATGTAAAAGAAAGACTTTTTGGCAGTAAAACCCAAAATAAATACATATGCATGAGTGTTGACTGCATATCCTAATAAAAGCATATGGATATTAAGAAGTCGCTGGTAAAACAATTTTATTTTGTTATATATAAAGATTCAATTAACAATGTTGTTGAACTGTTAAAAATCAAAAATAATATTGAAAAATAAATTAGTTATCATGGTGTTAAGCAATTCTTGTTGCTATTCTTGTTGCTTCTGTTAGTGTTTTCACTATAGAATCTAGTGAAAGTTAATCGTCATTAAAGGATAAATCACATTACTATGTAATATTCCAATTTGGAGATTATGATAGACAAAATAGATCAATGCAATATGTTATCTTAAAATAATGTCTTTGGTTTTTGGAATAATGGTATATATTAAGTGATGAGTTGTTTATTATAATCAAGGAAATCAACCAAAAATCAGTAAAGAGGCCATGTTAAAATGCATGGCCAGATCCTGGGTATTCTACAAAATAATGGCACTTGACTTATTTTAAAAAATGCTTGAATTAAAGTTTTCACTCTCTTTATGTGTTGTGAGATGAATTGTTTAAGTTTTTAAAGNTAAGATAGAGCCCACTAACTAATAGGGCAAGTAAAGAATTCTGTATGCATGGATTCAGCATTAATACCTCTGAAAAAGAAGCAAGTCCACTTTAGCTGAGGGAATACCTTTTGTAAATACTTTATTCAGCTTTCTCTTAGCCTTTTGTGTAGGATAGTAACTAACCAAAAGGTTAGCAGATTCAGTTTTCTAATCATTTCGTCACTTAGGTTTTTTATTTGCCTTCCTAAATCCTTTCAAAAAATTCAGTAATAATACTGACATCTTTTAGAAACTTCTTAACATCGATAAGCGTCCCAGATGAACCTAATATTGAGGTGCTAATTTTAAATTCACTTCTTAAAGTGCAGGATTATTCATTTTGGCATTTCACTGAAATTTTAAATTACCAATCATAAGATCTTACCATTTTTTAAAAGTTTTGCTGCTTCCAGGACCTAATATTTATACATCTAAATGTAGGCAGAGCTGGAAGGTAGAGTACTCAGTTCTTCAAAATTAAGGATCCAGTTTTATGTTGAATGTTGACTTTGGATTGCAGATACCCTTTATTAACTTGGCCATTAATTTTTTTTTCTAACTAAGTGCACACACATAAAAAAGAAACAAAGAGTATAGAACCCAAAATCCCTGCAAGATTCCAAAACTTGAGTTCACATCCTCTTTAGTATTGCCATTCACTGACAGTTTCTGTCTGACCCAGTCACACACTTGAGCCCTCTAACTGGATCCATTCCAGTTAATTACCTAATCCGATTATCTTCTGGAACCAGTCCACTTTCTGTCACAACTTCCAAACCCAGTTTAGATAAAAGTTTGCTCAAACAAATTAGGATAACTCAAAACACAAATCTATGAAGCTTTAGAATCCAAGAGAGAACCTACAGTCTCTAGGTGCTGCAAGAGAGCAATGGACACAATGCGTTCAGCAGATATCTTGCTTGGTCACTCAATGCACCTGGGGATCATAAGAAGCTTTACATTGATCTCACTTGTGACACCGTCTGTTAAAAGAAAACTTAAAAGAAATTCAATTTAACAGAGTTTAATTGAGCACAGAACAATATGTAAGTTGGGCAGCCCCAGAAACAGAATAGGTTCAGAGAAGTTACAGGCTGCCATGTTGTTGGATGCTATCTATGGACAGAAAACAAACAAACAAACAAAAAACAAACAAAAAAAACCTGACATATAGAAAATGGAAGTGAGGTGCATAATCAGCTGGATTGGTTATAGCATGGTGTTTGCTTTATTTGAACATGGTTTGAATAGTTGGCCACCTACGATTGTCTGAAACACTGATTACTACAAGGGAAAGTTAGAGTCTGTTGACACATCCAGTTTGATTTTAGTTCACATTATATGGAGAAGGCTTTAGGCCCGACTTAAAATATGTAAGGAGGCAGCTTTAAGCTAGCTAATTTAACGTAATGTTTTCAATGATGAAATTGTTTTAAGCTAATAAGAAAAGAGTACAGCTGACTGGTTAATAAGTTTCAGTAAAATTGATAGGATTTCTACTGTTGAACTATATGAGGTGATTTGCTTCAGTCAGTATACAAGCAAACATACATTTGAAGATATTTTAGGTATAGAATTTTCAAATATATTTTGAATAGAGGAGCTTCAGTCCCACTTTATCTCAAAGTGTACATTTTCTACTTAAAGTTAATTGTCTTTTAAATTGTTCAAATTGATACTAACTTAATCAAAGAAGCATGTTCAAAACATGACACTATTGTTTGAATATTTGTTCCCTTCAAAACGTATGTTGAAATTGAGTTGCCACTGTACCAGTATTAAGAGACAATTTGGCCATTAGCACTTTGCCTTCATGAGTAGGTTTAATTCCTTTATAAAAGGGCAAGTTCAGCCCCTTTTGTCTCTTCGCCTTTCCACCATTTGAGAACAAAGAATTCATGGTGTCTTCTTGGAATCGTAATTGACAAACCTGCCTGTGGTTTGGCATTGGACTTCATAACCTCCAGAACCATAAGTAAACAAATTTCTGTTCTTTATAAATTACTCAGTCTGTGGTATTTTCTGTAGTAGCACAAATGGACTATGACACATGATCTTCAAGCATTCAGATTATTAGTCAATTCATATGTAAAAGAAAGACTTTTGGCAGTAAAACCCAAAATAAATACATATGCATGAGTGTTGACTGCATATCCTAATAAAAGCATATGGATATTAAGAAGTCGCTGGTAAAACAATTTTATTTTGTTATATATAAAGATTCAATTAACAATGTTGTTGAACTGTTAAAATCAAAATAATATTGAAAATAAATTAGTTATCATGGTGTTAAGCAATTCTTGTTGCTATTCTTGTTGCTTCTGTTAGTGTTTTCACTATAGAATCTAGTGAAAGTTAATCGTCATTAAAGGATAAATCACATTACTATGTAATATTCCAATTTGGAGATTATGATAGACAAAATAGATCAATGCAATATGTTATCTTAAAATAATGTCTTTGGTTTTGGAATAATGGTATATATTAAGTGATGAGTTGTTTATTATAATCAAGGAAATCAACCAAAATCAGTAAAGAGGCCATGTTAAAATGCATGGCCAGATCCTGGGTATTCTACAAAATAATGGCACTTGACTTATTTTAAAAAATGCTTGAATTAAAGTTTTCACTCTCTTTATGTGTTGTGAGATGAATTGTTTAAGTTTTTAAAGACAATATCTAAATCCACATCCATACAATTTAACATTTTGCCTTTAGGGAAGAGATGAGGTCATTAAACTCAACTGAGCCTACTTTTTTTGAAATTTTTCTAGCTTACTACAGTATAACGATAAAAGCATCAAAGGAAACTAAAGATGGACATTAAAGCAATGAAAACAAATTTTACTAAAAAATAAGTTTTACAATAGGGGAAATGAGATTCCAGTATCAAATTGAGCTAAATTCTGAATATAGCATAAACAAGTGGTGATTTATAGCATTGTTCAGTGGTTAATGAATAAAAAATTACTAAGAGGGAGTTTGAGGGTTAGGAGGAGTTTTTAGCTAAATCAACTTGACAGGATTCTGGCTGAATGCAGGCCAGGGTGATTAGATACCGACTGTGGAGGATTTGGAATTTGATCCGATACCAAGGGTGGTTAGATATCAAGGGTGAGGATTCTTGCTAAACTGACTTCCAAAAGTTTTGTTAAATCTAGGTGAGGCAAAGACAAAGAAAACATCCAAAAGTCAAGATCTGGTTGAGAAAAAGGTTCACAGCAGCCTGACTAAAGTTTGGTTAAAGTGAGAGTCTTTGTCAAGGCTCAAAAATGAACAAGGAAAGACTAAATTATACTTAGTTTTCTCAACTTAAAAGAATTTAAGTTATACAATGTATTTTAATGTACTTTATTACTCATATTTAAAATAAACTTTATTCCCTTAGAAAAGCAAACCTCAATTTTTGAAATATTGGATAGGGTAGGTACTTATGAAATTTTGGCTGGTTTTATCCTGATATTGTATGTGTAGTAGAGACAAACAAAATAAGTGAGGTGAAAGCTGCACATTCCACCATTCTAAGTGGATAGCATTTGGAACTTACGTGGCATATGACCTTTGCATTATCTCCAAATATGAAAAAAAAAAATGCAGAATGAGAAAATGAAACCAACATGTTCTAATTTTCTGCCACTGCAGAAGATGATGTAAAATACAGATATTTTTAAAAATTTAATTAAGTTGAATTAAACACTTAACAGAGATCATCTCCTCATTTTTTCTCTTTGCTTATATGTAGCTATATTCTCCTTTAAAAACCATAATTGAAATTTACCAATAATTCTCTCTCTCGCTTTTTTGGCTGCTTAAACTACTTGGAGTAAATACTTAATATCCTGTGAGAGAAAATTAGCTGTAGTCAGTAATAAAAAAATGTATAAAAGTTGAAGTAATTGCTGGTGGGTTTTCATCAGTTTAAGGTATTTTCCAAGTAGTTTTAAGAGATAGTTCTGAGGTTAGTTAGCTCAATATTATTCACAATGGAAAAGACAATCTAAAGTGAGAAATGTACACAGTAATTTTTAATAGTTCAGAAATATTGCTTTTAATTAAAAGGAGTTATCTAATAATTCCTTACACGTTTTAACTTTATTAAAATTGTTAGATAATATACTACCTTGGTGTTTTCATTTATAACTGAAAAATTAAAAATTCTGTTTTTTAACTTTTTAAAAAATAACTAAAGATAATTCAAAAGGAAAATCTGTTTATTGCTATAAAATCAAATCTCCTCTGATTAAAAAGAAAATCCATAAAAAGGAAATAGCAATAACTGGAATGGTATTTATCATGCTATAGAATATAGATCATAGTGTGAATATATTTTGATGAATTTCTTTTTTACAATCATGACTTACATGGAAAAATATGACTATTCAGCATATTCCCCAATAATATCATGCTGTGGTTCTTATTCCTAAGACAGAAAGAAAAAAATGTTAGGGAGAAATATTAAAATAACTCTGAAATTGTTTATCTATCCTGGAAATTTCTGCAGGAAGCCAACTTTGCCTTCTCTTTTAAGCCAAAAGATCTTTTATTACAGGATAAGGCCAAGGGAAATACTAAAATAATATTGTCACACTAGGGAAATATCAAATGCCCTCAGGGCTCCAAAAACAAAATTTCTGGTAAAAATAGCCCTGGATCCTGGATACTACCCTAATTTAGGTCATATTTAGATATCAGATGTGATTTCTAATTTCCACCACAACTCTAATTTATCACTCTTTCACAGATGAGGACATTGAGTTTTTTCATGCTTAATTAACTTACTGTGTTCTTCACAGCTTGAAAATTCCTGAATGATATTCAAACCAAGTTATGTATAACACTAAAGTCTCTTATCTTTCTTCCTTATCACTCTACCTTCTCGTTATCTGTGTGCATTTAAAGTTTTCTTAAGCAATTCATCTTGGAGCCAGAATATCTGGGTTCAAGAGTCTGTTTTGTATGACCTTTCTTGTCCTGTGACCTTGGACAATTTACTTTACTTCTTTGCAGTCCCAGGCTCATCATCTCTAAAATGGGGATAATAATGATAGTATTATCTCATACACTTTCTTTGAGGCTCATATTCAGTGAAGATCGGGTGAATATATGGGAAGAATGTAGAACTCTAGGTGGAGCATAGTAAGTGTTATATGTAGGTGTTACTATTATTCTAATCTTCCTCTTTGAGCCTTAGTTTTCTTATACAGCTTGCTTAACAAAGATAATAATAACAGAATTGTAATGCTATTTAAGACAAACATTTTAACACCAATTTTAAAGCCATAAAATTAAAATAACCTTGATATTATTAAAACAGTAATTCCTGAACGACAATAATGATATATAATGTTGAGAGCAATGAGTGTAGCTGTGAGTGTTTTCTGATATCCAGGATCAGGGGATAGTCATACTTATTTGGATAGTGAATAATATTAAATTTTGAGATAGTTCAATCACTTTAAATCTAAAAGAGGCAATAAGCAAAGAAAAGCTTCCTTTCTTCTCTGAGGATTGAATCAATTAATACAAGCCAAGCACTGAGAAGAGTGATTGGCATATACTAAATACTCAATAAATTTTGTCTATTATTTTTACACGTATTCACCATTAAGCTACCCAATGTCTAACAAAACACCTAATATTAGGCATGCAATATAAATTTGTGAGATTGTGTTAGAAGAATATAACATTAAGTGTACCTGGGGGATAAATGAATTAATGCCCACATCTTTATATTTTCCAAACTAATGTAAAAGGAGGAAAATCTACCCAGGATAATTATTTTAATTTAAAATTTGTCACAGATATGGACAACTTCCTGACATTAAACAAGAAATGGAGACACAGATGTTGCCAAAGAATTAGCTTCTCTGGATCATTGGGACTTTGAGGATTAGCATGATATACGCTTTGGCTTTCAGGTAGGCAAACCACACGATTTAAAAAGCAACAGAAGTAATGTTTCAGTAATGATTGTTCTCAACATTAGGTTTTATATTCAATACTATTAGAGCTTTTATGATGGTGAGCATAAACAATAGGAACATCGACCTGACTACCCCAAAAGGGCAACATTTTTGTGTCACAAAGAACTATTTTAGAGTATGTGTCTTATGTAATGCAGAGGGGGTTAGCAGACAAAAGAGTGTTCTTTTGGCTTCAAATTAGGCAAGTAACAGGTTTTCCGATAAAAATCAGAGACTACGAAAAAACATCCCAGCTTCAAGAGTGCAAATAATGAGAGTCCCAGGATGAGACACAGAGAAAACGTAAAACTGAGAGAAAAAATATGCGTCAGAATGTGTCTAGGTTATCTACAGATATTTGTTGGCTAAAAATTATTCTGCAGATCACATTCATGGAATTTTTTTCTCCCTCTCTTTTTCTCTCCCTCCCTTCTTCCTTTTGTCCTTTACTTCCTCTCTCTTTCCCTCCCTTTTTTTCTTTTTTCAACGAATATTTGTTGAGCAGCTCTAACTTTCCAAACACTCCTTAAATATGAAGGATACTGTGGTTAACGAAACAGTTACAAATCCCTGCAGAACAAAACTAGATAAAAATTCGATTGGGAAAGGAAAAACCAATACAGAGTAGTCAACAAACAAAATAATGTCTATTTGTGATATGTGAAACAAATAAAAATAAGTTAGGGAAATAGGACAGTGAAAGATATGGGACGATAATAGTATTTACACGGTGACTTCTGACAAACAAAACAAATAAATGCCCTTTGAACAGAGGGACGTGATATCTAGGACATTATTATGCCAGATGGAGGGTAACGGCAAGTGTAGGAGCCCTAGGCTAGGAATATCTAATGCTTTCTAGGAACAGCAAGAAAACAGAAGTAGTTACTGGAAATTCTGTTTTCTGACAGGACCCTAATGGATATACATAATAGCCTAATATTGCAATCACATCAAAATCTGAAATTTACATGTGGAAAAAGTTCATTGCAAGCCATTTTCCTTTTTTTT
>NW_016810178.1:946701-957033 GCF_001698545.2 Rhinopithecus bieti
TTTTTTTTTTTTTTTTTTTTTTTTTTACTGTTATTCTCAGTACCTAGAAGAGTGCCTGCAATAGAGTAGATATTTCTTTCACATAGTGAAAAGAATGAATGAACGAGTGAGGTGCATGAATGCTTCTCCACTTTTCCTATCATTCTTTCACATAGTTGTCAAGAATTGATAAAGCTTACCATTTAGTATTATATATTTAAATAGATTTTTTAAAAAAAACTAGTTAATTGATGACTTTGATCAAAAACTTTTCTACAATGTATAAAGAGATATTTTATGATGAATGATTTTTAGTCGTAGGATTAAATAAGGAGTACCTCAAACCCTTAAGCAGTCCCTCTGAAATCTTTCAAGGATTGTTATATATTTCTTTTGATGACTGCAAGATGCTCCCAGTACTGTTTGTAAATCCTTTGGCAATTGGCAAACTAAATACATTTTAAGTTGGAAAATTTGAGTTGAAATAAAAATATGCGGTGACACTGGTAAAGTAAAAGACAAAACTAAGCAATTTAGCTACAAAATAAAATGTTAAAAGAAGCCCCACAATCTTTACCTCAAACTTCAAGATAGTTGATTTAAAAGTTAGGATTTTTTCCTCAAAGTAGCCAGATGACTTTTATATTTTGTACTTTCCTTAAATTGAAAGGGTCAGAATTCAACATTTTACTCTTGACATAGAGAACATATCCATTCCAACCTTCCATTTGTTTTTTTTAACAGAACCTTTACTCTCTCTCGATTTTAAAAAACAACAATGACAACAACAAAAACTTTAAATTTTTTATTTTCCTTTTGAGTTTCCAATATTAATCATTATTTAGTTGATTCCAAGTCACTGACATCATATGATCCGTGAAGTGCTAATTACACTGTCAGATTATACAAATGTTTCATAAAAATAGTGATGATAATAATTTTGGTAAAATTGCTATTTTCAAGCAAGAACTATATGATAGTTTAACCAGGAAAATGATTAGTGCATAAGAGAAGTAGCCCTGTAGACTTTGATTTATTTTTGGCACTTTGGTGGCTTAGGGATGTTATGTTTGGGGCAGCAGGGATATTGGACTCTTACTAGCACAAGTATACTAAAAAAAAAAAAACTACTTTCTTTTTTACAAAGCATATTCATATTTTAAATTCTGAAACCTAGACTTTGGCCTTATGAAGTTGTGTTTTAATCATTCATGTGAAGTACAGTTTACCAAATGGATGTTTATATTTTTTAGTTTTTGTTTGTCATATGTTGTCATGAACTTGGTGTTTGTGTGCAGTAGACATTAAAGTTATTGATAAAATGGTAATAATATGTATTGAAGCAGAAAATATATGAAGCCCAACAAGTTTATATTCTCAGTTAATCTCATTGATCCTGGGTTATTTATGACTATGGAGTTCGTCCTGAGCAAAATGGATATTCTCTATGTGCTATGTTTAGTGAGATCAATTATGATTCTTATTTACATACTATCCAGTTTTGTGTTTGCCATGTAAAATTAAGAAAAATATTGACACCTCAGTGCTATTTGCTCACAAAAATACATGTACTGTCATGAAGGAAATCAATGTGTTCTGTAAATTGCCTGACTGCCATAATAACAAAGTGCTAATTTAACTTGTTAGAATTTATATGCCATAATAATAAAAAAGACTCTTAAAGGAACAAATACAAGAATAAACTTCTAAAATTGCTGAAATACATAAAACAAGATTCATATCAATGGCATATTTTTTCAAATTAGTCCATTTATGAATACTCTCATTAATATTCCATGTTTATGTATCATCATTTCTTTTTCATCATTTATGATAGTCATGTTTATTTGACCTTATGTCTTTCCAAAAATTTGGTACAAATACAAGGCCTTCAGCATTCTGTGTATTCACTGAGTGGTCCTGGAGAGTCTCAGCACTCTTCTCCTCTGAGGCAATACTACTCACATTTATTACCTATTGCTTTGGACTAACTAGAGTATATTTTATTTAAAACTTTTCTTTTGAAATATATCAATTATACTTGGAAATATAAAAATAGTCATAAAGAAAATTAACTCTTACAATTTTCTTGCACAGAGAAAACTACTGCTAACCTATTGGTGTCATTTACTGTTCTTTACAGTGCCACGAAACATTTTAATAAACACTTTTATAATTACAGAATACTCTACTATTAAAGCATCATTTCCTGTTTTGAGCATTATTGTCACAACTACCTCGGGAAATCAATCTTAAATATACTCTTTCTTTATTCTTAGAGCTGATTCCTTCTGGAAGTAGAATTTGTGAATCACGGGTTTAAACTAGATTTAAGCTTCTGAATGCATATTTCTGATTTATGTTGAATTAACAAAATAATTCATTTCTTGATTGCAGAGGACAAAGCCATTTCTAATAAGTGAATCTTGGACACCGTGTATATTTTTCCTGCCTCACAGCCTACTGTAAATGTGCATGATTACCTCAAGGGCCTCTCAGATTCTCTGGTAGACTCAGATATCTGAAATATGTCTAGCATATACCTCATTTTTTTGAGGAGCACATTTTCAAGTTTTAGCCAGCATATGACCTGTGCACATAAAGTAGGTTAAGTGAATAAGGGAGGAAATTGACTACTCTACTGTTCTTAATGGAATTAATGAACACTCTGCTGTTTTCTCCATGACCTACACCTGCCGTTTCATAAATTTTACTCCAAGCTGGGTCTTCTCTGTGAATTCTGTAAGAAAGACTATTGTTTTCCCTGGTTATTTTAGGCTACAGGCCTGCCTATTCTTGTATTTCAAACTATGCAAAATCTGCTCTATGTTTTCTAAGATTTCTTAAATCTTAGTTCCTTTGCTATACTCACATTTTATTTTTAGTATTATTATGGGTTTAATATTTTACAAAAGAAATGTATTCATTTCAATGAGAGTCAGAGAAAGAAGGACTATTGGGAATTATTTCAATCTAAAAACATGAATCAGAAATTGTTAAATATTTCAAGTTTTAATATTTAATACATTTTTCTTTATTTAGAATTATTTTTATTCTTCTTTTTCATGCTTTTCCCATTTTTACTTACTATTGAAGTGTATAAGCAAAATATTAGTCAAACCTATATGAATGCAATAATAGCCATCATGTTCTCTTTATTTTAACAGTGTTCATAACAGTTTTACCATTGTATTTTAATCGATATTAGTATATGTTATGACTATGATGCTCTCCAAAATAGCAAATGTATTAAAATAGAAATGGATTAGTGTGATATCATTTATTTTTCTTGCAGAGAGGTGCTCTGAAATTATAATTTATTAATACACTTAGAAAATCTTCTAATAATTTTATGTTTGTGAACAGGACAACTTTAAAATAATGTTTGTGATTATGAATAAGGTATCTCAGTTCTCTCTTTATCTGTTTCTAGCTTTGAATATTTTAATATATTTGTCTACTACAAACTTTTGAAATTGAGCGTATATAAAATATAAGTCATTTTGGTTTTATTTTCTTGTCTATCTTTTCCTTCATTCTCAGAATGGAGACTGATAAATCAGAAAGCTCAGGCATTTTTATCCTAATGTTAGAAAGTTACAACCCAAATCTGGTATGAAATCAATTATGTCTACATATCAGATACGTTCAAGGTGTTGATTGGCTTCCCTTTTGAGTTCTCCTTACAACAATTAATTTTCTGAATTTATGGTGAGTCTGTTACCAGAAATTCTGCATCGGGATGGATCGTTTAACTGAGGAAATCAACAAAGTCGGAGCTCTGGACCAGCAATCCCAATTTTTGTAATAATGAGCAAAGAATTGCAAACTAACACCAAAATGCAATTTCAAAGTGAAGTTTACACTCTCAGAGAGAGTGGGGTGACTTCTGCGAAATGAAATTAGCCCCACTTTACAGAGCTCAAGGTGCTTTTATGGGGTTTGTAGGGAGGAGTTGAGATTTGGGCTGTAACTGAGTGACGGGATAATGTCATTTGATTTGCAATTTATGGTTATATAACTAAAATTCAACTGTGCGTATCCCTACCCATAATTCATATAGAAAAGCTCAGGGTTGGGGGGAGGATAAAACCCCGTGTGGCTTCTATTATAATGACTGTATAATAAGTTTAGGGTTAACCTGAGGACACAGCTTTGTGTTACTGTGCATGTGCCACTTTAGGGGATTTTCACCTGTGCCCTAGTTCCTCCTTCTCCAGGATATGCTGACCACAGACTTTACCACTAATTCCATCTGTTAGGGTGGAGTTAGGGTGGTCTTAGAGCTTAGGTGGGCCAGGAGCTGTCTTAGTGACAGCCTTTCTGCTCTCTCTCCTTTCATCCCCTTCTAGTTGCTAATGTCTATCTAACTATCTAACAAGTCTGTTGTGGGGATTTATAAAACATTTGAATTATATTGTAATCATATTTACTAGGGAAAATAAGTTACCATAAACCATTTTATTTGAAACTTTCTCAGGAAACTAAAGTAACTAAATATCATCAGTTTTAGTTATGCTCTTTAGCATCATGAGTGATGAGGAGGCATGTCAGCTTGTAGAGACAATTGCAATCTGGAGTCTTACAGATCTGGGTTTTAGTCCTCCTCTACTGCTTACTATCCATTTCATATTGATCAAGTGACAATTTTCTAATACACTAATTGAGATAAGAATACTTACTACCATCCCAGAGTGGTTGCTCACACCTGTAACCCCAGCACTTTGGGAAGCCAAGGCGGGCAGATTTATTGAGCTCAGGAGTTCAAAACCATCCTGGGTAACTTGGCAAAGGGCTCTTTAGGAAAAATCAAAAATTAGTTGGTCTTGGTGACCTGAGCCTGTAGACCCAGCTACTCCTGAGACTGATCTGGGAAAATTGCTTGAACCCAGGAGGTGGAGGCTGCAGTGAGCCAAGATTGTGCCCCTGCACTCTAGCCTGGGCCACAGAGTGAGACCCTATCTCAAAAAAAGAAAGAAAAGGAAAAAGAAAAGAAAATATAATAATAAACATAGTGAAGAATATTTATTAACACAATTGTTTGTTTAAGTAATATGAAATGACTTAATTGTTAACTATGTATGTTTATACTACAATTTGTTTATGTGGTGTTTTAATATGTTCCAATGTGATAGATAAGTTCTGTTTATAACATACATTAATCAATTAAATTAATTATAGGATTCATCTGTCTTCCTTTTACCAGAATATTGTATATTTTCCTTTATAATTTTATAACATCAGTAGTGTATGCATATTTAGAAATCTACAAAAATATTTATTATTTGTGGTATTTTAATAAGTAGCAAGAATTCAATTAAATTCAAAATTGACTTAATAGGCTTATTATAATTTTTAGGACAAAGACATTTAGGACCCAACACAATTTTAATATATTGAAAAATAGTTGATTCTAGTGGAATCTAAAGTGTTTGCTAACGCTTACTGCCAGGATAATAACACATCTAATTTTACAAGGCTTAGTATCCTAGGATAAATATTTGAAGTATCTATCTTGAAGTTAAAATATTTATTTTTCTACTTTATTTTATTTTANTAGTCACCATGAAACAATAATCCCCCCATTCCTCACTCTCCCCACCCCTAGTAACCACTTTTCTACTTTATTTTTATTTTATTTTATTTTATTTTATTTTATTTTTTTTTGAGACGGAGTCTCGCTGTATCGCCCAGGCTGGAGTGCAGTGGCGCCATCTCGGCTCACTGCAAGCTCCGCCTCCCGGGTTCACGCCATTCTCCCGCCTCAGCCTCCGAGTAGCTGGGACTACAGGCGCCCGCCACCTCGCCCGGCTAGTGTTTTGTATTTTTTTAGTGGAGACGGGGTTTCACCTTGTTAACCAGGATGGTCTCGATCTCCTGACCTCGTGATCCACCCGCCTCGGCCTCCCAAAGTGCTGGGATTACAGGCTTGAGCCACCGCGCCCGGCTCTACTTTATTTTTAAAGCCACATTAAATGTGTTCAATAAGTATCTGAGAGGCTTTCTTTTGACACACAAAGGGAAATCTATCAATTAGTGTATCTCATTTGCAGTAAATGAAAGAAATGAAAGTGAAAAAAGTCTTCATTATTGTATACTATACAAAAACCTTCAAACTGTAGCTGCATTGTACTAATGATTCATTTCTTACAAAATCTCTAAGGAAATAAATTTGTGCTTTCTAGTGTTAAAAGTAATGACAAAACCGCAATTACTTTTTCATCAACCTAATATTTAAAAACCTTCCTATTATGTGTCCAATATATGCATCTCTCTGATTGGTATACACAAGATTGTAAGAGCTATTTGTAGAGGTCTTACCAGTGAATGGTGATTTTTTATATAATATCATCAAAGTAATAAAAAATGATCGAATATTAATTCCATGCCAGGTCATTTTAAGCTTTTCATATGCATTGCCTCAATTATGATTTATGACAAAATTTTGAGATAGGTGTCCTTATTATCATCACTTTACAGATGATGAAATCAAGATAGATATAAGTCAGGTAACTTGTCCCAAATCCCATAGTTATCCCTCCCTAGAGAGAATTCAAGTCAGCTGTTCTGACTCCACAGAGTTAAAGCCTTGACTATGGACTTTATTAAGATCAAAAGAAAAAAGTATTTCGAAAAATAATTTAAATACTGTGTAAATCAGAGTTTTCTCACTAAGTTTAAGACAACACTTTTTGGTACTTGGAAGAAAGCTTAGTTATTAACCTCAAAGTAAATTCACTTGTGAGGGTCCTGAATAAAAAAATATGAGAGGAAGGAATAAATTGCAGAGTTGATCTGATACACCTAGGTCATGTGACTGCTGAAATTTTTTTAGAGACAGCAGAGGTAAAAGAATGGTGTGGCACTTGTAACTGAGCAACTTGGACTTATAATCTTTGAAACCTTGATGGAAATAAAAGAAATTAGAAAAAAAGAGGTGTAGGCCTGGTGCAGTGGCTCACACCTGTAATCCTAGTACTTTGGGTGGCCGAGGCAGGTGGATTGCCTGAGCTCAGGAGTTCTAGACCAGCCTGGGCAACACAGTGAAACCCCATCTCTACTAACATACAAAAAAATTAGCCAGATGTGGTGGTGTGTGCCTATAATCACGGCTACTCTGGAGACTGAGACAGGAGAATCACTTGAACCCAGGAGGCGGAGGTTGCAGTGAGCCAAGATCACACAGCTGCATTCCAGCCTGAGTGACAGAGCAAGACTCTCTCTCAAAAAAAAAAAAAAAAAAAAAAAAAAAAGATGTTACAAAACTGGAAAGTAGATATCACAACTTGATACCTAAAGGGCTATGAAGTGAGGTAAGTAAGTTACCAAGGTGTGAAAAATTCTATAGGATACTGCCTTTGAAAGGAAAAATTTCTCTGTCATTATTGCAAATGCCATGTATTTCATAAAAATTAAAACTACAAATGATTTCTTTTTGTAGAATTTTTTCTATTATATGTAGAATATATGTATATACATGAAATTTATATGTGTCTGTATGTGTAGATTCACACAGTGATACACACTATATCATTGTCTATTCTTGGTGAAGTGTTTAAGTTCACACCTGCATATTTACTTGTTTAACATACGGTTATGGCAACAAAAGACAGGGTATGATCTTTCTCTGATGCCTGAGAAATAATCACTAAATAGAATTGGATTCACCCTGGCAACACAAAAATGTGGCTATTATTAGTATTCTACTACGAGTTGTTGAAAACTTGACAATAGAGATTGGGATGACGGAGAAAATTGGTTACTCTTACAAGAATACAGGCTAAGAGGTGGGTATGAACACAGTCATGTTTAAAAGCAAAGGCAACATAATGGAACCCACAGGGTAGGATCAGTGCAAGAGGTTATGAAAAGCCATGCTCTGCACTCAGAGGTTTTTCTGTTTCATTAGTTTTTTTATTGAATTATTAAATCTAGAAAATAGTTTCATGAGTTCTGTAGGTTTTGTGTCTGTGTGCAGTTAGGGTTGGAAAATTAGAGAGTAAGTAGTTTTGTTTATTTTTTTCCTCCAAAACCTAGTTTGTGCATTGGTAGCAACCTGTGGGTGGGGGGCAAAAATCTGTAGCATGGAATTGTCAGTGAAATATGAGGCATTGTCTAACACTGGAAATAGCATATGCAGGGGAACCCATGAAGAAAGATCGTACTCTGCTGTTTTATAGGCATATACGATATTGCTTGGAGATAGCAGGATTATCTCAAAGTAGATTTATAATCTGGTATAATCTAGATTACATATAATCTATAGTTGACGGGGCAAAATGAGACAATAACATTTAGATGCCTTCATTGTGAGATGTAATAATCTAATCAGGTTATGTGAGAAACTTAATTTTCAGGAAATAGAATAAGAATCCTTTAGATTTCAGATAGAAAATGGATAGAGGACTAAGTTCCTATCTTAATAATGATGTAGAAAACGATAACTATTTTGTTAATAAATGTTTTGAAAATGAATGTGACAATGAATGTTGCTTGGTTTTGCTTTGTTTTGTTGCAGCAAGAAGTAGAACTTACCCTTAGTGCTAAAGTTTTTACTCACACAATCTATCACTTATTCCCTTAATTCGTTACTTGACTGTGATAAATAGCTGATAAAACGTTTCAGTGAATTCAAGAGAAAAAATGAAAAAAAAAAAAAACTTTGGCCATTCTAACGTGAGTCAGAAAGTATTATTAACTCATTTATTAAAAGTCCGTTTATCAACTGTAGTCTCCATGATGTACAGTAGGTCTCTTGAACTCATTCCTCCTGTCTAACTGAAATTTTGTGTCCCTAGATCAACATCTGTTCCATCTCCCCGCACCCTGTCTCTGGTATTCACCATTCTACTTTATTTCTATCATTTTAACTAACAATATATTGTATATTTGAAAGTGCTGAGAGCAGATTTTAAGATTTCCCGCCATAAAAAATGATAAGTATGTGAGGTAATGCGTATGTCTAAGAACTCATGTAATGTTCAAATGTGGATGCTGACCACCTCAACTCTTAACTCTTAGAGTCTACATCAGGATCTGAAACTCCAGTTGGCAGCTTTATAACTAAATAATGCTTAGAGTTCTGATACTGTTTTCTCTCTTTATTTCCGGTAACTCAAACACTCAATTTCCTTTTTTCCAAGCCCAGATACGTTTGTTCTTGGTTGTGTTGTATTATTTTATATGTTTATTTTCTCAATGATTTCATCTAAATTTATTACTTTAAACATATTATATATTCTGTAAATTTCCCCAGTTTACATACCTAGTCCAAATACAGTCCCTGAATTATATTGTTATATGCAGATGCTTTCTTGAGCTATCTATGTAGCTGCCTAAGAGACATCAAATGTATTTAAAATGTAATTCATGTAACATGCATTTCAATTTCTAGATGAAAACTGGTCCTCTTGCATTTTTTCTGTGCATTAGTGAGTACTATCTCTATTCTTCAATTTGGTTAGACAGATGACTTTGGAGACAAAATTGCTTCCCTCGTTTTGTATCCATTCCTGTTTAAACTTCCCAGAAATATTGTGGACAATTTCTCTGAAGTATTTCTAGGATCCAACTACTTCTCAGCACACTGACAGCATCTACCTTGGCCCATGTCCAAAGATTTTTACTGGAGTAGTTTACAAATTTGTCTTCTTGCTTTCACTTTACCCTGCTGCTTACCTAGATTCAACAGGGTAGATTCAGTGACCTTTTTAAAATCCAAACCATATAACATTGTTCTACTCCTCCAAATTCTCCAATAGCTTCCCACCTCCTTCATAGTGAGCTCTAATATGCTTCAGGATTCACAAAGTGCTAAACAGTCTAGTCCATAACCACACCTTTCAGAACACTTCATTTGCCATTTTTCACACTCACTGGGCTCTGCGCAGTTCCTTGACAAGTAAGGTTGAACCATGTGAAACAAGTGTTTGGATAGGTGAAAAATGGTCAGTTTTGAAGTATTATATATGTTTTGACTTAATAAGAAAACTCATCCAAGGGCAGGTGTAGTTGATGCTATCTTTCCTCCTAGTAGCCACTTGAATCCTCATTTGTTTTATTTCAAGACTTGATTAAATATTTTATAAGAAAGTCATCACTGACCTTTTATAACAGTAATAATGCCTATAATTCTTTCATTTTTATCCTGCTTTATTTCATCGGACATGTTACTTCTTAACCATATATATATTATTATACTTTAAGTTCTAGGGTACATGTGCATAACGTGCAGGTTTGTTACATATGTATACTTGTGCCATGTTGGTGTGCTGCACCCATCAACTCGTCAGCACCCATCAATTCGTCTTTTATGTCAGGTATAACTCCCAATGCAATCCCTCCCCCCTCCCC
>NW_016810178.1:960935-1012795 GCF_001698545.2 Rhinopithecus bieti
TTTCTTCTGTGTCGCTCTCGCCGGGAGTTGGAGACTGGAGCTGTTCCTATTCGGCCATCTTGCTCCACCCCTCTAACCTTATATATTGATTTGTTTACTCACTGTTTTATTTTCACTAGAATGTAAATTTCTGAAGGAAAAGGGAAATATGTCTGTTTGTTTATTGTATCATCTGTACTCCCTGTAAAAGTACCTACCTTATAGGAAGCACTATAGAAATATATTTAATGGATTAAATCAATGACATATCACATTATTCAGTATTTATAAAGGTCATCCAAATCAGGTTTGCCTCCATGTAGATAGATGTATTAATTTATGTAATATGCTTAACAAAATTAGAGAGCCTTTTTGACAATAGAAGTAAGACTTTATAGATAAATTGCACACTGGATAATTAAAACTGAAATCTAGCTGCTAAATTGATATAGAATTGAAAAGAAAGACCTGCTAATGTACAAATTAGAGAATCAAGTCTAAATTCTCCAACATTACCAAGGCACAACCCATCAGAGACTTTATTTCCTTTTCTTTAAAAAATCATGTTTGAACTATCTTTTTTTCTGTTGTTTTTTTTTTCTTTTATTAAATTAATATGTGTTCAACTGGTCACCCTGGAAACATTTACAGAGATAAGATTACCATGTACATATTTGCTTAGTTGATTTGAACTCAGATATTATAAAGCGTATTTAGTAATCACAAAATAGCCTCATAATATTTAAATCTCTCCAACCCCAAGCTTTAATTAGTAAAGTAATAAATTTATAAATCAGACTTTATTATAGTTTAAAACTTCTGTTCTTTAAAAGACACTGTTAAGACAATGAAAAGACAAGCCACAGAGTGAGTTAACATATTTGCAAGTACTGTGTCTGCTGAAGGGATTGTATCTACACCATATAAATAACTCAAAATTAAATACTGTAGTCCCCCGCCCCCTTATCCTTGGTTTCACTTTCTGATTTCATTCACCTGTAGTTGACCTTGGTCCAAAAATATTAAATGGAAAATTCCAGAAATAAACAATACTTAAATTTTAAATTGTGTGCCATTCTGAGTAGCATGGTGAATCCTTGAGTCATCCTGCTGTGTCCCAGCTGGGGCATGAATCATCGTTTTACCTGGCATATTCACGCTGTATACATAACCTGCCTATGAGACACTTATTAGCTGTCTAAGTTATAAGATCAACAGTTCCCCAGAAGAAGGGTGAGTACAGTGCAATACAATAGAAAGAGAGAGAGAGAGAGATGGATACAGAGAGACCACATTCACATTACCTTTATTACAGTCTACTGTTACAATTCTTCTATTTTATCAATTTTTTGTTAATATCTTACTGGGCCTAATTTATAAATTAAACTTTATGATAGGTATGTACATATAGGAAAAAACATTGTATGTATATGGTTTGGTATTATCTAGTATTTTAGGCATCCATCAAGGGTCTTGATTTGTGTCATTTCTATTGCTTATGTGTCACTCAAGGAGAAGTGGTGACTATTGTAATAGCAATACAAATGACACATTTAATATATGTGAAAAGTATTTGAACAGGCCCTGCACCAAATAAGATATGTGGGTGGTATATATGAACATAAGAGGATACTCAGACATTAATGAATGAGAAAATAAGACCTCAGTGTAATGCCATTACATACTTATTAGGATGATTAAAAATAAAAACCAAACAAACCAAGTGCTTATGAGGATGTTGTGCAACTGGAATTCTCATAAACTTCTGTTGAGGATTTAAAGTGGTAGAATCACTTTGAACATCTATTCAAAAGATTTTTTTTTTTTTTAAAGGAGCCTCACTCTTTGGCCCAGGCTGGAGTGCAGTGGTGCTATCTCGGCTCACTGCAAGCTCCGCCTCCCGGT
Source organism: Rhinopithecus bieti (assembly GCF_001698545.2). Classification (NCBI taxonomy): domain Eukaryota; kingdom Metazoa; phylum Chordata; class Mammalia; order Primates; family Cercopithecidae; genus Rhinopithecus; species Rhinopithecus bieti. The sequence continues at coordinate 962,820 of NW_016810178.1, forward strand.
TTCACGCCATTCTCCTGCCTCAGCCTCTCCAGTAGCTGGGACTACAGGCACCCGCCACCATGCCCAGCTAATTTTTTTTTTTTTTGTATTTTTTAGTAGAGATGAAGTTTCACCGTGTTAGCCAGGATGGTCTCGATCTCCTGACTTCGTGATCCACCCGCCTCGTCCTCCCAAAGTGCTGGGATTACAGGTGTGAGGCACCGTGCCTGGCCAACAGATTTTTAAAAATTAAACAACAAGCAGCCATATGAAATGGTCATATCTCTACTAGGCATTAGACCAAGAGAAACAAAATGGTATATCCATACAAATATATTTTATATGAATGTCCATAGCAGCTTTCTCTGTAATATCACAAAACTGGAAACAAACTAAATATTCATTTACAGGTTTATGAATAAACAGTTATGGTATATTGCTATGGTATAATCTTATTCACACAATAAAAAAATTAATTGTTGGTATACTACAACATGGATGAATCTTAAAGTCATTATTTAGAATGAACAAATCCAAACAAACAAAAACAAAGTATACTGTATTATTCTATTAATATTAACTTGTAGAAAATGCAAAATGATTTATATAGAAATCAAGGAGCATAGTGGTTGCCTGTGGATGAAATAGGGGTAGAAGAAAGAGAAGGATGACAAGTGGGCACAAGCAAACTTATTTGGGGTGATTAATATGTTCCTTTTCTTGATTGTGATGATGTTTATATATGAATTATATATAAATTTATTAAATTCTGAATTTACAATTTATTGTAAGTCACATACTTAATTGAAATTTAGTTTTTATAAAGCAGAAATAAGTAAAATAAAACAGTAAAAGGAAAAAGACAGATAAAACTGTTTCCTGAATTTTGATGATTTACTATTGTTTAAACAAGGAGTTGGTGCTGCAGTTCCTAGCAACTAAGGCTTAAATTGAATTACATTTCATTATGTTTTCCCAATCTAATGCAAGAAAGTAAATATGTTTATCTGCATGGACAAACTTTTTTCAGTCACAATTGAAAGTGGAATTTATTATCTGGAGTTTTATCTAAATGCTAATGTCTTCAACTACAGATGTGCAACAGGCTCAGAAACTCGTTTTTCAATCTAAAATTCTCATATTGGTTTTCTATTAAAGCTGAATGCCTATGAATAAATTGAAATTTAGTAAAGGAATTTTTGCAGGAAGCTAAATTAGATGTATTATTTTCTAATATTTTAATTAAAACAAAATTCATGAAAGGAACTTACAAGAACAAAGAGAAATGAATATTTGGTATGTCCAACAGGTCAATTATCTCAACCATGAAATGTCTTAGGAAGTCATCTATCATATGTTGCATCATAATCACTTTGTAGTTGTAATTCTTCATGATTTCTGTGGATGTGAATATGTTCTGATATTGCTTTAAATACCTAAAGTAAGAGTGTGTACGTGTTTAGAAATATTGATTGTATTCTTGTCCATGCTGTATGTCTACATATGTACGCATAATACATACTTCTCACAAGTACAATTTAAAGGTGTCAGGAACTTTAATCATAAAAGAACTTCTACGAGTCTCATATAGATTGGATTTAATATGAGATAATTCTGTTAAATGGAGTAAAATACAACATAAAATTGTCTTACAAGACATATAAGAAATTAAGTTTCTACTGAAAAGCAGAACAAAAAGTACTAATGATCCCTGAAAATCTGAAGACTGATTTGATACATGTTAAGAGTTGTAAAGGAAAGAAAATCTCTATCTCTTTTTGTTAAAATGGCATAATAATTTACTATCACTAACCCTGGGGACTTTTAAGGATATGAGAACTATTAAAGATCCTTGGATTTTTTTAATCTGCTAGAATTAAGCTCCATAAAGGCAGAATCTGTGTGTTCTCCACTTTGACATTCAAGGTACCTAGAGCAGTGCCTGGCATATAATAGACATTTAATTTAAACCTCTCTTTCTCTCTCTCTCTCTCCCCCCCAATTTGTCTCTCTATCATCTCTCTACCTTTGTTCTTTATGTAGATACTATGAAATATGATCTATTAAAAAAGATGATTTCTTTTTACAAAAACAATTAATGTGTTGGGGCAGAACAATATGATTTGGCTGTGTGTCCACATTGAAATCTCATGTTGTAGTTCCCATAATTCCCATGTGTTGTGGGAGGGACCCAGTGGGAGATGACTGAATTATGGGGCGGGTCCTTCTCATGCTGTTCGCGTGATAGCAAATAAGTCTCACAAGATCTGACTGTATTATAAGCGGGAGTTTCCCCGCGCAAGCTCTATTTGCCTGCCCCCATCTATGTGAGATGTGACTCGCTCCTTCTTGCCTTCCGCCATGATTGTGAGGCCTCCCCAGCCGCGTAGAACTGTGAGTCCAATTAAAACTCTTTCGTTTTAAATTGCCCAGTCTTGGGCATGCCTTTATCAGCATCATGAAAACGGACTACTGCATCTCTCTACCTTTGTTCTTTATGAAGATATTACAAAATATGATCAATTAAATAAAGATGATTTCTTATTACAAAATGATTAATGCAGTGAACTGAAATTCATAAAATCGTTTTAAGAAAATGCTGTGGTGATAAATAAAATTTTATTAACTATTTGGTATATGTAGGTAGAATGACAATGAATCATTAACAACAAGAAAACATTTTAAATGAACCAAGCTTTTATGTAATTTTGAAATGGCAGCGAATGAACTGGAAAATCATTATACCATTGAAAAGATTGTGCATTAGACACTGTAATAAATCATTTACTGAAGACTATTAGAGTTTAAATTAAATTCATTTGTAATCAAGTAAAAGGAACTTGGAATATACTGCTTGATTTCAAAAAATGTGTTTGACATAAATTCCAGTTTGTAATAGCATTAACAACTCGAAAAAATTTTAATTTCACATAAATATTGGTGCACTGTGTACGAGAACTCAATGCATTTAGCTTACTTTTCTTGGATAAGCAGTTCAATGAAATGGAAAAATGACAATTTTCTATTTCATAAGAAAAGTAATATAAGCAAACTATAATGATAAGAGAGATTTCAGGATTACTGAGATCTTTGCCATTCAATAGCATCAAATACTCAGAGAACATTTGACCAACAATTATTTAGTTAAGGCTCTCATTTTACCAATAGACTTTAATGAGACCTCTATTTCTTACATAAGATCTCTACTTTATGCAGAAGGACATAGCAGTGGGAAGAGCATCAAAGAGTAAATAAGAAAATATGTTATATTAGAGGAAATGGCAAATAGCTTTCTCATGTGCTTAATGAAACAAGAAATTCCTCTAAGTATGTAACAAACCTTCCATTCAGCAATCATTGACAGCACTAATCATATACACTAAAAAGTATAATCATTGATTTAAGTTTTAATAGGTTGTAAATAACAATTGTGTAATTTTATCTCAAAACAAATTTGATAAGAGAGTAGATTTTAAGTGTTCTCAACCACACAAACTGGTAAATGTGAGGTGATGAATGTATTAATCAGCTTGTGGTAATCATTTCACAGTCACTGAATTATACACTTTAAATATATACAATTTTTATTTAACAATGCTACCCCATAAAGCTGAAGAAAGTACATTTGAAAATCGAGGATTTTATTTGATCAAAAGAAAAGGGAAATTATTAATATCATATGAATAAAAGGAAAACAGGTAGTTTTGTTTTATTTTATTTAAAACAATATTTTAAGGAGTGATTATATGAAATAATTTAGAATAACTCTTGGCAATTTTAAATTGGAAAGAAACACAATAGCATTGTTTTTTTTTTGAGACGGCGTTTCACTCTTGTTGCCCAGGCTGGAGTGCAATGGCACGATCCTGGCCCACTGCAACCTCCGCCTAACAGATTCAAGTGATTCTCCCGCCTCAGCCTCCCACTTAGCTGGGATACAGGCATGTGCCACCACGCCTGGCTAATTTTGTATTTTTAGTAGAGACAATGTTTCTCCATGTTGGTCAGGCTGGTCTTGAACTCCTGACCTCAGGTAATCGCCTGCCTCTGCCTCAAAATAGCATTTAAATGAAGTCAATCAATTAACAAACATTAATGAATACTTAGACTCTGAGATCAACATATTCAAAACATTTTCTAGAGGCTATAATATTAAACAAATTGAAAGAGCAGACAGATTTTATTTCAAACCTTAGGTCAGTCATTTAGTAGCCAAGTAACTTGGGTTAAGTTGCAAATATACATGAGCCTCATTGCCTTACCTGAGAAATGAGAAGTGTGAGGTCAGAAATACTGTGTAGAAAATACCTGTGATGTGATACATGCACAAATAATTTTACGAGTACTATTAGTACTTCTACTACTACTTATATCCCTACTAACATTAGCTTTTATACTATAAATCAAGCATCACAGATAATGTTGGAGAGGAAATATGAGATAATAAAGGGCATAATTTCGGGCTAGATTTTGAAATTAGGATTGATAATTAAAACAAAACAAAACAAAACAAAGAGAACGGTGGTGCACATCAGCAGCTCTAGCTGTGTGGATGACTGAGGCAGGAGAATGGCTTGAGCCCAGGAGTGCACAATGATCACAGCTGTGAGTAGCCACTGCTCTCCAGCTTGAACAGCAGGGATCCACATCTCTATAAAAAAAAAAAAAGTTTAGCAGATGAAGAAAAATCTTCACTGAAGACTTAGAACTTAACCAATATTTGAGAATAGCAAGGCCTGGATACGTGAAGTGAAAATTCAACTATCCAAACCACAAAATTTACGTTAAGCGTAAGGACATAGTGATAGTGTGAAATCACTTTCTGGTGGCTCTAGAAAAAAATGGGCTCAGTTTGATATCAAATGTAATCATATATCATAGGGAACATTAAAAAAAATCTTTATTGAGGTAAAACATGTGTAACATTAAACTTATTTTAACCAATTTTAGTGTACAATTAAAAGGCATTACTTACATCCACAATGCTGTGAAGAATCACCATTATTTATTTCCAAAATTTTTTGTCAGAAATTCTTTAAACATTAGGAAATACGACTTCTTAAGCCTTGTTACCCTTTAATCATTTATTCCCTATCTCTATGGATGTGCCTGTTCAGGGCCGCTCACATAAGTGGAATCATAGAATATTTGTCCCTTTGTGTCTGTATGATTTTACTTAGCATATTGTCCTCAACATTCATCCATGTGATGGCATGTGTCAGGCCAAATAATATTCCATTGCATGTATATACCACATTTTGTTCATCCATCCGTTGGATTGCATCTACCTTTTGATCATTGTAAATAATCCTGCAATAAATATTGACACACAAGTATCTGTTCAATTCCTTGCTTGTAATTGTTTAAGTACACACCTGGGAGAGGAATTGACAGACTATATGGTAATTTTATGTTTAACTATTTGAACAACCATCAAACTGTTTTCCATAGTAGTACAAAATGTTGCATTCCCACTGGCAATGCACAAGTGCTACAATTTCTACGCATACATGCTAATGTTTTTCTTCTTCTTCATTTTATTATTGCCATCTTCATAAATATGAAATGGTATTTTATTTACTTGAATATTTTCTCTTTTTTCTCTTAGCCTAGCTAAATGTTTACAAAGTTTATCCTTCTTTTGTTTTAAAAGCCCATGTGTTATTGATGTTTTATTTCTTTTAGTCTCTATTTCATTTATTTTTTTCTCTCATATTTACTATTTTTTTCTTCTACAAATTTTAGTTTTGTTTGTTATTTTGTTGTTGTTGTTGTTTGTTTCTGTGGTGCAATGTCAAGTTGCTTTTTTGAGATTTTTTTTTAATGTAGGCATTTATTGCTATATCCTTTCCTCTTAGAACCACTTTAGCTGTGTCCATAGATTTTGACAGGTTTTGTTTCTATTTTTATTTATCTCAATAAATTTCTTAACTTTTAAAAAACTTTTTTATTGACCCATTAATTACTCAGGAGCATGTTGCCTCATTTCGAGGTATTTGTGAAGTTTCTAAACTTTATTTTGTTATTACTTCTAGTTTGATATCGTTGTGGTCAGAAACCATGCTTGATAGTATTTCAGTCTTACAATTGTTTCAATTATAAATGTAAGACTTGTTTTGTGGTTATTCATGACGTATTTCTGAGAGACTGATCCAGAAAAATGTGTGTTCTATAGTATTTGATGGAATTTTCTGTAAATGTCTATTAGGTACATTTGGTCTACAGTGCAGTTTGAATCTAATGTTTCTTTGTTGATTTTCCGGGTAATATTTCTATTGCTAAAAATGGGTGTTGAAGTCTCTTACTATTACTGTATAGCTGTCTATTTTTTTAAAAAAATAAAGGGAGACAAGCTAATTCCAAAATCTATGTGAAAATAAAACAACTAATAATTTTAAAATGCCCTTGATGGAAAAGCAAAATAATATAACGTAGGGGTTTTTCTTTATCATTTGTCAACGTAGCCTTTGCATCTTATGTAATTAATGGAGTATAGCATTATCTAAAAAGAGACAAATAATGTCTGAAACAAATAATTTCAAACAATTTATATATATTATAAAGATTTCACTACATCATAGTGGATAAAGATGTTATTTGGAACAAATTGGTGATAAAATGAAACTTTACCTCCTTTTAATGTATATATAAAATTTATTGCAGGTGGACTCAAGATAAATCTAAACAAGAGAACAATAAACTTTATATAAGAGTATATAGGAGAATACTTTGATTATGTTGAGGTAAGAAAACATTTCTTATGTAGGACCCAAAATATTTTAATTATCTATAAAGACACTGATAAAATGGTCTACGTTAAAACAAAATGAACTACATTAAAATTAAGGAATTCTGTTTATTAAGAGACACTATTAAATGTTTGAGTGTAAGAATATATCTGCAAAATACAAAGGCACAAAGTATTCGGATATATGAAGATCTATTACAAATCTATAAGAAGGGAATGCAATAGAAAAGTAAGCAAGAGACTTGAATAAGAATCGAAGAAAAAAATATGCACATGTCTAATAAATGAAACTACATCAATCCTATTAATATTCAGGAAAATGCGAGCAAAATCTAAATGCAAGTTATATCATGCCAGAGAGATAAAATTAGAAAAAAAAAATTTTAACACCAATAGTGGCAAACATGGTATGTTCAGAAAGTGGAATGAATAAATACATAACATTTAACACACAATAAATAAGAAGCGAAGGCAAATACAAACATATATAATGCATGATTCCATTAAAAAAAAACTGGCCAAATTAATATATGAAAGCTATAAAATAAGCAGTTGCAGCCATTGGACAGCAACCAATAGGAAACTTGCATATTTGAGAAAAAGAAAGCTTAGGTAAGACAGCAGTCTCTCCTTCAGCCTTTTTCAGACATCTTCAGAACTGCAACAGAGGGACGTAGAGCTTAAGCAGCATGTGCATTTGGCTGGCTCTGTCTCAAAACCATACTTGATGGGAATATTGACACTCTTTTCCAACACTGTTTAATTTTGTCTTTCAACTGAGCAATTTTAAAGTTGGTTTTGTATTTGTTTGTTTAGATAGGCAGCACAAACACACTAATCAGTTCTGAATGTGAATTGAGAATGATGTTCAGTTAACATTAGAGGATTTTCATGGCGTTATTTCTAAAGATAATCAGTTAGCCTCAGATGAATTCTTATTTGTTAACTTAATTAGTTCATGTAGGAAGTACAAAAGATGGAAAAGTGAGTGAGTGGCCACTGCAAAGTAGTTGACATATTACAGAAGAAACCTTTTATAGAAAATAAAATAAAAGTCTTTATGAGACCATTTACTTCACATTGGGAAACTAATTATTCCGAAGCTAGCTCTCTTATTTTTTAGGAAAGAAAGAAAATCAAAGCAAAGCAAAGAAACATGAATTTGTTGAAATCATATTATGTGCCAGAAAGTAACATAGGGAGTTGCAGTATATTTCAGTATTCTAAAACATTTCATTCATTTCCAACTACCTCTCTGAGAAATAGGGAATATCCTTCTCATTTCATATATGAGATACAAAGAAATTTAATAGAAGAAAACCTGCTTGGATAAGTAGTAGAGTTTACATGTCAAGAGGTCAGGCGCCAGAATTCATCCACTAGGTAGGGGCTGGTGGACACTAGCAATGTCTGTAAAAAATAACCCTACCTTAATCCCTTTTGGATTTATTTGTAGTGTCAATTATTTCATGTTTGTGAGTCATTTGGAACTTTTTTTTAGCATGCCGTATAATTTTGAATTGCATTCAAATATTGAACCTGAAATTTGGTTGAGATTCTGGAAGATGCTATCTTCCTACACAGAGGATTGATTTTTAAAGCAGGAAGAGCATAGGCAGGTCATTTTGTTCTGCTGAGGGCTGGCTTTATGCCTTTTAAAATTTGTAAATCTATTTTAACCATTAATTCTAGGTCATAACCATTACTTCTAAAATGTGGCCCTTCTTGTGTTTCAACTGACAAGAGATGATCAAGACCTGCACCTTTTCAGGCTCTGAATTCAAACTCTGCCTTCTTAGCACCATATGTCTGCTAAACCTTCTGCTCAGCACTTTAACCTTTAAAATTTCACTTTCTACTGCATTTCTATCACTGTAGTCCTGCATATTAGCACTTTACAGGTCAGCAAAAACCTTGAGAGCACCCAGGTTTTGGGGCACATGCTGCTGAAATTTCCTCTTTTCTGTGATGTTATCTCTCAAATGTCAAACTAGCAGCCCTGCACTCCAACCTCTGTCCTTAGCTTACTAAGACTGAAACTTTTTTCTATAACTAATTTATCTACATTAAGTATCAAAAGCTTTCCTTAGGGAAAAAGCCAGGGTAAATGTAGAGTTCTCCTTCTGTTCTTAGAGGGATTGAAGCCTCTCCCGCTTTTCCTGTGGTGGTTTCTTTCCACAGCTTTCAAATATTTGCTGTTTGCATTTTGTCCTTTCTCTTAAGAGGTTAGTTCAATGTAAGCTACTTACTTATGACTGGCATTGAAATTACTTTCTGTAAACTAGTTTATGTACATTTCAATTACTAGAAAAGTAACTATACACAGAAAGGGAATAAGACAAATAATTGCATTTATGAAAATATTAATTTGGGAGGTATATGATGTTCTGTTGCTGGGAACTAAATTGAAGCTTAGATGTATCTCATTTCTTTTTATTATTTATTTATTTTTATTTCCATAGGTTTCTTGGGAACAGGTGGTATTTGGTTACACGAGTAAGTTCTTTAGTGTTGATTTGTGAGGTTTTGGTGTACTCATCACCCAAGCAGTATACAATGAACCCAACTGGTAGTCTTTTCTCCCTCACCTGCTTCCCATCCTTTGCCCGAGTCCCCAAAGTCCATTGTATCATTCTTACACCTTTGCATCCTCATAGCTTAGCTCCTGCTTATGAGTGATAACATACGATGTTTGATTTGCCATTCCTGAGTTTTCTTCACTTCGTAAAATAGTCTCCAATCCCACCCACGTTGCTGCAAATGCCATTAATCAATTTGTTTTTATGGTTGAGTAGAATTCCATCATATATGTATGTGTATGTATATATATATATATGTGTATATATATATATATACATATATATATATCACAGTTTCTTTATTGACTTATTGATTGATGGGCATTTGGGCTGGTTCCACATTTTTGCGATTGTGAATTGTGCTTCTATAAACATGCATGTGCAAGTAACTTTTTCGTATAATGACTTATTTTCCTCTGGGTAGATGCCCAGTAGTGGGATTGCTCATTTAATGGTAGCTCTATTTTTAGTTCTTTAAGGAATCTCCACACTGTTTTCCATAGTGGTTGTACTAGTNAGTTTCTTTATTGACTTATTGATTGATGGGCATTTGGGCTGGTTCCACATTTTGCGATTGTGAATTGTGCTTCTATAAACATGCATGTGCAAGTAACTTTTCGTATAATGACTTATTTTCCTCTGGGTAGATGCCCAGTAGTGGGATTGCTCATTTAATGGTAGCTCTATTTTTAGTTCTTTAAGGAATCTCCACACTGTTTTCCATAGTGGTTGTACTAGTTTACAATTCTCACCAGCAGTGTAGAAGTGTTCTCTTTTAACAGCATCCATGCCAACATCTATTTTTTTTTTTTTTTATTATGGACATTCTTTGGGAGTAAAGTAGTATCACATTCTGGTTTTGATTTGCACTTAACTGATCATTAGTGATGTTGAGCATTTTCTCATATGTTTGTTGACCATTTGTATATCTCCTTTTGAGATTGCCTATTTATGTCCTTAGCCAACTTTGTGATGGTATTGTTTCCTTTTTCTTGCCAATTTGAGTTAGTCGTAGATTCTGGATATTAATCCTCTGTTGGACATATGCATTTTCTCCCATTCTGTGGGTTGTCTGTTTATTCTGCCAACTGTTTCTTTTGCTGTGCAAAAGCTCTTCGATGTAATTAAGTCTCACCATTTATCTTTATTTTTGTTGTATTTGCTTTTGGGTTCTTGGTCATTAAATCTTTGCCTAAGTCAACATCTAGAAGGGTTTTTTCTAATGTTTTGACCTAGAATTTTTATAGTTTCAGCTCTTAGATTTGAGTCCAAACGAAAACATAAAGTGGGGAAGGACACCCTATTCAACAAATAGTGCTGAGATAATTGAAGCCACAGGTAGAATGAAACTGGATCCTCATCTCTTACCTTATACAAAAATAATTATTTCTTAAATAATATGTGGTCAGATTCTTAAAATATTAGTGTGCTACATTCAGAAAAGCCCTGGGTGAGGAGCTAAAGTAACTTTTTATCTACTTCTTAATTCTATTTAATCTATAGAAAGTTATTAATCCTTAGTTTTCTATCTATTAAATATTTATGCTTTAGAGTTTTGTCTTTTAGAAATGTGATAATTAATATCAATCTGCTCATTAATTTACTCAATAATACTATCTATTATGTGCCAGTTTTTTTTTTTTTTTCTAGTTGTGGAGAAAAGAGAGATCAACAAAAAGGTAAAGTCCCTAATTTCATAAAGCCTACAAAATTGAGTAAAGAAAATAGATAAACATAAGTTCAAATTCACAAATAAAACCATTTGTATTTTAAATAAGGTAATCTGGCAGAAAGGGACAGGTCAATGTGAAGAGGAATGTAATATTAAATAGGAAATCTTGACCTATGCTTGACATTTGAACTAAGACCAAAAAAAATAAAAAAAAGTACAAATCAGATAAATTTTCAAAGGAGTGTATCCTAGGAAGGGAAAACAGCAATTACTAAGGTTTTGAGAAATTTTCTAAAAGAAAACAAAATGGTCAATGTGACTACAATAAAATAAACTAAGAGAAAACTGGTAAAGAAGAAAAAAAAAGTGGTAGGTTTGGGGAGATCTAATAAGATATTGCAGATATTATTTAGTTTTTATTTAAAGTGTTATGGAATTCATAGTGAGTTTGTATACATGTGAATGTCATAATGTGATTCATGTAAAAAAGTTAGGCCACCCTTAAAAATATATTTCTTTTTGTGATAAATGTTAAGTTGTTATCTACTTAATATAACCTGTTTTAACTCTAAGATGTTTTCTGTAAGCCTCATGGTAACCACCAAACAAAAAACTATAGTAGATACACACACACAAAGAGCCAGAAATCAAAATATATCACTAAAAAAAATTTAACCACAAATAAACACAGCAAACAAATAGCAAAGGATTTACACAACACTAGAAAACAATTTAAAAATGGCAATAAAAAGTCTCTACCTATCAATAACTACCTTGAATGTTGATGGTTAAATCCTCCAATCAAGAGACATAAAGTGGCTGAATCAATACTAAAACAAATCTGAAATATATGCTACTTACAAGATATTCACTTCAACCATTAAAACACATATATGAAACAGAAGAGATGGAAAAAGATATTCCATACAAATGGAAACCAAAAGTAGACAATGGTAGCTACTCTTATATCAAGTAAAATTAATTTTAAGTAAAAAAAAAAAAAAAAGATTGAGAATATTGATATATATTGATAATGGGGTCAATTCATTAAGAAATTATAATTGTAAATATACTGTATGTGCCCCTGACTTTGGAGCATCAATATATGAAAAGCAAATGTTTATAGTTTTGAAGGGATAGACTGCAATACAATAATAGTAGGATACTTCAACATTCCATTTAATCAAGAAACAGATCATCCAGACAGAACATCAACAAGGAAACATTTAATTTAAACTATACTCTAGACCAAATGGACCTAACAGACATATACAAAACATTTCATGCAACAGCTACGAAATACACATTCTTCTCAACTGCCTAAGGAACATTCTCCAGGATAGTTTTAATATTAGACCACAAAAATAAGTCTTAACAAATGTTAAAGGGTTAAAATCATATCAACTACCTGTTCAGACCACAATGGTATAAAACTAGAAATTAGTGACAGGAGAAACTTTTAAAAATTCCCAAATACATAGAAATTAAACTACATGCTCATAAACAACCAATAAGTCAATTAAAAAATTAAAAGGGTATTAAACATTTTCTTGAGACAAAAATGGAAACACAACATAAACTTATGAGATACAGCTAAAGCATCTCTAAAAGGGAAGTTTATAGCAATAAATGCCTACATCAAAAAAAGCAGAAAGATTTTAAATAAAATAAGTTACCTAACTTTGCACCTCAACAGATTAGAAAAGAAAGAACAAACTAAGCCCAAAATTTGCAGAAGGAAGAAAATAAGAAAAATCAGAGTATAAATAAAAAGGAAACTTAAAAAAAAGAAAATATCAATAAAACAACGAGTTGATTTTTGAAAAAAATAAACAAAATCAGCAATTCTTTAGCTAGACTAGGAAAAAAAAAGAGAGAAGACTCAAACAAATACAATCAGAAATGAAGGAGGGGACATGACAACTGATAAAACAAAAATACAAAGGATCATAGAAGACTACGAACAATTATTTGCCAGCCAATTGAGTAACCTAGAAGAAAGGGATAAATATTTTGACACATACAACCAAACAAGATTGAATTGTGAAGAAATGTAGAATCTGAATAGACCAATAATGAGTCAAGAGACTGAATCAGTAATACAAAATCTGCCATCAAAGAAAAGCTCGGGACCTGATGACTTCACTACTAAATTTTCTCAATTGGTGAAATAAGAATATCAATTCTTCTCAAACTCTTCCAAAAAATGCCTTAAAAGGGAATACTGGCAAACTCATTTTATGAGGCCAACATTATCCTGATACCAAGGTCCTACAGGACACAACAAAAAAATAATACTACTCACCATTATCCCTGATGAGCATAGATGCTAATATCCTCAACATAATACAAGTAAACTGAATTCATCAGCACATTTAAAAGATCATTCACCATGATCAAGTAGGATTCATCTTAGAGATGCAAGTTTCGTTCAACATATGTAAATAAATCAATGTAATACACCACATTAACAGAACGAATGTCAGTAACCATATGATCATTGCTTGTGGTTTGAATTTGTTCCCCAAATTTCATGTGTTGAAAACTTACTCCCTGATGTGGCAGTATTGAAAGGTGAGGCCCTTAAGAACTGATTGGATCATGAGGACTCTGACCTCATAAATGGATTCATCCATTCAAGGATTAACAATTTCATGGATTAATGAATTAATGGATTGTCCTGGAAGTGGAATTGGGGACTTTATAAGAAGAGAGAGAGCTGAGAAACTATGTTAGCATGCTTAGCCTCCTCACTAATATGGGAGAGGGGCAGGGAAGTGCTGGGTAGAGAGAGGTGGATCCCTATCCAAGACCATGCTGGCTGGCCATATCCCATCCTGGGTCTATAAATGCATGAGACCTGGCCAGGCATGGTGGCTCATGCCTGTAATCCCAGCACTTTGGGAGTCCCAGGTGGGCGAATCATGAGGTCAGGAGATCAAGATGCCATCCTGGCCAACATGGTGAAACCTCATCTCTACTAAAATACAAAATATTAGCCAGGTATGACCGTGTGCACGTGTAATCCCAGCTACTCAGGAGGCTGAGGCAGGAAAATCGCCTGAACCCGGGAGTCGAATATCATGCCACTGCACTCCAGCCTGGGCAACACAGCAAGACTCTGTCTCAACGAACAAACAACAACAACAACAGCAACAAAAACAAAGAAACAAAAAAACAACGCCTGAGACCCTAGCCGGCAGACATACCGGTGGCCAGATATCAAGAGGAGCACATCAGTGGAAGAAGACACTAGTGGCTGGCCAGCGAAAGGACATCGAGCGAGCACACCATATGAAATAAGTTTTTTGTTTGTTTGTTTGTTTGTTTGTTTGTTTGAGATGGAGACTTGCTCTGTTGCCCAGGCTGGAGTGCAGTGGCACGATCTCGGCTCACTGCAACCTCCACCTCCCAGGTTCAGGTGATTCTCCTGCCTCAGCCTCCTGAGTAGCTGGGATTACAGGTGCTTGCCACCACGCCCAGCTAATTTGTGTATTTTTAGTAGAGACGGGGTTTCACCATGTTGGTCAGGCTGGTCTCGAACTCCTGACCTTGTGATCCACCCACCTCGGCCTCCCAAAGTGCTGGGATTACAGGTGCAAGCCACCACGACTGGCCAGAAATAAGTTTTGTTTCTTATAAGTTACTCAATTTCAGCTCTTGTTGAAAGCAATAAAAAATGAACTAAGGTAGTGTTTGACAAAATTCAACATCTTTTCATTGTGAAACTTTCAACAAATTAGGTATAGAAGTAATGTACCTGAACATAATAAAGACCATATGTTAACAATTCCATAGCTAACATTATACTCATTGGGAAAATATTGAAAGTTTTCACTGTAATATCCTGAGCAGGACAACATACATACTGCCTCCACTTCTCTTCAACATAAGTACTGGTTTAAACCAGACAAATTAGACAAGAGGAAGAAATAAAAGGCATCCAAATTGGAAAATAAGAAGTTAAATTTTCCCTGTTTGAAGATTAGATGATCTCATACATAGAAAGCCCTAAGGACTCAATCAAAAAACTATGGAACTGCTGGAAGAAAACAGGAGAAAGCTCTATGACATTGGTCTGAGAAATTATTTTTTTTAATATGACCCCAAGAGCATAGGCAACAAAAGAGAAAATAGACAAATGCATTACATCAAACTAAAAAGTTTCTGTACAACAAAGGAAATACTCTACAGAGTAAAGAGACACTTATAGAGTGGAATAATATATGCAAACTTTACATATATGGGGTGTATGTGTATATATATATATATATATATATACACACTCAATAATAGGAAAGCATCCCAATTAGAAAATGGGCGAAATCCTGAATAGACATTTCTTAAAAGAAGACATACCAATAGCCAGCAGGTCTATAAAATGTTTAACATCACTAATCATCAGAAAAATGCAAATCAAAAGCATCATGAGATACCACCTCACCCCAGCAGCAAAAATAACTATTATAAAAAAGATAAAATACATCAAGTATTGGTGAGGATGAGGAGAAAAGGGAACTTTCACAAAATGTGGTGGAAATGTAAATTAGTACAGCTATTATAGAACACAATAAGGAGATTCCTAGAAAAATAGAATTAGGACTACCATATGTTTCAGCAATTCCACAACTGAGTATATATCCAAAGGAAATAATATCAGTATGCCAAAGAGACACCTGCACTCTCATGTTTATTGCAGCATTATTCACAATTGCCAAGATATGGACTCAATGGGAATGTCCATTGATGAATGATGTCCATGGTTGGATGAATACAGGAAATGTGATACATATATACAATAAAATACTATTCAGCTATAAAAGGAATAAAATTTTGTCATTTGCAGCAATAAGAATTAACCTAAGGGATATAATATATTGTGAAATAAGCTAAGCACGGAGGAACAAATACTAAATCTCACTCACATGTGGAATCTAAAAAAAAAAAAAAAACATTGTATGGAACCAAAGAGCAAAACGGTAGTTGCCAGAACACAAACTGGAGTGTTTTGGGTGGGAAGAGGATGCTGGTCAGAAGATTTGAAAAATCAGATAGGAGGGATAAGTTCTAGAAATATATTGTATACCATGGTGATTACAGTTTACAGTCTATTGTGTTCTTGAAAAAATGCTAAGACAGTGTATGTACCATAAAACTGGTAACTATGACAGGAAGTGCACATATTAATTAAATCAATTTAGTCATTCCACAAGGTACCTATACTTTAAAACATCATCTTGTGCATGATAAAGGACTTGGAAAAGGCCAAGACAAAGGTGGTTTCCTACTAACAGAGAGTGTGCTTGCAGTTCTTGCTGGTCTGTCTTCATCAACACCTAAATCCAGGACCACAGCCATGGACATGTGCGTACACTGCCACTGTATACCATGCAGCCATCCTGGAGTGCACACCGCAAAGGTACTAGAACTGGTAGGAAGGGCATCCAAAGGCTTAAAGGTAAAGCATATTACTCTTTGTCACTTGCAACTTGCTGTTCATGGTGATGAAGAATTGGACTATCTTATCAAGATTACAATTACCAATGGTAGTGTCATTGCACACATCCATAAAGCTCTGATTAGAGAGAAAAGAAAACAGAAGACTATCTAAAAGATGTCTGGATTCATTCTTTTCCCAGGACTAGAAAACAAAAGTTGTCTGGTGTTGATAATTCCAGTGGACTGTATCTCTATGAAAAACAGTTTTGCCTTGTTGTAATTTTATGTGAGCAAGTTGGAAGTTTAATTCATTTTCCAACCAACCAACTTTCTACATTTCAGTTTTAACCATATTTAATTGTTGCTGTGGCTTCAAAGACCTTATTGATTCCTAAGTAGTGGGTTTTGATTGAGTTTACTTTTAAAAACTGTTTGGATTTTAATTGTGGTACAGAAGTTACAGTAACAAACATTTGGTGTACAGACTGTATTTCCACTGTGGTGGGTAAGCTCAAATAAAGGTCATATTCTGCCTAACCCTGCAAAAAAAACCACCAGTTAACAAAATACAATTAAGTCACCCTTGCTGTTGCTATACTGAGAAGGGCATGGAGTGTTGGCAGTAGGAGCAAAAATGTAGTAAACAATACCATTAGGAAAATACAATATTTCTTGTGACATACGATGTTAATTTAAGTTAGGTTCAGGGAATTTGAGATGGAAAACTTATTAATAATTAATGATATATGTTATAGTTAGAACCATGTTTGTTGTAGAAATTAAAGTAAGATAAATCAAGGGTAATTTTTAGATTTTATTCATAAAGTTATATTTTAATACTGCAAAAAATAAGCTCAAAGTGAAACAATTTAATAAGACATAAGCTTTGATGGAAATTATATTGCAAAAAATCTTTACACTTGTACCACTGAACTGTACAGATAAGCTAATACTCTATTTTGTTTACCTTTGTCTTCAAAATTGCTCTCACTAAACACTCTAATTTAAAAATATGCAAGCATTCCCATTTGAGTAGTTAGCTACTGGACAATATAGTCAAGCAAAATTGATTCAAATGTATAATCTTGAAATAAAAAGCATGAAACCTAAATTATTCAAAATCGTGTCAAATTAATCACAAAGTTATTTTTCCAACAGTCATCCAACGTCATATTTAACTGGTGATAGTTGCATCTGTTGAAGATATCTTTGTTATTCTTTGACAAAAAAAAATTATAAAATATTTACAGTGTCATGTTATAAAGTGTGAATTATACAGCCCTTGAATAAATAAGGATATTTTTCCTCCTTGTTTAAGGTATTTTAAGAAATCTCATACTTTTATTGAGGCCTTGAAATGTTCAGAATGAAGTAAGTAAACCTGATCTAGTGTGAAACTGATCTATGTAAAGAATAGTAATTAAATTACTATGTTTTAAGTTAAATTAGTGATAAATGCATTATTCCCTGTAGGTTTCTCATAAAACTCCTTTCCTCCATAGTTCTCATGAACTCCTTTGATTTTAAATTAGTATGAAGATATCACAGATTATATAGGTAATTTAGATATACAATGCTGAAAATATGTTCTGAATAATCTTTTTTATGTAAAACCCATTAGTATTAAAATTAATTAGAAAATTCAGGACCAAATGAGTATAAAGGATGATTAAGTGCAAAAGCATTGTGCAAGATGTGCTTAATTAGCCGTTTGGTGTAGACTTGGGCTCTGAGACAGGCTTGTGACTTGCACGTGAGAATTAAACTGTCCCAATTATGAAGCAAGAAAATGATTCCAGATAGATTCCATGTTATTGTTTAAGGAACAAATAAAACTGAGGAATAATGCCTAAGAACACATGTTCAAAACTGTATTAATACAATTTTTAATTGGCAGAAAGTAGATAAAAATGTACTAAATATTGGAAGATTTTTAACGTTTGCAACCTGTAAACATTAGAACATTTTGTTTCCAGTAACATGCCTAGCTGGATTACTTAAGACATTCTGTATCTGAAAAATATCCCAAAATTCTGGCTAAAATATTTTATGCAATTTTGACAGGAACATAAAAGAGCTGGCTTGAGAGTCAGTGAAAGCTGGAATACAAGGAGGACAGGACCATACTGAACACAGTGGTCTGCAGAGTGCTGAAGCTGCTGTCGCTCTGACGGTGGTTGTAGAACTTGCTGATCTTGAGCTTTGAGGTCTGATTTAGCAGAACACAGTGTCCAGGCACTGCCTCAGGTGTGGAGTTTTATAGGAACTTTTATAGGAACCATCTTCCATAAAGCTCTGGATTCCAGAAGTCTATACTCTCAATACGACTTCTAACCAGGAGTAAACACATTCTCCATCCTTACCTGGAAGGCAATATCTTCAAACTACTAAAGAGACTAAATGGCAAGGTGGAATCCTACACACCATAAAAGTATATTTCAAGAACAAATGTGTACTAAATACATTTTCAGGTAAAAACATAACATTAAAGAATAAAATCGTCAGACCTCACCAGAGGAATGCTAAAGGGTGTACTTTAGGCAGAGGAAAGTGATCCAAACAGGAAGGTGTGAAATAGAAATGGAAAGACATAAACATGAAATAAACATTTTCACATATCAAAAGGCATATTAACTATATGAAAAGTTAATAATTGCTTGGTTGTTCATGGACATAAATATACGTTATTTTAAAAGTAAAATTAAAATAAGATAAAGAAAACAAAGAAACAAAATAAAAGATCAAGCAGAGATTAGATATAATGAAACAAGAATTATAGTTATTCAAGTTTTATACTGTACAGTAGAAGTAATGAAAATCAACATACTTTATATAAGCAAAATTCCATTGGAAAGTGAAATAATATATACCATATACTATTTACAATAGCATACAAATGTGATATGCTGAAAAAATTGAATAATTACTTAATTACATAACATATAATCATACATTATTATAATATATAATAAGTTGAAAAGAAATCAATCAATTAATAGATATACCATGACCAAAGACTGGAAGAACAATAAACAGTAATAATAACAAATAATCACAATAATAACCCCCTCAGGCAGTTTTGTAGACATTGATAATGAGCTTCTAAAATCTTTCTTGAATAAAAGTAAGATAGTAGCATTATAGGAATAAAATAGAAAACCTAAAATATACCCAGTCATTATATGAACACATCAGATCAGTAGATAGATAAACAATTTCTCAATAAATGTTGTTGAAACAGCTTTGCATCTGTGAGAAAAAAAATGGTGCTGGACACATTACCTCATACTGCAAGTAAGATCAATTTCAGGTGAAGTGAAGATACAATTTGTAAAGGAAAACCACCTTTAAAATATTGAAAAATGGTTTGTGTATTCGGATTAAGAATGTCTTTTGAAAGACACAAAACTAACAATAAAGAAAAAATTTAATAATTTTTGAGAAATTAAGAACTGTTATTAATTGTAAGACACCATTAAAATTAGAAAGACAAGCCACAAATCAAATAAGATACTTATTTCCAAAATGCATCATAAGGGAAATATACAAGTTAGAAAAGACCTCCTATGAGCCATAATGAAAAATATAAAAAGTAAATTGATATGTTCATACAAAAATACTACACAACAATGTAAATCTATATAATGTAAATCTATATAAATGTAAATCTATAGCTGCATATGTCAACGTGGAAAAAATCTAAAATATCGTATTTAGTGAAAAATTCAGGTCACAATATGTATAAAGAGTGTTTTAATGGTCTAACATTTTAAAGGGTCACGATTAAACTATATTGTTTAAAACTGAATCCATGGGTTCTTAACTCTACACTAAAAAAATAGTATAAATATGACAAAATGGGGATATTGGCTAACTTAGTACTGAAAAATATGTGAGTTGGGCATACAAGGAATCTTCTACGATATTCTCGATAGAGTTGATTTATAATTTTTGAACTGTTTCTTTTATGTATTTTAATTTAGAACTGTTTTATCTATGGACAATTAATTAAATATCCTTTAAACAAAATGATGAATTAAAATATTTGTCTAGAGTTGATGGGTGCAGCACACCAACATGGCACAAGTATACATATGTAACAAACCTGCACGTTGTGCACATGTACCCTAGAACTTAAAGTATAATTTAAAAAAATAAATAAAATAAAATATTTGTCTAATTACTTTTATTTAATTAAATACTCTGCAATAGATTCCATGATATTAGAATAAGTGGATTTTGACATACCTCTTATTAAACTAGGAGAAGCACATATTCACAATTATTTAATATACAGTTGAATATATTATAATGAAAACTATGCATATTAAATGTCCTGGTGTGTTAGCTTGGGTTATTGTTTTCCCCTGTTCAGTTCCTCCTACCTTGTAACAAATGATGGGTAGAATATTTCCTTGCACTATTAATGTTGCTTTTAGCCATGAGTTATTTTGGTGAAATAAATGTGGAAAGATATATCAGTCTATTAATTCTGAGCCAAAAACTTATCTACTTACCTGCTTTATGGTCCCATAATCTGCCATGAGAAGAGTGTGTCTCAGATTGCTATTGATCCAAGGACAATGTGGGAATAGTTAAGAGGAGCTAAATTAGATCCACAGTCTGGAGTTCAGGCAAGCCCATCAGAGTACTAACCAATGGAGTCATGAAGGTAAAATAAATACCGTTGTCCCTTGGTATCTGCAGGGAATTGGTTTCAACCCTTCCACACTCAGAATCCAAAATCCTCAGATGCTCAAGTCCCTATATAAAAATGGCACAGTATTTGCATATAACCTTTGCACATTCTGCTAAATACTTTAAATTATCTCTAGATTACTTATAATACCCTTCACAGTGTAAATGCTATGTAAATAGTCATTATAATGTACTGTTTTCAAATTTTATATTATTTTTTATTTTTGAAATATTTTTTATTTGCAGTTGGTTGAAACCATGGATGTGAAACCTGCAGATACAGAGGGCCGGTAGTCCATACTGTTAAAAGCTGTAGTGTGTGGGAGTAATTTGTTTCACAACATCATTGCAAGAATAGCTTACTAAGACATATTGGAACAATCAAATGGAAGAGATTAATTCTGCTATTAGTGGAAAGTGTTAAGCAAGGCATGAAAGAGGTGATGGCATTTCACCTAGACCTTCAAACATAAGTTGACTTTTGGACTAAATTGCTTAGCTCCTTGTCTTATAGTTATCAATTCAATCCGTGTAATGGAGTATGAACATTTATTGATTGGTACCTTAAATTACATTGGTAGCAAGTTTGAAAAAGGCTTTGAGAAAAGACTGCCATAGCAATCATCGGTGCAGTGATGGGTAATACAAAAAAGTGTATTGTTTGTGCTTTTAAAATGAAAACCTGATCTTGCAAAAGAGTTCTCTTTTATATTTCATATAATGTAGCATTTCTGTAAATCAGTTTATAATTTATGTTGTTACTGTCTGGAATACTATAATTTTATGTATTTTCAATTCCATTTGTCTGGATAACTCCACCCTACACACTGTCACCAAGTTGGTTATCACCCTCTGCAACACATCCTTAGAGCACTGTTCATTTTTCCTTTATGTCAGCAATCAAAAATGTAATAATAAAATGATCTGTATAAATACTTGGTTAATATTTATCCTGTCTTTCCCTAATTGGTTGTAAATAAGGACAGAGACTGTGTCTGTTTTGATCCCTGTTATAGAATTCCTGGACCATAGATGCCACTCAATAAATATTTATTTAAGAAATGTATCAATAAATTAGAGAGCACAGACTTCAACGTCAGATGAATCTGAGTATGAAAATCTATTATATCTTTCACTAAATTTGGATTCCTATTCGGTATTCCCATTTTTCTCATATGCAAATTTGATGTGATGAGAATTGGAGAAATAAATGTAAACATCTAGCATAAATGGTAGTTATTATTGTTTAAATGCTTTGTAGTACAAGTAGACATTTAGGGGAGAGAAAAGGTGCACATCCAGTTTTTCTGGCCAATTCAATTTACTGTAAAAGTTCAGAGGGCAAAATATCTTATGCAGGAATAAGGACATCTGAATAAACAATGTGTTTCCTAGGTCTTCTGCTGCATAAAAAATTGGTTTCTGCATGATCATTACAAGTATGGCTCTGGCAGCAAATTTTTAAAATTGACCTATCTGTTCATTGTTTGTATTACCTAAACACCACCTTTCTGTGGTGATTTTGCTTGCTTGAAACATTAACAAAGAACACAAATGAAAATAAAAGAGTTCAGAAAGACTTTTCTTTTAATTAAATTCCTCTTACAAAATATATTTTTGCATTTTATTCTATAATTACAGCACTTAAAGTCTGTCATGAGAATTAGACGTTTGGTTGCGTCTTCCCACCTGTTTTCTAGAAAGCAAGCTTTCCTGGATTTTCACTTCTGCCCTTTTATGATCACCTTTCATTATAAAATATTTTTCTCATTGTCCTCAAGCTGCCTGGCTATTTAGGAAGCAGCAATGAGGAGGCTGGAGTTTGTTAAATTGTTTGTTGAATTATGCAGAAGTGCCTTGCTGTGCTTTAATTTAAACTAATAGCATTTCTTTTAATCCTACTACACAAATAAAATACTAATAATTTAGCCTTTGTCTACCCCCCACTTCTTTTCCAAATATGAGACCATACACTTGAGGTAAAAAACAGACAGAAATTTACATGCTTCCTTTAGCTAAGTAATATTATGCATATGGGAAATAATCACTATTTTTCCCCAATATCTTCAGGCTATTTTATATGCAAGAAAACTCTAAACACTATAACACTGTCTTTCCTGTTCATGTTGAATGTAGCTGGTGGGTTATGTGAGACTTTAAAATGGCTATGCATTCACTCCTATAGCAATGCAATATGTATTAGTCCGTTCTCACACTGCTATGAAGAAATACCTCACACTGCTATGAAGAAATTACCTGTACTGGGTAATTTATAAAGGAAGAGGTTTAATTGACCCACAGTTCTGCATTGCTGGGGAGACCTCAGAAAACTTACAATCATGACAAATAGCGAAGAAGAAGCAGGAACCTTCTTCACAGGGCAGGATGGAGTGTGTGCAAGCAAAGGAAATGAGATGCTTATAAAGCCATCAAATCTCATGAGACTCACTATCACAAAAACAGCATCAGGGAAACTGCTGCCATGATCCAGTTACCTCTACTTGGTCCCACTATAGACATATAGATTATGGGAATTACAGTTCAAGAGGAGATTTTTGGATGGGGGCACAGCCAAAACATATCAAAATCCAAAAAAGTATTTTTTCCAAAAAAAAAAAAAAAAAAATCACATGTATTTATGTATTTATTAATGACTTACAAACTATGAAATTTACTATTTTTAGAATACAGTCCTTTAAGTCCAGATAAATGCAGATAGAGCTATGCTACCACCATTAGAAACATAATACAGAACTACTGTACACCCCAAATAATCCTGTCATGTTGTCTTTTCTAGTCAACTGCTTATCCTACAACCTCTGAATAACACTGATCTATTCCCCATAATTAGAAGTTAGGAAATGCATTTTTAAAAATTATACGTACTTATTATAGGATATTTTCAGTTTTAACCTGCTTTAATTTTGAGAATTTTTACTCATTTTGCATCTAATGCAAACAGTGAGTTTACGGAATTTTTACTTAATCAGCATTCCCAGATTGATGCTCTACAGAAAACATTTCTGCAGAATAAAACACTAGGTGTGTTATTTTAAAAGTGTTTCATGTTGTTGTATGTTTAGTAATATTTGAATTAATCTGTATTTTCAGATAACCATTCTCTATATTTACAATAAAATATTTATAGAATGGTTTCTATTGATCTTTTGGATGCAGAGTAAAATATAGGAAGGAGTGTGAGATGTTGAGATCAATTTTATTTAGAATGTGAAATATTGAGATCAATTCTAATTAGAAACAGTAGACAAAAAACAGGGCAGCTGACACATAATAATTATATTTTTATTTTGTGAATAAAAAATTACTGAAAATCTATATAAATTTAACCAGAAATCCAAACAATCATATAAAACATTGGAAGATATAAAACAGTGTATACTAATGTGTGTAGATGGGAAGCATCCCAAATGCCCCTCAGCTGCTAAATAGATGAGAATAATGTGGTATATTCATATAGTAAACTATTAGCAGGAAAAAAAGAATGAAGTACTGCTGTTAAAGATGAACCTCAGTGACATTATGCTAAGTAAAATAATCCTTCCTGTTCCCAAAAATTCCATATAATATGACTCATATACAGGCATACTTTAGAAATATTGTGGGTTTGGTTCCAGACCACTGCAATAAAGCACCACAAAAAAATGTTGGCTTCCCAGTACATATAAAATTTCTGTTTACACCATACTGTAATCTATTAAGTACATAATAGCTTATGTCTAAAATGTACATATCTTAAATGAAAATACTTTAGTGCTAAAAAATGCTAACAATCATCTGAGCTTTCAGTGAATTGTAATCTTTTGCTGGTGGAGGCTACAGCGCCTCTGATATTTATGGCTGCTAACAGATCACGGTGGTAGTTGCTGAAGGTTTGGGTGGTTTTGAAAATTTCTTAAAATAAGACAACAATGAAATTTTCCCACGTTGACTGACTCTTTCTTTCATGAAAGATTTCTCTGAAGCATGAGATACTGTTTGATAGCATTTTAGCCACAGTAGAGCTTCTTTAAAACTGAAGTCAGTTCTCTCTAACTCTGCCACTGCTTTATCAACTAAGTTGACATAAAAATCTAAATTATGTGCTATTATTTCAACAATATTTACAGCATCTTCACCAGGAGCAGATTCCATCTCAAGAAACTACTTTCTTTACTCCTTCATAAGAAGCGCCTTCTCTTCCATTTGGTTTTCATCATGAGATTGCAGCAATTCAGTTACCTCTTCAGACTCCACTTCTAAATCTAGTTCTCGTGCTATTTCCACCATCTCTACCATTACTTCCTCCACAGAAGTTTTGAACCCCTCAAAGTCATCCATGAGGTTAGAATTTTCTTCCAAAATCCTACTAATGGTGATATTTTGACCTACTCTCATGAATAAAAAATGTTCTTAATGGCATCTAGAATGGTGAATCCTCTCCAAAAGGTTTTCAATTTACTTTGCCCAGATCTATCAGAAGAATAACTAGGGCAGCTATAATCTTACGAAATGTGTTTCTTAAATAATAATATTTACAGTCAAAATTATTCTTAGATCCATGGGCTGCAGAACGTATGTTGTGTTAGCAAGCATGAAAACATTAGTCTCTTTTTATATCTCCATCAGAGTTCTTGGGTGACTAGATGCATTGTCAATGAGCATTAGTATTTTGAAAGGAATCTTTTACTCTTAGCAGTAGATTTCAACAGTGGGCTTAAGATATTCAGTAAGCCATGATATAAACAGATCTGCAGTTGTCCGGGCTTTGTTGTCTCATTTATAGAGCAAAGGGAGTGCCAACTCAGCATATTTTTTTAAACTTTTACTTAATTATATGCAGAAATGGCATAATTCTTAAAAATCTTGGGATTTTTGGAATGGTAAATGAGCATTGGCTTCAACTTAAAGTCAACAGCTACATTAGCCCCTAACAGGAGAGTCAATGGGTCCCTTGAAACTTTGAAAGCAGGCATTGACTTCTCCTTTATAGCTATGATACTCAAAGGATCATCTTCTTTTAATGTAGGACTGTTTTGTCTGCATTGTAAGTCTGTTGTTGAGTGTAGCCACCTTCAGTAATAATCTCAGCTAGACCTTCTGAATAACTTGCCTTCATAGAATTTAAGAAAGAGATCCTCACCCTGGATTAGACTTTGGCTTAAGGACATGTTGTGGTTAAAAATGCTGTGACTGGTTTGATATTCTATTGGGACCACTAAAACTTTCTCCATATTAGCAATAAGACTGTTTTGCTTTCTTTTTATTCATAAATTCACAGGAGTAGCACTTTTCATTTCTTTCAAGAACTTTTTCTTTGCATTCACAACTTGGCTAACTGGCACATGAGGCCTATCTTTCAGCCTGTCTTGGCTTTCAACATGCCTTCATCACTAAGCTTAGTCACTTCTAACTCTTGATTTAAAATGAGGTAACTGTGATTTTTCCTTTCACTTAAACACTTAGTGGTCATTGTGGTTAATTAGACTATTAATTGACCTAATTTCAATATTGTTGTGTGAGAAGGAATGGAGAGGCCTCAGGAGAGGAAGACAGACAGAGACGGCAGCCACTGGTTGGTGGAGTAGTCAGAGAAAACACATTTATCAATTAAATTCACAATTTTTTATGGTTGTGGTTCTTGGCACCCCCAAAACAATTTCAATGGTAATACTAAACACCATTGATCACAGATTACTATAACAGATAATAACAATGATGAAAAAGTTTGAAATATTTTGGGAATTACCAAAATGTGACACAGAGACACAAAGTGATCATACGCAATGAAAAAAAAAAAAAAGACACTAATAAACTTGCTCAATGCAGGGTTGCTACAAACCTTCAATTTGTAAAAAATGTAGTATCTTCTCAGTACAACAAAGCAAAGCACAATAAAATGAGTTATACCTGCATATTAAATATCCAGAAAAGGTAAATCTAAAAATGCAGGAATCACTACATCTGTATATAAAGAATCTTCGTGAGATGATGAAAATAGTTAAAACTGCATTGTCCTGAAGTTTGCACAAGTCAGTAAATTTATTATATTTAAATGTACACTGAAAATTGTACATTCAAAATGGGTGAATTTTATGGTATGCAAATGATATCTCTTTTAAGGAAGTGAAAAGTGAAATAATAGAAAAGAAGTGCCTGGCTTTTCTCTATTTATTCAGTTTTACATGGTGTTGATCTATATTTTTACAATTTGCATAATCCATTACCAAAGTGTAGAATATAGAATATAAACAGATCACTTAACCAATTAGGAGCCATAAGTATCTGCATTCATACTCTTTTTCCTTTCTTTTGAGATGACCTCTGCTATATCTAAAGAGTTGTAGTGTTCACATATTCTAGATTATAATTAAAATAGGTAGTAATATTTCTGACTTCCCAACTTCTATACTTACTTCCTTTTATTTCTAGTGAATTAGTAAGCCCTTTGAAGCATATTCAGGAACATCTCATGTGTCAAGATTTAAGCTCTTTGGGTAAGTTTTAGTCCATTTTTAATTACTTAAAGGCAAAATAGATGTTCATTAAGATATTCCTCCAAAAATGTGTTAGTCTACTGGTTTAGAAGCAAATATATTTCTTATGCGGGAAACAACCCAACTTATAACTTGATTTTTTATTTAAATAACTTTTAATTTAAATAACTTCTATGTGAGATTTGGGTGTGTCCCTATATCATCTTCTTCTTCTCTTACTGTATTATAATGTTGGTTTGCTTAATTTCCACCAGTTCTAAAATTACCAATACTAGAAAGCAGCAGGGACTATTAAATTTGTTAAAGCTTACTAGGGAGACATCTCTAAGCATGTCACTGCACATTTTGAGTCATACACACAATAGCATCTAATTGGCAGCTAAGAAATTTTGTAAATATCAGATATTTAATAGGATACATCAAATTCAAAGTGAATAAGCATAAATAATACAAAGGTGATATGCCTTAGGTTACCCAGAATCACACTGGAAGTGACAGATCAATTTTATAAATAAGGGCAATACTTCCGTGAATGGGACGCTTAAAGGTTTACAGGTGCAATACTGAATTAAAATCTTTCTTACTTTAGATTTCTGGTATACTAGGACTCTTTCTACGAAACAAAAAGTTGTATTTTATATTTTTCATATTCCTGTATCCAAACTATGCCAGGTGTTAGTCATAAAACCGCTAGAAATTACTGAAAATTATGTTCATTTTTCCATTTTTGTTCTTTTATATTTGAACTCTCATTTACTAACTTCACAATATTCAGTCGGAAATAGGTAAAAAATATTGCCTAGAGAGAAAAATAACAGTGTGTGTCATACTGTTGTGCAATGAGGAATCCATTTCCATTTTAGTCTCAAAAGACACCTTTTCTCAAAATGGCTTTAATACACCTTATCATCACGCCAGCTCAGAGCAACAATTATGACAGAAAGGACAACAATCTTACAGAAATTACAAGACACAAAGTGTTCACAGATCTTCAGAAGCAGAGTATTATACTTTGATACAATCACACCACATGCTATCTCCAGTAAATGGCAACACATAGTTGAGTAGAAAAAATGTTAAGGAATAAGCTGATATGGATAAACTGTGTATTACAAATTACATTTGTGATATATCCTTTAAAATATTACATGTCCTAAGGAAGACTCATTTATTCCTTCAGCAAATATTTTTGAGGCACTACAAATGACTTAAGTACTCTTCTAAACAATAGAAATAGACCTCTAAATTAAACAAATGCCTAGATAAACAGTTCCTAAGCCTATAGGAGAAGACAGAGATAGACAAATAGGTCAAGTATAAGTTAAGTAGTGATTCATGAGTCTTAAGTTTATATATACGCATATACACACACACACGCATACACAATGGAATACTACTATGTGTGTGTATATATATATGTGTGTGTGTATCTATGTGTGTATTTGTATATATAGATATATACACACATACACAATGGAATACTATATGTATATACACACATACTGTGTATTTAAAGCTATTTATCCACTGATGGAATGTTTTATTTCCTTTTAGCTATACTGCAGAATGTGGTAAATATAGTAAACGGTAATGTACTGTACATTTCAAAATTTCTCAGAGGTAAATTTCAAATGTTCTAACAACAAGAAATCATGTTTAAAGTGATGAATATGTTACTAAAAATTATCTTGATTTAATTATTTCAATTATATTCAGAAATCATAACTTCACTTTGTAACCCATAAATATATACAAAAAAATTTGTCAATTTACAATAAAAAATAAAACTAAATAAGGCAAATGTTAAAAAAAAAAAAAAAAGCAGTGAAGTATCTGAGAAGAAATAGTGAGGATGTCAAAATAAGAGACAGTGGTGTTAGAAGCCAAGTGCAGAGAGTATATTAAAATAGAAGTGGCCACCTGCGTTATGCTGCTAATAGATCGGTTGAGATGACTGATGACTGAAAACTGGATTCGTCAGTATTGAGAAGGTAACTGCCAAGAGCAGTGCTGTGAAATAAGAGAGAAAGTCTGAGATCATAAGTAGAGGAGGTGGAGACAGTAGGAAAAGATACCTCTTTCAAGGAATTTTCCTGAGAATAAAGAGGAACTAAAGGGCCATGTATGGTAAAATGATTTTTTTGTTCTTCTTTTTAGGATATTGATCATGAATCCATTTGTGTGCTTATGGGAATAATCCATATGAGAGAAAATTTGATGAAAAAGGACAAAGAGAGGAGAAACTGTTACAACACAATCATTGAACGAGAAAAAGGGGATGAGAATCTAGTTTACTCAAGGGAGATTGGCCTTTGTAGCACATATTTTATTCAAAGTAACAGGAGGTAAAAGAGAGTATGTGGCTATAGATATAAGTAGATAAATGTGGTTGTAGTAGCTTGTGGCTCAATTTTCTCTGCAATAAGTACATAGAACAAACATGTTCTGAGTAAAGAGAAAAGAGGTGGGGAAATATAATAGTTTCCAGATAGCATAACAATCAAATTGATTTAGGAATTTTGAATTCAACATGACAGCAACCTTCAGAGTATGCATTTTCTTCAACTGCATTCAGATGTTCAAGTTCAGGTTCAGGAGAATGGATAATTCTATGTAAACAGAGCCAGGGTTTTGCCAGAGGAATAAGATGAAAATGAAGAAGAGAATGATGTTGAAAGTGATCGAAAGTGGTGTTTCTAATGATGAAATAAATCTTCTTTAGGAGATAGCCAAAATTCTGACCGATAGTTTAGGAAAAAGAAAAGGAAATTGTGGAAGAATGTTCATAGAGAAGAGAGACTGGTTGAGGGCCCTAAAGACATGGAAAAAGATTGGAGGAAAGGATCAGGGAGGGATCTCTGAAAAGACAGATGTCTGATATTCAATTTCATATTTTACCAAGTATAATTTCTAAGGTCAGCCACACACAAATAATTTCATTAGGATTTCTCTCTGAAAACAACCTTTAAAGACACAGAAATCCAGTGTGCATAAACAAAGGCTCTAGCATACTGTGCACTCAAAAATAACAGATAATGCTTCTAATTTTCCAAGCCCAAATATAAAAATTCTCATCATGTTTTTAGTAATGTAAACAACAGTTTTTTATCTTTTGGGATTTTTTGGCCAGGGCAATGGTAATTTGACACTTTCATGCCTTTGTTCAAATGTCAACTTTTCACAGACACTTCCTGACAATTATTTTCTAAATTCAAACCCCTTTCCTCAAGTTACCCACTAACATCACCACACTTACCACTCAAGCACTTACCAATATCTAAATGTTTCCATTTATTTTTCTCTCTGTCTCATGCTTCTACAAAGTAAGCTACATGAGGACAGGAACTTTTTTCTTTGTTGTTTACCTCTATATCATAAGCAACTAGAAAATGTCATACTATTTGTAGTTCTCAAAGATAATTTTTTAAAGTGATGCAATTGATATATTTTAATAATGCACTTTGAGAACAGTGTTCTGTATCTTTTATATTTGGGAAAGAGGTTGCAGAATGTTAACTCCACTTTCTTTCAAACAAAAACAAAGAACACTGCTTATTACTGATACAGTAATAAGATGAGAAGAAATAATTTAGGCAGATAGTGAGGGTACAGGAGTCCTTGGAAAGGTTTTCCTTTTAATGAAAAGCTGTCTCCAAATCATTTTCTTTTCTAACAAAGAGAAGCTTGTAAAATGCAGCTGCAAACATAGGCAAGCAAACAGGAAGCTTGCACAGGTCAGTGCCGGAACTGTGCCAATAGGAAAAGGCTACCTGGGACTAGGCATGTTCAAAATGGCAACTCCATCTTCCCTTCCCTTTGCCAAACCACATGTACAGTAAGGAGAGGACAATATGGCGCTAGACACGGAAATACTATATTTTCATAATAAGATTAGGGTGGGAAGAACAGCCTTCCCCACGCTATGTAAATGTCACACCTGGTCAACCAAGTTGCTGGCCCCACGTCCATCAGACTGCCTCCTCAAGCCTGCCTATAATATCTGGTGCAGTCAGCCACGGGCTGGCTTTTCTCTTTTGGGAACCCCTCTTTCTTGCAAGGGAGAGAGCTTTCAAGAGCTCCTTTCTCTTTCTTTTGCCTAATAAACCTCTGCTCCTAAACTCACTCCTCATGTGTGTCTGTGTCCTTAATCTCCTTGGTGCCACATGACGAACCCTGCATATTTACCCCAGACAATGACACTTCTTCATTATTCCAGAGAGAGACCTGCATTCTTTATTTTTAGGGTTCCTACTAAATATCTATTGCACGCCATGTTCTATATAATAACAACTGTATTGAACATGTTTTAGTGTGGCAGAGACTGTTAGTACTCTCCAAATGTCCATTTGCTTCTTGACATGTCACAGACTCCCTTGCTGGTGGTTTGATGTATGACCAGTGAAATAGGAATAGAATCATCAGCATTATTTCGTAGCTGAGTCTTACAGGAACTAAAGAACCTCTTCCATCTCTTGCCTTTCTAGGTCTCGGTGACTTTGGAGACCACATGGTACAGATAAAGTAAAAAGGAGGACCAGTGGTTCATACAAAATTGACCATTAGCAAGTGATAAATATTTAATGAGCTAAGCCAGTGAAATATCTGTTTTTGCTTTTGTTTTGTATTCATAAAGCAATTATTTTTCCTCTAGGCTAGTATAGAACTTGCACTAGAAATTGGGCACTGCCGAAGTTCTTTTGAAATTGAACAATAATAATAATAAATAAGTAAATATGTGATAGTTGTTTTGATAGTCATATACATACGACAAAAAGAGAATAAAATTTAGAGTCTTAAATCATAATGATTTGTTACATGTGGTGGCAAATTGATAATATTTAGAAACTTGAAAAGTTGATTATTGGTCTAAACTTTGAGCTCTAGTGGAGATTTTGGCAAAGGTCAGAGCTTTAGTATCTATTGTCAAGGCAATTCATGGTCAAAAGAAAGGAAAAAAAAAGAAAAGCTCAGAAAGAATTTGCTGTTGCAAGCAGAAATTAAAGATGTCACAGGAAATCAAGGAATTCAGCGTCTGGCACAGATGGGAAAAAACATCTCATTCTAGGCACCGAAGTAAAGGATAGATTTTTAAAATGCTTTGAGCTCCAAGGACCCCAAATGTCTTCACATTTCTATTAAGCACAAAGAAAGAATCATGAATTGATTATCGTGCCAGTATCATTTCTCAGTTGGATACCATCTCATGGCAAAGACTAAATAAAGGTGTGGTCATCATCACAGGGTTTCAAGTGATCTGAAATTATCTCCACTAGGTTTTTGCCAACTTTGTCTCTCCTCCCCTCCTTGCCTGTTTTGGCCCTGGTTGTGTTTCCAGGTCATAGCTTCATATCTTTTGTGTCCGGAACTTTCTGATCTTTTGGCATCTTGAATTTACTAAAGCATTTCAATGTTTTATTTTTAAAATGAACTGTCAAAATGCCCTGTTGTTGGCTGCCCTCAAAATCATATTTCTCTCATTGAACAATTTCCATTTCTTTAAAGAAGGAAGGAAATGAGAAGAGGGACTCAGAGCCTCATTATTCTATACATTATCTAGGTATTTAGATAAGTTTCCATATGCTTGGTTTATTTTAAATTACCACTTAGAGAAACTTATGTATCTTATATGAATCCTAATATAATCTTTTATTTGAAGTGACATTTTGTTTATGCGCATGATTGCTTTTAATTTTATTGCAGTTAAATACATTCCCTTCTATTGGTAAAATATTTTAATCAGTGTGAGACCAAGTTTGCTCACATACTTCTAGACATTCTATTTAAGGCTTTATTACAGGCCTGATGCTCACTTTTGCTCTCCATAAAGCATCAGTTTTCCCAGGTCCAAAGATTTTAGAATGTCTCCTGGGCAGTAAAGCCAAATTGATCTCTGGTTACTCCAAAAGGCTCTAATTAGCTGAAACACTGGCCAAACCATTGATTGTTTATTCTTCACATATTTCTAGAAACAAAAAGTATAACATTATACTGTGGAAGAGAGTTATGTATAAATTCAATTACATTGGTACAATATGTCCTTTTATAACTGACATTTTGTACCATCAAGATTTTGCTTCCTCATTATCTAATGCTGACCTGGAGAATATTATGTCTTGAGAGAGTGGGGAATATTAAAGCATTCTGGAATACAGCTATGAGTTTTAGCAGTTAGAATTCTCTCAGACATTATCATGTTTAGTTCTTCACTAGTTATATGTTTTACCCTTTTTTCTCTAGCATTTCTCCTTTTTAAGATGTCCTTGATGTTTATTCTAACCTGATTCGTAACTGCAAAAGGAGACACACACAATTCTATATCAGCACGTGATACCTCTTGATATAGTTTGGCTCTGTGTCCCTATCCAAATCTCATATCTAGTTGTAATTTCCAGTGTTGGAGGAGGGACCTGGTGGGAGGTGATTGGATCATGGGGGTGAATTTGTCCCTTGCTGTTCCCATGATAGTGAGTGAGTTCTCACAATATCTGGTTGTTTAAAAGTGTGTAGCACTTCCCCCTTTGCTTGCTCTCTCTCTCCTGCCACCATGTGATGACATGCTTGCATCCTCTTCACCCTTCTGCCATTATTGTAAGTTTCTTGAGGCCTCCTAGCCATGCTTTCAGTAGTCTGTGGAACTGTGAGTTTATTAAGTCTCTTTTCTTCATAAATTACCCAGTCTCAGATAGTTCTTTATAACAGTGTGAGAATGAACTAATACACCTCTGAAACACAGTATGTATATTCCTTACACAGAGATTTTTTCTTTCTTCCCCTTGCTATGCACAAATGTGATATACAAGGTAAACGTTGCTATATACCAACAGAAACATTTTTTCTATATGTAGTGTTAATTCATACTAATATATGTTATGGAGGAAATTAGTATGATGTTTTACACATACTGGCTCTTACAGTATATAATACATTAGGCTAAAAAGTATGAAGATACCAATTCTTATCCTGGACACTTAAAATGCTGGGTTTAAGGCATAATCCCTGAAAGAATAGAAGAGCAGGAGTAACTTGTTCTCAGGCAAGGAAGATATAATCTCTGTATAATCATAGAGTAGAGTTGGCACATGGAGATAAGTAAAGCAAGAGAGTATATCCCTAAGAAAGATGCTTCCAATTGCCCACCACCATATTATGTTTGTGCTAAATTCCAGGAAGAAGAACAAAAATCTCAGTTAATTTGGTGTGGCAAAATGATTCATATCCTCCCCAAAGATTCCCGCATCTTAATCCCTGGTGCCTGTGAATATGTTATTTTACATAGTAAAAGAAGCTTTGTAGATGTAATTAAATTGCAGATATTGAGGTAGTGAGATTATCCTAGGCTCTCTGTGGAGGCCTAATTTAATCACAAGAATCCTTGTGAGAGAGAGGCAGGAGAACAGCTATGGTAGGAGATGTGACAATAGAAGCAAGAAGTTGGAGTTGAAGGAATGGGCCATGAGCCAGGCAATGATTCTCCCCTGAAGACTTTAGAAGGAACTGAACCCCTTTAACAGTTTGATTTTAGATTTCTCACCTCCAGAACTGTAAGAGAATAATTTTTGTTTTAATCTAATAAATTAGTTAGAATTTGTTATAGCAGCAATAGGAAGTAATTCATTTGACAAATACAAGCTGTACCCTCACTCCAAGTAGAACCTGATTAGAAGACAGGATCTTAGAATCTCCCAAGACCTGACTTGGGTGACAAAAGTATAGCAGAGAGCTGTAATTATAGAAACATAATGTTCTGAAATTGTGTTTTTGCTAGCTGGCTAATACGAAAAATGGGTGCTAATAAGAGAAATGAAGATTATTAACAAAGAAGGAATGTTGCGTTATTTACCAGAGTTCCATTCCTACTAAACTGACTTATTCTTTGCCTTGGTTAGTTTCAGTTTGAATTTAGAGAATATGAATTCTTCCACTTTGCCTGAAAAAGCACATTGTCACTTTTCTGTCACACTTAAAAAAGATAAATATATTGAACCATTGAAACAAAATCAGGCTTTCCTAACGGTGAAAGAAAGTTTTATCTCTCATCAGTGGACTAGGGTAACTTAGTGCATTTTGTTAAACAAGACACTTGAGTTTGCCGTTCAATTACCAATTAAAAAGAGAATCCCCATGAGCTCCCTTAAAGTCTTGTTAGGATTAAATCTTCAATGGCTATTTGTATTTGCTCCTTACTGTGTTATGGAAAACATAAGATTGCCCGCTATCGTGAAGTGGCAATTTGTAGACTGACTTAAACAAAACAGCTATAAGTGAGAAACAATCCTCTTAAATTCAGGACTAGAAGTCAATCAATATACATAAACATTATTATAATTGTTAGTCATCTTTAATTTATTGTAGCTTCTATAAACTTTGTATAAAATAATACCTGAGATATTTGTTTGAATTTTAATGCCCTTTTCATTCCTCTCAATAAAAGATAGATATCCAATCATCAGATACGTACACCTGTCAATATTTTCCTATTTTGAGATTTAATTTCCATTTTCTTATAAAATATTTAAGCTCCTATTAAATAAAGTTGAGCCATATAAATGAGGCTGGATATTTTTAGAAAAGCAGAAGTGGGGAGAGGAGATATGGCAAGTCCAGCACAACAATGCTTTATTTAGGTGTCCTCACACACAATGACATTGATTGACCCTATTTTGTATATAATTTATTCCCCATATATACAAACATCTATAGTCTATTTTCTATAGAAAAGTGGAAATGATCCTTTCAAAACATAAAATAATAAACTCTCCAATGCTTTTCCAGTTACTACAGTCCTAGACTAACTGCTCCTTGCCTAACAATCTACCTCATCTTGTAGTAATTAATTAATTTCTAAACTGTAGCCACTCTGACGTTTTATTTGCTAATTTTAAAATCATGGCTACATTACTGGTTTTTCCATGTTCAGAATATTAAACTCTTGTTCTATATAACAACCTTTAAATATGTTTGTTTAAAATAGTAGTTAATTAATTTTAGATAAACATTATGTGCAATTGAATACATTCTTTCTACATTGGAAGAAGAGTTTTGGAGTATTTCAAGTATGCAATTATTTTGTATTTATTGCAATTAAGTTCTAGCTTTTCATTTTATTTCACTTAAAATGTTATTCTACCCATATCTTAGAATTTCACATTATTCTTGTAGTGAGGGTAGTACCTGTATTATCTTAATAACATAATCAGATTCCTATGGAAAGGTATTTAAAAATGAGTATTTTTTTAATGCAGGAATGCATTCCTATCATTTGTTTAATAACACAGGCTAGTAACTGACCGAAGAAGAGGCATTTCTTAAGAAATGAAAACTTTCTGCAGATTTTAGACATAATTATTTTGTCCATATTCATAGTTAATATTCCAGAAAGCATACTAATGGGATTGTGTCTTGTTTGGATAGCTCTGTGCTAAGAAACTTGAAGTAAATTTTTAATTTATGGCTTAAAAATAAAAGAAGTAAATTTTTGGAATAAACATTTGTCCTCAGATATTTTAATAATTTTATTTGAATTTCAGATTGTGAACGTACATTAGAAAAAGAAGATACAGCCAAACTGTTATTTTACTATTTCTTGCTAAATAAATAAGTTTGTAGGGATATTAATATGCTTCAGTCTTTCACTTGAAGCTTTCTTAAGCTGCACAGTCTATAGCAAAATATTTTTGAAAGGTAATATAAAATAGTTTAAACTATAGAAAGTTTTGAAGCTTTTACAAAAAAAAAAAAAAATTAGAGACAGGATCTTGCTATGTTGTCCAAGCTGCTGTCAAACCCTGACCTCAAATGATCCTCTTATTTCAGCTTCCTGAGTAGTGAAAACTACAGGTACATACCACCACACCATTTTAAAAGCTTTAAAAGTCATAGTTACATGTTGGAGACCATTGTAAGCAGCATCAATATAAATAAATAAATGATAATCCTTCAATCCTTCAATTTTAATGAAATTTCTATTCACATGCCACAATTCACATCAAAATAGATTCACAATTAGGAGTCAAACTTGTTTTACTGTTCTTTCAAAATATATTTGTATGGTCACTTTGACTGACGTTTGGTTAGCACTTAGACAACTCTAAATATTATCCATGCAACTTATCTTCTAAAGTAGTTGTTCACTTTAACCAGGTAGTACATGAGACAAAAGAAAATATAAGTGGTAGACCAGTTTTCAATGTTTTCATTAGTGCTTCTTTTCTTGTCTTTATCTAAATTATAATATTATTGTACAGGAAATGTTATTTGAACCAATACTTTGAAAACAGTAAATAATAATGAAGTCAGGAACAATCTGTTTCAGCTGATTGTATTTGTTCTGTGCCACATATTTAAAGTAATAACCACAACCACTTCTCGTAATGGAATAGATGCTATTAGGAAGGAGAGATGACAAAATAAAAATAAAGTATGTAAATTTCTGAAAACACATTAAATCATCAGGAAATAAATATATATCACTTCCAAATGTAAAAATCAGTACCTACATGAGTGATATGATAGACTATTTCTCAAATCATTCTTAAAAATCAGTAGTAAAATAATCGTTATCTCCATACTTAATGTAATATTTGTTCTATCATGTATAGTTTAGTAAAAATGATTGTGAACTATATAACTTAATTGTAAAATAGCAATAGCCCTGGGCACAAATAAAAAAAGCAAAATCTATGTCCAATGTTACAATAGATTCCAGATGGTCTTAAGACAGAAAAATGTTAGCTGAATGAACGATAATAACTGTAAGAAGAAGCTGGATTCTAATGTCAGATTTAAATTTCTTGTGGAAGTGCTATCTTCCCTGTGGTTTTCTACTTGAAAGTCACAATTAGTTTATTATTACTTAACAGCAGGAAGTCTTCTGAAGTTCAACTTTATGAAGGTCTGAAACTCTATTTAATTATCCTCCAGGACCCTAGGACTATTTTATAAAACTTTGGGTTTTAATATTTTTATCTTTATTCAATTTTACAAATTAAACTATATATTAAGTGCACTAAACAAGTTCACAATTTAAGCAAGTCTTCAAAGGATCCTTAGGGAAAAGGTGTAGTTTCCTGCTTCAATGTAAATGGTTCTATGGCAAATCTCAGGAAATCAATATGTATTAGTTATATTTACCTCTTATAAAAACATCTTTACATGAGGTAGTCTTTAAAATGGCACACAATCCATAATCAGAGTTTGAATTCCAAATGTTAATGTACTTCTTGTTTCTACACCTGAAAGAAAATGTAATTAATTGGTTTTAACTGAGGTCAAAATATTGCATATGAATCACTTTATCTCTATTTTGGGAGCAATTTCTATTAGAACTCAGGCAGTATACTCCTGTGTGATGGCTAGTATTATTATGCATCAGGAATTTAATCAAACTCTAATCTATGTGTTGTTGTGAAGGTGTTTTGCAGACATGGGTAACTTTTACAATTAGTGACCTCAAGTAAAACTTACCCTCCATAATGTGGGTGGACCTCATCAAATCAATTGAAGACCTTAAGAACAAAAATTGAGGTTTCCTGGACAAGAATTCCTGCCTGAGCTTTTAGTCACTGTCTGGTGCTGCAAATTTTAAACCCAAGGTGGAAAATCACCCCTGTCTGAGTTTCCAGCTTGCCAGTTCAGTCTGCCTTACAGATTTTGGACTTGGCATTCCTTACAACTATGTGAGCCAATTCTTTAAAATAAAACTCTCTTCTAATTCTAGCTAGCTAGCTAGATACATACATACATAGACAGATCAGTTGTTGATTGATCAATAGATATGTAGTTACATACATCTACAGATAGATAAAGATAAATATATAAATAGAGATACAGATATATCCCATTAGTTCTGTGTCTCTGAGCAACACTAATGTATTCTGAAAACTAAGTCTGTCCCCCATTTCTGTAATTTTATAATTTCAAGAGTGTCATATAAATGGGATTATGCAGTTTGTAACCTTTAAGTTGTGTTTTGTGTTTTGTTTTGTTTACTCAGCATAATTCCCTGGAAATTCATCCAGATGTTGCTTCTTTTCATTGCAGAGGAGTATTCCATGGCATAGATGTACCATAGTTTGTTGATCCATTAACCGATTTAGACACATCAGAATTGTTTCTGGTTTGAGGCAATTATGAATAAAGCAGCTGTGGAAATTACATGTATTTATGTGAATAGAAGTTATCATTTATTTGAGATAAATCCCCAGGAGTTTAATTCCTTGCTATTGTGAGTTACATGTTTAGTTAAATGAGAAATTGACTATCTGTTTTTCAGAATAGCTTTCCCATTTCACATGCCCATGATCAATACAAAGTTATCTACTTTCCCTGTTGATATCATTAATTTTTCATGTTGTCATGATTTTTTTAAAATTTTACTTTAGCCATTCTGATAGGTTTGTGGACTATCACATTGTGATTTTAATTTGCATTTCTTCCAATGGCTAATGATATTGATCATCTTTTTATGTCATTGTCATTTTCACATTTTCTCAAAATGAAATAGATTAATTCCATCAATTTTACTTCTTCAAAATGATTTGAGCTAATCTAATTCCTTTTCTTTCTATATAAATGTTAAAATAATCTTGCTTAGTCAAAGTATCTGGCCAAGATTTTTATAGTAATTACAAGAAACTTGTATATGAATTTGGAAAGAACTGACATATTTATGATGTTGAGTCTTCCACTCTATGAACATATATTTTATTTAACTTCTTTTATCAGATTTTTTTTTAATTTCAGCCTACAAATCCTGCATATGTTTTGTTAGGCTTCACATAGCTCTTTTTTTGAATGACAGTGATTGGTATTCTATTTTCAGTTTTGGGGTCCATATGTTCCTTGCTAATATATAGAAATATCACTTATTTTCGTAGGTTGATCTGACCCTGAGGCCTTGTTGAACATACTAA
Organism: Rhinopithecus bieti; assembly: GCF_001698545.2. Taxonomy (NCBI): domain Eukaryota; kingdom Metazoa; phylum Chordata; class Mammalia; order Primates; family Cercopithecidae; genus Rhinopithecus; species Rhinopithecus bieti. The sequence continues at coordinate 1,003,340 of NW_016810178.1, forward strand.
TTTTAGGATTTTAAAAATGAATTCTTTAAAATTTTCTACACAGAAATTAATTTCAAATGTTAGTATATTGTTTTATTTCTTTCTTTCCATTTTGTATTTTATTTGCCTCTTTTTCCTTGTTTCACTCCAGCACTATGTGGAATAAAAATGGTAAGAATAGATGTCCTTGTCTTGTTTCTGTTCTTAGAGGAAAAACATTCAGTCTTTCACTGTTAAGTATAATGTTAGCTACAGGACTTTTCCTACATGCTCTTAATCACGTTGAAGTTTTGCTCCTTTCTAACTTGCTTATGATTTTACCATGAATGGGTGTTGAATATAGTTGGATGTTTTTTCTTAATCAATTGAAATGACCATATGATGTTGAAGCAGGATATTTCCTTGACCCATTCATGAGACTCGCCACAGGGGTGCCTTGTTGGCTTAACCTGCTGCTCTCAACTCCTCAAGGGAGTGAGTTTGTGAACAAATGAGGCAGGAAGTGGCGTGCATGAGCGCTGGAACCGACTGGTTGCTTTGGTGCCGACCGGATCAAACTCCACACACTGAGACCAGCTGCATTCTAACCCTCGCAGGAGGGAGCATGAAGGTGAGTGGGTTCAGGAGCCAGAGCAAGTGCTTTTGGACATCAGCAGAAGCAAACTCCATGTGGGCCCTGCCTGCAGCAGCATCTAGGTGGGGGTACCTGCAACCCATGAAGCCCCAGACGGCATGTTACAGTGCTCTTTTAGCTCTGCCATCTATGGACAGTTTAAGTGTTAACAGCTCAGTGGGCCCTCCACCCCTTTGCGTGAGGCAGCTGCCCTCCACCAGCGAGGGCAAAGGGCCAGTGTGATAGACTTTTGTATCTACACTTGTGGCTCCTGAACTCTTGTCTGGCATCCAGGAAAAATGAGGTCACCTAAACTAATTGAAGGGTAGTAAATGTGGAAGATGCTATTGCCACTGAAAGTGGCTCTCAGTGAGATTGCAGCTCAAACTTGGATGGACAGAGCAGCGTGTGGAGACTCACAAAGTGAATTTTAGCTCCAGAATGACTTGACTGCAGGAATAAATCAGGAATCTCAAGAGGATCCACAGACCCTCTGAAGGAAGTGGACTGTTCCTGCAGAACCTGGGAGACACCCCAAATACTGTGAATGCCCCAACTGGAGAAGAGGAAAAGGGAGATCCTCTGCCCCTGAACACACCCCCCTGTAGGGGAAACTGAAGGACTAGTTTGCAGGAGAAGATTAAGACCATACCCAGAGCTGAGTCAACTTAGAGAACTGAGTGAAATACTGGGGTAGAGGAAGCAGTGAGAATGGCACTGGGAGCTTGCTGAGTCCCCAAGCAGGCCACTCCTGCCTGGCATCACAGGGATCCTTCGGGAGGGTGGCCAGAGGTGAAGTGAAAATGCCACATGGAGAAGGAAGTCTCCAGTTGAACTTTGTAACAATTTGAACTGGTCGAGAAGCCTCCTGGCCAGTACTTGGGGGAAGGCAGGAATCTGGCATGCAGACTCCACAGATGGAAGAAAAACTAAAGCCCTTTTTTTTGGAGCTGGGAGGTGGGTAGCCTGTGGCAAGTTCTCAGCCTGCCTTGCCCACTGCCTGGAAACAGAGTTGGTGCTGTCAGGGAGGGCACAGTGGGAGTGAGACCAGCCCTTTGGATTGCCTGGGAGCTGGATGAGGCCTTTGACTGTCAGTTTTCCCCCATCTCCCTGACAACCCACCTGACTCAGCAGAAGCAGCCATAATCCTCCTAAGCACACAACTACATTGACTTGGGAACCTCACCCCATCCCTCACAGCAGCGACAGCAAGACCTGCCCAAGGAGAGTCTGAGCTCAGACACACCTAACTCTGCCCCCACCTGATGATCCTTTCCTACCCACCCTAGTAGCTGAAGACAAAGGTCATATACTCTTGGGAGTTCTAGGATCCTGCATACTGCTGGTTCCTCTCCATACTACCACAGTTGATGCTCTCTGGAAATTGCCACTTCCCAGCAGGAAGTCAACCAGCACAAAAATAAAGCATTAAACTACCAAGGCTAAGAACCATCACAGAGTCCATTTCACCCCCCTGCCACCTCCAACAGAACAGGTGCTGGTATCCATGACTGAGAGAGCCACAGACAGCTCACATCACAGGACTCTGTGCAGACAACCCCCATTACTGGCCTGGAGCTTGGTAGACTTGCTGGGTGACTACACCCAGAAAAGAAATAACAACCACTACAACTCGACTCTCAGCCATAGCCATAGGAAAAAAGGGAGAGTACTATATCAAGGGAACACCATGGGACAAAATAGGCCTAGACATTCCCTAGACATTCCCTAGACATTCCCTCTGACAGGGCCTACTCAAATGAGAAAAAAACAGAAAACCAACTCTGGTAATATGACAAAACAAGGCTCTTTACAACACCCAGAAAGTCAAAACCCCGAAAGACTTCTCCAGAAAGCTCCTAGAACTGACAAAAGAATTCAGCAAAATTTCTGGATATTATTTTAATCTACACAAATTAGTAGCTCTTCCATACACCAACAGCAACCAAGCAGAGAATTAAATCAAGAACTAAACTCCTTTACAATAGCTGCAAAACAAACAAACAAACAAACAAACAAAAAACAAAACCTTAGGAATAAATACCAAAATACCAAGGAGGTGAAAGACCTCTGCAAGGAAAACCATAAAACACTGCTGAAAGAAATCATACATGACACAAACAAATGCAAACACATCCCATGCTTACGGATGGGTAGAACCAATATTGTGAAAATGACTATACTGCCAAAAGCAATCTATAAATTCAATGCAATCTCCATCAAAACACCACCATTATTCTTCCCTGAATTAGGAAAAACAATTCTAGAATTAATATGAAACAGAAATAAAGAAAAAACAAAAAGCCTTCATAGCCAAAGCAAGACTAAGCAAAAAGAACAAATCTGGAGATATCACACTATCTGATTTCAAACTGCATTATAAGGCCATAGTCACCAAAACATCATAGTACTGGTATAAAAATAGGCACATAGACCAATGGAGCAGAATAGAGAACCCAGAAATAAACTCAAATATTTACAGCCAACTGATCTTTGACAAAGCAAACAAAAACAAAAAGCAGGAGGGAAAGGACACCTTTTCCAACAAATGGTGATTAGATAATTGGCTAGCCTCATGCAGAAGAATGAACCTGGATCCTCATCTCTCACCTTATACAAAAATCAACTCAAGATGGATTAAGGACTTAAATCTAAGACCTGAAACGATAAAAACTCTAGAAGGTAACACTGGAAAAACACCTATAGACACTGGCTTAAGCAAGGATTTCATGACCAAGAACCCAAAAGCAAATGCAATAGAAACCAAGATAAATAGCTGAGATGTTATTAAGCTAAAAAGCTTTGCATGGCAAAAGGAACAGTCAGCAGAGTAAACAGACAACCCACAGAGTGGGAGAAAATCTCTACAGTCTACACATCTGACAAAGGACTAATATCCAGAATCTACAGCGAACTCAAATTAACAAGAAGAAAAACAAACAATCCTATCAAAAAGTGGGCTAAGGACATTCATTCGTAGATAATTCTCAAAAGAAGATACACAAGTGGCCAACAAACATATGAAAAAATGCTCAACATCACTAATGATCAGGGAAATGCAGATCAAAACTACTATGCGATACCACCTTACTCCTGCAAGAATGACCATAATCAAAAAATCAGAAAATAGTAGATACTGGCCTGGATGCGGTGACGAGGGAACACTTCTACACCACTGGTGGGAATGTAAACTAGTACAGCCACTAGGGAAAACAGTGTGGAGATTCCTTAAAGAACTAAAAGTAGAACTACTATTTGATCTATCAATCCCACTACTGGATATCTACCCAGAGGAAAAAAAAAATCATTATGAAAAAGATATTTGCACATGTATGTTTACAGCAGCACAATTCGCAATTGCAAAATCATGGAAAAAACACAAATGCCCATTAATCAACAAAATAGTAAAGAAACTGTGGTGTGTGTGATAGCAAAGACTTGGAACCAACCCAAATGTCCATCAATGACAGACTGGATTAAGAAAATGTGGCACATATACACCATGGAATACTGTGCAGTCATAAAATGGATGAGCTCATCTCCTTCGTAGGGACATGGATGAAGCTGGAAATCATCATTCTCAGCAAACTATCAGCAAGGACAGAAAACCGAACACCACATGTTCTCACTCATAGGTGGGAATTGAACAATGAGAACACTTGGACACAGGAAGGGGAACATCACACACCAGGGCCTGTCGTGGGGTGGGGTAGCGGGGAGGGATAGCATTAGAAGATATACTTAATGTAAATGAGGAGTTAATGAGTGCAGCACACCAACATGGCACATGGATACATATGTAACAAACCTCCACATTGTGCACAGGTACCCTAGAACTTAAAGTGTAATAATAATAATAAACATTTCTATTACTCTTAATTGCCACAGACCCCAATATGTCTGATGTCTATTGTTTCTGCTAAAACTTCTTTTTCTATGTTTCTATGTCTTGTGACTTCTATATATCTCAGTATATCAATATACAGTTGGCACTTACAAAAACTACCAGATGGCCATTGGACCTACTTCCTGTTACATGGCAAACCGAATAATCTCAGTGCACTAAGTGTTTTTAGTCATTTCCTCTTAGCTTTGTGCTAGGTGTTGTTTCAAGAAGCTAGTTAGTAATAGTTTTATTTTACTAGCTGGTATTAAAAGAATCATGCAANTAATCTTCCCTGAAGTCTGGCCATCTCCAGTTGGATTCTTCTGTGAAGTTACACCATCGATTTGTCCCTTTGAAGTCAAGACACTTCTCCCTGACATCCAGCTGTAGTCCCCAATGTCCAGCTATTTCTTCTCTCTGCCCACAGAGTCTGGGGTTTTCATTGGCACAGAATGGGGTGGGGGTGGGGTGAGCCATAGGGAGTTTAAGACAAGGCAACATTCGAGCAGGAAAACAGGGATAGAAGTCTCACTTTGGACTGTGGTTTCAGTCTTTTTGGCTTTGGGGCATGTGGTTTTCGTTGGGGACCCACCCTTTTCTGCCTAGAATTTCTTGGCCTCCTGTTCCTATCAATGTTTCTTCTTTAATTCCTTAATATGATTGATTAAATTAATTAAATTTCGAATGTTGAAACAGTCTGGCATACCTGAAATAAACTCCACTTGGTATGCTGTATAATTCTTTATATACATTGCTGGTATCTATTTGCCAATATTTTGTTAAAGATATTTCTGTCCATTCATCTGTCGTTTTCCTTTTTGCAGTGTATTTGTCAGTCTTTTGTATTAGAGTAATACTAGTTTTATAAAAAATAAAATAAAATAAAACACATGCCCTTCTCTTCCATCTGGTGCATATCTGGTGTTCATTCTTCCTAAGTGTTTGGTAGAATTCTTCAGTAAAAGCCTCTGAGTCTGGAGATATCTTTTGGGGTCATAAAGAAAAGATGAAAGAAATAATAAATAATTGGTAAATATAATCGATTACTTTATACTTTCAAGATCTTTGAAAAATATTTGTCAGCTAAAAGCAAAAATTACCGCATTGTATGATGGAGTTTTCAATGTATGAGAATATAATATACAAAGTATAACATCAAAGGAGAATATAAAAGGACACTTACAGGGTGGTAAGGTTTCTACATGCCAGTTGAAGCAGTAAAATGTTGATTCAAACTAGAACATAAACACTTCTGTTTGTATATTTTAATCTCGAGAACTAAAACTGGAAACAATACAGTATGTGGAGTCAAAACATAGTACATAAATTAAAATAGAATATTGTTTGTTAAACTAACCAAAGACTAGTCAGGAAAGTAGAAATAGATGAATAACAGAGGCAGAGGAGACAAAACAAATAAAATGAACATTACCAAAGTGTCCAAAATTGCATGCATTTTAAGTCATCTAAACATGCAGGTTAAAAGACAGGGAATATCAGAATATATAAAACATGAACAAACTTATCTGATGTCCTAAAGATCACCTTGGGCATACGAACATTGTCATTATATTTATCTTGATTTTTAAAATAAAAATTTCATGTAATTAAGCCATATTATTGTATACCTTTCCCTGTGGGCGTTGTTTTTAAAAGTGCAGAGATTATTCTTAATAAGAAATTTGCATGCCAAAAGCATAAAACATTTTCTAATTAATAAATAAAATATGTAAAGAAGGAACAGAGGAAGAAAAGAATAAAATGAGGAGAGAGACAAAATAAGAAAAGATTAAAAGAAAAAAGGTAGAAAAGAAGGAGAGAAAAGAAGAAATATTAAACCATTGTTTTAAAATTGTTTTAAAATTGTTTTGGATTACTTGTACACAGGCGCATTTATTTTAACTAATAAAAATTTGTTGACTGGGCACAGTGGCTCACACCTGTAATCCCAGCACTTTGGGAGTCTGAAGCAGCCGGATCACCTGAGGTCAGAAGTTCAAGACCCGCCTGACTAACATGGTGAAACCCTATCTCTACTAAAAATATAAAAATTAGCCGGGCATATACCATAGGCACCTGTAATCCCAGCTACTCGGGAGCCTGAGGCAGGAGAATCTCTTGAACCTGGGAGGCAGAAATTGCAGTGAGCTGAGATTGAACCATTGTACTCCAGTCTGGGCGACAGAACTAGACTTCATCTCAAAAAATAAATAAAATAAATAAAAATTGTTTCAACTTTCTGCTAATGATATCACTATTCTTTATATATATATATANATATATATATATATAAAGTTTTATGTCTTAGTTTAGTTAAAAAAAAAAACTACAGAAAATGCACTTTTTTCCTTATTGAGAAAGAAAATTGACAATCATAAATGCAGCTTCCTCTGTGTAACTCCTTTTGTAATTATTTTAGAACAGTTCTGCTAAAATTAACTTTTAAAATTTATCTAATAATTTTTATATCTTCATTTCTGGTGAATACTTTCACTGGATATGGAAGTACGCTTTGACTGTTCTTTCTTATAGCATTCTAAAACAGTTTTGTTGCCTTCTTCTGGCCTTCTTTGTTTCTGACAGGAAATCTTCTGTTATCTGAATCACTCACTGTTCCCTATAAGTAATGTGTAATAATTCTGTGGCTGCTTTCAAGATTTTGCATTGTCTCTACTTTTTTAGTAGTCTGATTATGTTGTATATGTGTGGTATTTCTTTGATTTTGTTTTATGTAGGATTCACTGACCCGATGGTTCCTTTTTATTTTTTTTTTCTTTTGGAGACAGGGCTCAATTCTATTACTCAGGCTGGAGTGCAGTGGCCAGACCATGGCTCACAGTAGCCTTGACCTCTGGGGCTCAGACGATCCACGTCAGCCTCCTTCTCTAGTAGCTGGGACTAAAAGCATACACCATTATGGCTAATTTTTGTATTTTTTTGTAGAGACAAGGTTTCACCGTGTTCTCCGGTCTGGTCTTGAACTCCTAAGCTCAGGCAATCCACCCACCTTAGCCTCCTCGAGTGTTGGGATTACATGCGTGAACTACAGCGTCCAGCTGTTTCTTTTATGTGTTAGTACAGTACTTAAAATATTTGGTGTGTTGTTTAGGATGAGATCCACGAATATGCACCTCATGGCTAAATCCAAAAGTTACTAAAACAAAAAAACAAACAAACAAAAAAAACCTAGTAAACTAAACAAATGGATTTATTTTCTAAGCTCTCCCTTTCAGTGATCTCTAAGATAATTTCCTATTTCTTGCTGCCCCCTTTTCAAATATATGGCCAGAAAGGTGGGTCTTTAGTTATTCCACTCTGTGAAAATAGATGACCTTGCTCTATTCTGTGGCCAGGAGCATGAGAACTAGAGGAAAAAGATGATGAACTCACTACCAGCTGTTGTTACTTAAAATTTTGGTCTCCTTCCCCAACTTACTTAGGACTATTTGCTTATCATTTCTAATATTTTCTTCATGTGGTCTATCCAGAATTGCATAGCTATATTCAGGACTATCTGAATAGAGCTATATTCAGGCTATTTACTCTGGAATAGAAACTGTTGAAAATATAATTCAAGAAACTCAATTAAGCAAGAAATTATTCCTTCTAAAAAAGAAGTTGGAAATGCTTTCAAGCTACAGCTTGAAAAGAACAATAGTAACAGTATTTAGAAAACATGGTACTCTCCATGATTATCCTTTCAGAAAGGATCACTCATTCTTTAATATTAAATATGCATTATGCTGGTAATATATGAACGAACAAAATACCTGAGACGTAATACCTAATAACCTAGAAAAAAATTCTAGCACAATATATTTTATGAAAAAAATGAATAAAATAAAATGAAATGCAAATAAATTATTTTTTTAGGATACTTTAAGATATTCTAAGGAAGGAGTCTAGAATATTCTTGTTTTGTTAAAGGACAAATAATCACAATAATTTAAACAATGTTGTTAAAATACCAAATTAATCTGTAGATCATTATTTTAGCTGTGTGGAATATGCAGTGGAAAAAGCAAGTGTGTGTAAAGGAAATATAAGAGATGTTGCTTGCATATATTTTGCAAATACTTGATGGATAGTTAGTTCTCCATAACTGTTAGTTATTTTTACTATTTCCAGGCAGCATAATGGATTTTACTTAAGCATTTACGTGAGTAGAATTTTCTCTGAAGTAATGTTTGTAAAAGCTAATTATTTGTCTTTAATAAAATTGTCTTTAAAGACATTTCCAAACCTATGTGTTTTGCAACACTGAAGCTGTGGGACGAAAATTGGTTTTAAATCAATTAAACAATTCCTATGGTTAAACATGTTTCTAGGTTGGTTTAGACAAAGTTAAACTGTTATTTAAAAACTGGACCACTATGGGATTTTATATGCTAATGTTTAATATAAATCTTCAAAAAGTACTATTTGGGTATCTTATGGAGAATTTTTTTTTTCTCTCAACTGTTAGAATCGGGGTATATGCGCACGTTTGTTACATAGGTATACTGTGTGGTGCTGAGGTTTAGAGTACAAATAAATGTGTCATCCCGTAGTAAAAATAATCCCCAACATAGGTAGTTTCTTTTCCCTCCTCCCCGCTTCCCGTCTCTTGTATTCCCCGGTGTCTATTGTTCCTTTTTTTCGAGACCAGTTTCCGCTCTTGTTGCCCAGGCTGGAACGCAATGGCGCAATCTCTGCCCACTGCCACCTCTGTCTCCTGGGTTCAAGCGATTCTCCTGTCTCAGCCTCCCGAGTAGCTGGGATTGCAGGCGCCCGCCACCACGCCCAGCTAATATATATATATATATATGACAATGTTTTGCTCTTTTTGCCCCGGCTGGAGTGCAGTGATGCTATTTCGGCTCACCACAACCTCTGCCTCTTGGGTTCAAGCGATTCTCCTGCTTCAGCCTCCTGAGTAGCTGGGATTACAGGCATGCGCCACCACGCCTGACTAATTTTGTATTTTTAGTAGAGACAG
>NW_016810178.1:1013672-1048718 GCF_001698545.2 Rhinopithecus bieti
ATTTTAGTGGAGACGGGGTTTCACTATGTTGGCCAGGCTGTTCTCTTAACTCCTGATCTCAGGTGATCTGGCTGCCTCAGCCTCCCAAAGTGCTGGAATTACAGGCATGAGCCACAGCACCCAGCCTATTGTTCCCGTTTTTATGACCATATGTACTCTCAATGTTTAGCTCCCACTTATAAGTGAATATGTGGTATTTGGTTTTCTGTTTCTTTTTTTTTTTTTTGAGACGGAGTCTCGCTCTGCCACCCAAGCTAGAGTGAAGTGGCGCGATCTCGTTCACTGAAGCTCCGCCTCCCGGGTTCCCTGGAGTAGCTGGGACTACAGACGCCCGCCGCCACGCCCAACTAATTTCTTTTGTATTTTTAGTAGAGGCGGGGTTTCATAGTGTTCACCAGGATGGTCTCGATCTCCTGACCTCGTGATCCACCGCCTCGGCCTCCCAAAGTTTTGGGATTACAGGCTGAGCCACCGCGCCCGGCGGGTTTTCTATTTCTACATGAGTTCACTTAGCATAATGGTTTCCAGCTGCATCCGTGTTACTGCAAAGCACATGAGTTCATTCTTTTTATGTCTGCCTAGTATTCTGTGGTGCATATATGTACCACATTTATTTATCCAGTCCATCATTGATGGACAGCTGCATTGATTTTATGGAGTATTTTAAAAATTGCTTTGACCGTTAACTTCTACTACCTCTGACTTGTTATAAGATGATCATTCTGAAAAAAACCTGTACATGGGGAAGTGTTGCTTCAGAATTCTCAGTGTTTGCATTTAGCCAGCATTGTACATCTTGGTTTGATCTTACAGGGTAAAAGTAAGCTATCTAGAATATTGGAATTTTGATATGAGGTTTATTTGATCTTTATTCAGTTTGGAGGTGATTTTATCACTGTTATCTAGGAGACTTTTTTCTTCAAATAGCTAAATCAACCACAAAACATTTGTTGTTATAATGGTGCACCAGAACACTTCATAAAATATAAACAACTAACTTCCTTGGCTTTAAAAAGCATTCACTAAGACTTCTGTAATTCTTTAAATTTGTTTGACTGCTAAGAAACATTATGCAATATTTCTTTCTTTTACAACTGATTCTTTAGGAAATATACTTTTGTATTCATCATGGAATCCATACTGATTCATATTCTAAATAGAGAGATAATTATTAATGTCAATTAAAATCAAGTATTAGACTAATTCAGTTACTTTTAAAATTTTATTCAACTGCATTAGCTATCATAGAACTTTCTAGTTTAAATAAAGTGGAATAATTAATTAACCCTTTCATAGAAACATAACACTCTGAAACCAGGATGTTTTCTTTCCTCCAGTCTCAAGCAGGAAAAAAGTACTAAAGCAGGTGCAAATGAATTTAGGTATGCAACTGAAGATATCTGTGTGTTCAGTTCTTAATTTTAAATAGTTTCAACAATGACTGGTAATCTTTCTAATGAACTTTTTTTTAAGAAAGTAGATTTATTTGTTTTATATACCTTATATAAATATAGGCTAAATTTAGCAGTAAAACACAGTAAATATCAAGCTCAATTATTCGTCTAACTTTGCAAAATAATATTAAAAATGTTAAAAACAAAATGTAAAACTTTTCATAGCAAAATAAAATGATAAAATACATTTTAGTCATATATATAAATAACTAAAATGTAAATTAGAAAGTGATAATTGAGCCAGGTGCAGTGGCTCATGCCTGTAGTCCCAGCACTTTGGAATGCAGATGGGGGCAGATTTCCTCTAGACCAGGAATTTGAGACCAGCCTGGGCAACCTAGTAAAATTCCATCTCTACAAAAAATACAAAATTTGTCCCTTTGTGGTGACACACACCTTTAGTCCCAGCTACTCAGAAAACTGAAGTAGGAAGATCCCTTGTGCCCAGGAGGCAAAGGTTGCAGTGAGCAGAGATTGTGCCACTGCACTCCAGCCTGGGCACAGAGTGAGACCCTTTCTCAAAAAAAAAAAAAAAGGTAATAATTATGACAAATGATTTTTAATAAAGTATAAGATAGTTCAAAGGGTGGGTAAATTGTTGTTGGCTCAGAAGATCACATAAAGCACTGTGAAGAAAATTATATGTAAGTAGTTAACAATTCAAAAAAGAAAAAAATTAAAAATGATTTAGCCTTTTAATTTTTCTCACCACCTGCTTTCCTCTCTACTTACCTAACTATAGAGCTTCTGAACAGCAAAAGAAATCATCAACAAACTAAACAGACAACCTACAAAATGGGAGAAAATATTCACAAACTATCCATCCACAAAGGTCTAATATCCAGAATCTATAATGAATTTAAACAAATCAACAAGCAAACAACATACAACTTCATTAAAAAGTGAGCAAAAGACATGAACAAAATGTCTCAGGAGAAGCCATATAAGCAGCCAAAATACATTAAAAAGTGCTAATCATCACTAATCATCAGAAAAATGCAAGTCAAAACCAAAATGAGATACCATCTCACACCAGTCAGAATAGCTATTAGGAACAAGTCAAAAATAGCAGATACTGGCTAGGCTGTGAAGAAAAGGGAACACTTATATACTGTTGGTGAGAATGTAAATTAATTCAGCCACTGTGGAAAGCAATTTGAAGTTTCTCAAAGAGCTTAACACAGAGTTAACATTCGACCAAGCAAACCCATTATTGGATATATACCCAAAGGAATATAGATCATTATATCAAAAACACACATGCTTGTATGTACATTGCCATGTTATTTACAATAGCAAAGACATAGAATCAACCTACATTCCCATTGACTAGATAAAGAAAATGTGGTACATATATACCATGGAATACCATGCAGCCATAAAAAATAATAGAATCATGTTCTTTGCTGCAATGTGGATGAAGCTGGAGGACGTAATTCTAAGTGAACTAATGAAGGAAAAGAAAACTAAGTACCACGTTTCTTCCTTATAAGTGGGAGCTAAACATTGAGCATGCATGGACATAAACATGGGAATAACCAACATTGAACACTACTAGAGAGGGAGGGAGAAATGAAGTGTGGGTTTCAAAGTTATCTACAGGGTACTATGCTCATTACCTGGGTCCAATAAACCCATGTAACAATCCTATGTATGTACCTCGTGTGTCTGAAATAAAATCTGAAATTAAAAGTATAGAGAGAGCTCTACTCTCTATATTCTCTAAATACATAGTACAAGAGAGTGATATGTTTGTTATACTCTTAGGTTCAAATTATATTGTTAAAAATCTATAATCACAAACCAAGAGCTAAAGTTTTAGACTCAGATTTGCCTTTATCACTACTACGTAGAGGACAGACTTCTTTCAGGTACATTGTTTTTAAGGGTAAATTATATATTTCTGCAGATAGCATCTATCTTTTGAACTGAGGATTTCAGTCCTTAAGTAGTCTAGAATATACTGTAAGCTCAGATCCATAATATAAAAATAAAATATTGTCCTGCATATGTTATTTTCATTTACATAAGCTATTCATAGAGGTAAATTTGTTAAGACAGAAAACAAAACTTTCCTCAAAATAATAGTTTGGAAAAACTAAAGAAGGAAGTTTGAGAGACTGAATTCCTCAGGAGTAATAAATCTGTCTGACTCAATAAGCAAAAAAGAAAAGCAAGTGGTTGCTGGGGATATACTGAGCTCAGTATTATTCCAAGTAAGAAAAAAGTTTTGGTTTTAAACCATGTGAGTGCGAATTTGAGTGGTTACTAAGGGATTGATGAACAACTCTTATTCTATTATGCATTACGACATATGATGGAAATGCCTACCATAAATTTATAACTCTAGAGAAAATTCATAATTTAAAAAATTGATGGCACTAACAATTTCTTTTCTTTTTTTAGTTTAGGAGATAAATTTACTTTATGGCTACAGGTATACTAAGAGGACTGCTGGAATAGCAATTACAATTCTATACATTTATCTGAGGCTAGTGTTTATGTATATGTGTGTGTCCATGTGGGTACAAGATGTGTATATGTGAACTGTACATAGGTATGCACTGATATATACATAGATTATAGTTTGTGTGTTCAACTTACTCTTTATAGGGCAATTTGTTAGATACTATAGGTATAAAAATTATAATTTTAATTTCACAGATGAAGCGTATTTACCTCCTAGAAGAAAGCATAATTTTGTAAACTTTATGATTGATATGATGAATATAGGACTGAAGATTCAGAGCCCATGAAAGCTTTCTGTCAGGTTAAAAAAAAATATTTTAAATAAGATGGTCTCGAGACTTTAGCTTGCTTTGTATACATTGTTCAACTTTATGGCAAATTCCTTCCTTATATATAGTTTATCTTCTTGAAATGAAATATACAGGGATCCCAGACAGTTTATTATTATGAAGGAAAAACTGACTTCAGTGTTATTTCCCTGATTTTATAAATGAACGAGTGGATGACAGATGGTTAAATATTTTGGTACTTGCAGCTAAAAATAAAATAAAACCCAACCGAAAAAGGACTTTTGTTATCATATACCTACAATTATAGTGGTAGCATAGTCTCTATGATTGTTTGATGTAATAGATCAACAATGTTATCCAGAACCTGGGTTCATGCTTTCTCTCTATTTTGCTATCTTTAGTTATGGATTCATATCAAGATGGCTACAGCATTTTCAGAAATCATACCATGCTTGACACTACCTAGGGGAAGAACAGATAATGTCTCTTTCTTTGACTCTCTCTCACATCTTATTGGCCAGAACTTGATTATCTGCCCATCTCTGAACCAATTACTGTCATGACAAATAAGTATCCTTGGACAATGGAACATTATTGAAATTGGGTTAGAACTTCCCCTGAGGCACAAAGCTAAAGCGGGGAAGGCGAGATCACTAAACAAATCTGTTTCTATTATAAGTGGAAAAGAGGAGAATGGATACTTGGTAGACAAACCACCGTGTCAATTACTAAAAGATACTTGAGGGACAATGTACAGTGAATTAAAGTGATACAATTGCTAATGGGTTGAGTAATTACACATTTTAAGGAAACCCCAATAATGTGAAGAGATAACTGCCAACATCTGTTGAATATGTATAGCCTGGAAATAAGTCAGCACATGAAAATCATAAATGAGTACTATATTTGAGAAAGAACATCAGATGGCTAAAAGTCTGAGGTCGTGTTGTACAGATGTTATGAAAAGTAGTGGGTAGCAAATTAATTGTTCTTTGTTATCACTGTGTGAAATGATACTTGACGTATTATTTCAGTTAGCACAAACTCCAAGAGCAAATATTATATCACAGTAATTTTAGTGTATTACTGACTCTTGAAAGTAGAATCTGTATTACAAACAAATAAAATGATAATAAAATATGTGGTCCAAGTAATGTGAAACTTCTGGAAGGAGAAATAAATCTGGAAGAAGGAAAAAAATCAACCATACATGGTTTATTTTTCTGAAAAATAAATTACTAACATAATTTTCAAACTCTTTACTCACTCTCACTTGTATTCCTTTCTTATGCATGTAATTCATATTTACTATGGATTCAGAATAGTGGATCCTGTGAGTCAACTCTTCTTGCTTTATTTTCTATCGAGTGTCCTCTAAAAATGGCATTTAATGTCTTTTATGAAGATTTAAGGATTTGTACAAATCTTCCTTTATATGCATAGATTTCTGGGTGGTTTTAATGTTTCCTTGGGGTGGCTGTTTTGAGTTTCTGTGCACATTACAGTTCAGTCATGGTGAGATAATCATCACAGTAGACTCCTCTGATGTCTTATCAGCTGCTACTATTAGATAGCAGAGCATAATATGTCTGTTGATGTCCAGCTGTTCTTGGTTATAGCTGGAACCAAAGCAATTAAGCAAAGCTTTTTTGTAAAATAATGAATTTTCTCCATTAATTGTTTCTCTGAATAGCCTTAGTCTAGTAACTTTCAAACTATACACTCCTCCTCACCCCAGATTCTCATTTTTTCTTGTTGAAATGTTTTTCTCATTGACATGTAATTCCCATATGAAATAACCATTCTCTAGCTTCCTCTGCATTTGTTTAAAAAACCATCAACATTGCTTTTTAAACCACATGATAAAATATACACAAAACATGCAGTTTATCTTAAGATTTGATATCGATATAGTATTTTTCTCTGCTGACACAAGAATTGTCAGTTTTATAAATTTCTCCCCATCATCATTGCAAACAAGGTTCCAGAGATACATATTTTCAGAAAGCAGGAAGAGAAAAATCATATATGACTTTATTGTAAATTCAGAATTTAATCCCAAACACTAATGTCAAATTCTGTTATGCTGTATTGTGCCATATAGTAAAATGTATCTTCCCACATAAAGTAAGCCTGAATATAAAGGGAAAAAGTGAGATATCAGGACGATACTCTCTATCTCCTAATCCTCAAACGTGAGTTTAGAGGTTTGATTGGGACCCAAAGTCATACTTATGAGATCCAATAAAGGGAAAGAAAAATCCAGACATTTGGGGGAACAGAAGAGGTGAGGTAAGCCTGAGTGCTGACACTTAAGTGAGATCAGACAGAAGGAGATGGAAAGAGATTCCTTAGTCCTTTCCCATAAAAGTAAACAGTTAGATCATTTATTATTATTACTTTTTTTCCTGGGGATTATGGAAGTCTAACTAAATAATCCAAAGAAAAGAGAGACTACCTGCCTACAACTACTTAATATTGAAGTATTTAATGTGATCCACCTAAGTTCAACAAAGATGCAGGAAGGATGCCTAGTTTCAATACCTCTATTCAATATTGTACTGAAAGGCCTAGTAATTACAATAAGGTAAAATATGGATGAAAAGAAAGAAAGAAAAAAGAAACACATAATAATTGAAAAGGAATAAAAAGGTTCCCTATTTGCAGATGAGATGATTGTTTACACAGAAAATCCCAAGGAATGCAGTCAACTAAAGTTGTAGGACACATGTCAGCATAAAAAATTTATGTGAATTCATGCAACCAGTAATCATTTAGAAAATAATTTTTAAGTTAATTTATAACAATATCAACATTATTAATAAATAATTTTAATATAAGTGTATTAATACATACATTTAAGAAAATTGTGTCACACTTTTTGTGTAGGTATGCATTTATACCTACATATATGTATAAGTATACTACTCTTATGAATTTGAGGATCCATATTTGTTTGCACAGACTTGTATGTAGACACCCACAAAACCCAGAAACTGACAAACTAACTTTAAAGTGTTAAATTAAAAAAAAAAAAAAATAGAACAAAGAACGAAGAAAACAATTTCCCAAAAGAAGAGCAATGTTGGAAGGCTTTCACAAGCCTGGTTAAAGATTTATTCTGAAGACGTATAATCAAAACACTGTACTATTGACCAAAATGTAGATATATAAATTGCTCAACAATAGAGAGTCCAGGAATTAAATCTTCACACTTCAAGCTAAATGATTTTTGACAAAGATGCAAAATAAAGTCAACTAAGGAAAGGAAACACTTTTCAACAAATGGTCCTGAAACAACTGAATACCCATATTGTGTGGGAAGGGGAACTCACCAATACATCAAATTATGCTCAAAAATTAGCTTTCAATAGTTTATAGCCTAAATCTAAAAAGGAAATCTATAAAATTGTGAGAAATCCTGGGAAAATTACTTAAGAACTTTATTAGGAAAAGATGCTAGAGAGCAAGTCAAAACCATGAGTTATAAAAGAAAAGCTTGATTAATTGGTATTTAACATTATCAAAAATTATTCTCCTCATACAACCCACTGCTCAAAGACATAAGAGAGGACACAAACAAATGGGAAAACATTCCACTCTTGTGGATAGGAAGAATCAGTATTTTTAAATTGGCCATACTGCCCAAAGTAATTTATAGATTCAATGCTATTCCCATCAAACTACCATTGACTTTCTTCACAGAACCAGAAAAAACTACTTTAAAATTCTTAGAGAACCATAAAAGAGCCCATATAGCCAAGACAATCATGAGCAAAAAGAACAAAGCTGGAAGCATCACACCACCTGACTTCAAAATATACTACAATTCTACAGTAACTAAAACAGCATGGTACTGGTACCAAAACAGACACGTAGACCAATGGAACAGAAGAGAGAAATCATAAATAAGACCACATGTCTACAGCCATGTGATCTTCAACAAATCTAACAAAAACAAGTAATGGGGAAAGGATTCCCTATTTAATAAGTGGTGCTGGGAAAACTGGCTAGTCATATGCAGAAAACTGAAACTGTACCCCTTCCTTACACCTTATATAAAAATTAACTCAAGATGGATTAAAGACTTAAATGTAAAACCCAAAACTATAAAAACCCTAAAAGAAAATCTTGGGAACACCACTCAAGACATAGGCATTGGTAAAGATTGTATGATGAAATCACCAAAAACAATGGCAGCAAATGCCAACATTGACAAATAGTATCTAATTAAACTAAAGAGCTTCTGCACAGCAAAAGAAACTATCATGAAAGTGAAGTGGTAACCTACAGAATGGGAGAAAAAATTTGCAATTTACCCATTTGACAAAGGTCTAATATCCAGAATTTACAAGGAACTTAAACACATTTACAAGAGAAAAACAAAAAATGGGCAAAGGACATGAACAGACACTTCTCAAAAGAAGAAATATATGTAGCCAACAAACATGTGAAAAAAAGCTCAACATCACTGATAAGTAGAGAAATGCAAATCAAAACCACAATGAGATATCAACTGATGCCAGTCAGAATGGTGATTATTAAAATGTCAGGAAAGAATAGATGCTGGCGGAGCTGTGGAGAAAAAGGAACACTTTTACACTGTTGGAGGGAATGTAAGGTAGTTAAACTCATTGTGGAAGACAGTGTAGGGATTCCTCAAATATTCAGAATCAGAAATATCATTTGACCCAGTAATTTCATTATGGTGTATATACTCAAGGAAATATAAACCATTCTATTATAAAGATACATGCATGCATATGTTTATTCCAGCACTATTAACAATAGCAAAGACATGGAATCAACCCAAATGTCCATCGGCAATAGACTGGATAAAGAAAATGTAGTACATATGCACTATGGAATATTACGCAGCCAAAAAAAGGAGTGAGATAATGTCCTTTGCAGGGACATGGATGAAGTTGGAAGCCATCATTTTCAGCAAACTAACACAGGAACAGAAAACGAAACACCAACATGTTCTCACTCATAATTGGGAGCTGAACAATAAGAACACATGGACAGAGGGAGGGGAACAACACACACCAGGGCCTGTCAGAGAGGCAATGGGAGGGAGAGCAGCTGGATAAATCACTAATGCATGCTGGGCTTAATACCTAGGTGATGGGTTGATAGGTGTAGCAACCCACCATGCCACACATTTGCCTATGTAACAAACAGTTACTTTGGGGGAAAAAAAAAATATATATATATATATTTGTATACATACACACACATATATATCTTTTACAATTGTGTGAGTGAATTCCTTATAACAAATAATATATGTATATATTTTTGTGTAGAAATACAGCACAGGAAAGACTTTACACCCCCTCCACACACACCACGTTTACATGTGTGTGTGCATATATAGACACACACTTCCCCATATTTGTAAATTATACATACAACAAATTACTCCTGTTCAATTTATGTAAAGAAATCTTACAGCTTACAGCTTACGTGGGGTGTGTGTGTGTGTGTGTGTGTGTGTGTGTGTGTGTATGTGTAGTCTCCCATTTGCTCTATTTCTCTGAAGAACCTAGACTGATGCATTGACAGAGAAGAGCTCAGTGGACCACAAGAGGAATAAACTACATAGAGATAGGAAGAATTTTCTGGGGGGTATAAATACATCTTTAACTTGAATATGCTGTTAGTTTCACAGATTTATTCAATATCAAATGTCATTTGTATACTTTAAGTAGATAAAGTATACTTATGCAAATTACTTACAATAAAGTTTCTTTTTAAGAAAATAAAAGTGACAACCCATGAATGATGTTCTGAACAGTGTTTCTATCATGCCAGCACTAGGGCATAGACCAAGTCCCAGTCCTACACTAATCCATGCTATTAATGTATATCAACCTCAGGAGAAGTAGAAGATAGCTGAGAGAAAAAAAAACAACCTCTTCCCTACTTAAGACAACATTACTGAAATTTAAAAATAAATAACTATTCTAGAATTTAAATGTATCCTTCTCTACCACAGTGGCACTGATATTGACAAATACAGAACAATATGCTTTGTTTGTTTGAGAAGGAGTTTCGCTCTGTCACCCAGTCTGCAGTGCAGTGGTGAGATCTCAGCTCACTGCAACCTCAGCCTCCCAGGTTCAAGTGATACTCCTACCACAGCCTCCTGACTAGCTGGGACTGCAGTTGTGCGCCACTGTACTCAGATAATTATTGTATTTATAGTAGAGAGGGGGTTTCACCACGTTAGCCCGGCAAGTCTTGAACTCCTTACCTCAGGTGATCCACCCACCTCAGCCCCCAAAGTGCTCGGATTACAGGTGTGAGCCACCGCGCCTGACCAAAACAATATGCTTTGATAATTGCTGAACACTATAAGAAACCTACAGGAATTAGAGACTTAGCAAAGAATTCTCAGTTTTCTATTATCTACACAAATTGCTAGTTTTTTGTTTGATCCATTTTTTTTGAGATTTCTTTCTCACGAAAAGGAGATCTAATCATTTCCCATTCCTTGAGTTCTTGGAGTCAGTGTGTCATACAGCATACAGCATATATTTAATATGAAATAGTGGCATCCTTTTCATTGTACTAATTTTTCATAATTCCAAAAAAGGAAAAATTCTAGCTTAAATTTTGTTTGTGTTTTTTGTATTTTTTAAAATTGTATAACTTTTATTTTTGTTGACAATTGTATATATTTATAGGGTACAATGTGATGGTTTATTTATAGGGTACAATGTGATGGTTTGATGCATGTATACATTGTGGAATGATACATCAGGATAATTAACATTTTCATGACCTTGCACCCTTATTGGTTTTTGTGCTGAGAACACTTAAATTTTATTCTCTTGGCAATTTTAAAATATACAATACATTACTATGAACTATAGTCACTATGAGCACAATGGATCTCAAGATTTCTTTCCTCTTGCTAACAACCATCTTTTACAAGAAGGACGACCCCTCTTCACTTTGAGGAAGTAAGAAAATAGCACTCTTGGAACAGAAAATAGGACATGAGCCATTAATAAGCAATAATGATCCTCAAGAAACATTGGATGTCCATTATTTAAAAAGCATAATGTTGAATCCAGACTACTGATAACTCTCCTAGCATATGTGAATACTCACTGGGCAGAATTTGACACAGAAACTCTATTTGAGGCTGTTGAACATTGTTTTGTTGAACTTATCTCATATACTTGACATCAGCTGCTCAAAATCTGATGCCACTTTGATATCTGATACTCAGGTTAAATCTTGAATTTTTATATTTCTTTTTCTTAAATCCTAAGATTTCACAGAATAAATTAAGGATAATGTTAATACTTTACAATAATGTTTTGTAAATGGTTCAAGAACACAAGTAAAATGAATGTATTTAAAAAGCATAGCTCAGGCTGGGTGTGGTGACTCACACCTATAATCCCAGCATTTTGGAAGGCCAAAGTGGGCAGATTGCTAGAACCCAGAAGTTCAACACCAACCTGGGCAATATGGAGAGAGCCTGTCTGTACTAAAAATACAAAAAAAAAAAAAAAAAAAAAAGCCAAGCATGGTGGTGCATGCCTGTGATCCCAGCTACTCGGGAGGCTGAAGTGGGAGTGCTGCTGGAGCCTAGGGGGTGGCAGAGGCTATAGTGAGCAGAGATCATGCCACTGCACTCCAGACTGGGCAAAGCAAGGCCCTGTCAAAAAAAAAAAGAAAAAGAAAAAGATTAAAAAAAAGCATAGCTCAGCTATGAAAAGTAGAGGTGTAAGATTATCCTGCACATTGATTATCTTATAAATCAATTTAGAGAAAATTTTTAAAAAGGAGGGGACTACTTTTGTGAATATGTAATTAATATTCCATATATAAAAGCAATGAAAATAATAACACCTAGAAATTCTTTACTTTGCATGCATACTTTGCATATTAGCTTCTCTGAAACTACAGGAACTCATTTTATTCCTAGTATCTCTTGTAAAGTCTGATTCATAGTTCTGTAAGCATTTGTTGAAACAAGAGCAAAAAACAATCTTAGCAATTTTATGGACTGCCAATTTTGAAAGAGGCATGAAGATTCTCATAATTTTTCACTCTCAAGGGAGAATAGTCCAAGAAATCTCAATATATCTCTAGGACACTTGAATTATGTTGCTGGAATCTATCCATAATTACTAGAGTTGTTAGTGAATAAAGTAAAAAACAGACCAAAAATATATATGACTCAGAGATAACTTAGTTGTCTGAATAATACCAAGAGAAGTTTTGGCTTCTCTTAACATATATGGGTTCACAAATATGTTTACTATTACAGTTACTGAAAATAAAATTTATAGTAAATGAATTATTATGCAAAATTGTTACAGTGTATTTCACAACATATACTTGCAATGGATGCGCACAAATTCATTTATTGGACATAAGGTTTTTCAAGTGAACTGAATATATAATAGCAATCAAGATAATTAGGGTTTGTAACATCCATAAATATACCAAGACATTCGTTTCATGTGATTTGAATTTCATGAATTAGACCATTGGTTTTAAGAAGTTCTTGCTTATTGCATTATCCATCTACTAAAATTTTTTGACATCTTAATGGATTCCTAATCACTAAATTCATTAATCAACATTTTCTTCTTCTAACATATCAGTGTAGGTCCTCTGTAGTCTAGCCCTTCTACTGATAACTAATGCATACTCAAGATGAAATATGGAGAAGAACTAGTGGAAAATTCAGAATAGTAAACAAATGCAAGCATATTGTTGGAGGAGTTAAAACTTGAAACTTTCTATTGTTTTTTGGCTTTTTCTTGATGGTGGACCAGGGCCTCAAGTCAGTAAAGTGTAGATGAATAAATCTGATTAAAACCTGCCGTATTTCTGACTAGAGGAACGAAGAAAAGGAGTCTGTGCAGGTGGAACTACAGAGAGTAAAGAGAAATCCCAGAGAGGAGAGAGGAGACAAGGGGATTTCTTAATTTTGTGTATGGGCCTTACTTAAATCTCTGGCAGACTGATGAATTATGAATACATAGGACAGACTCACAGTAGAACAATAAAGACTTAAGAAATTACACTAATATTTAAGCCTGTATCTACTGAAGATGAGAGAGCTTATAGTATAACCAGGTTAACTACTTGTTCAAAATGAAAATATTAACTTTATTTTTTCTGAGAAATGTAACAGAACTCAGAGTCCATACATTATAATATTCCAGTATCTGGGAAGCAATGCCATTTTACTCAGCATTTTATATTATCACTTACATCATGGAGGATAGTTTTAAATATACACCTGCCATATGACACAGTGTTTCCACCATATTCTGTCCAAGGGAAATGATAATATACATATACCTAAAGATCTTTTCTAAAATATTCCAAAACTGGACAAAAAACTATCAATTGATGAAGAGACAAAGATATTTTGGTATATCCATGTACATGAATACTGTTTATCAATAAAAAAGCTACTGATGAACATAGCAGCATGATAAATCTGAGTGGCACAAAAGGCAGTAAAAAAAGATATACAAAAAGTCACACTGTACCAATTCATTAATACAAAATGATGGAAAATGCTAATATATTGGTAGTAACAGAAAGTAGACTATCATTGGTTGCCTGGCAGTGTGAAGGGAATGATGGATTAAAAAGGAATAACAGGAAATTTCTGGCTGAAGGAAATATTCTATGTATTGATTGTGTATTCTCTTCCTAGGTGTATGCATCTGTCACATTTTGGAAATTTTACTCTTTAAATATGTTCAGCATTTTGCACATAAAGTATAACTACCAACAAAATGCTTAAAAAGACATTGTATGATTATTTTTAAATGTTATATTATCAATTTTCTGAATGTTCATCCTGAATGCTTTTAGCTATTGCTTTCCATCATGTTGCATTTGTTTTTTTCTATAATCCTTTTTACCCCCAGCCAGATCATCTACAGATTTTCATCTTAAGAAAACAGATTCCCAAAGAGTCTGTTCCCTAAACTCTTCCCTCCTTTCTGTAGTGTTAACTTTAATTTTCATGAAAATATTCTGCATGACTTGGTCTTTGTCGTCCTTTCTTCTAAAGCCATACTGCATTTCCAACTGGCTGATTAGGTGCTCTAGGTGAATTACCAACTGAATTTTAAATTTCAGTTTTCTGAAACAAACCAAGAAAGCATTTTGTTTTTGCTGTCTTTTGAATGTTTTGTTTTCATCAATAGCAACAACCCACTCCCTATTTGCCAGTTTTAACTTTTTAGTTCCTTCCAAGACTGATTTATTCAATGTCTATTTTAATTGGTTTAAAATCAAATAACTTTTCTATACCATATTATGTTCTTAGAATATGATCTTTGCCATCAATTGTCACCACAACCACCATGACTTTTAATGATTTCTTTTTTTTAATTAAAAATGATCTGCTCTAGGCAGGGCTTGGTGGCTCATGCCTATAATCCCAGCACTTTGGGATCCCAAGGTGGGCAGATCACCTGAGGTCGGGAGCTCGAGACCAGCCTGACCAACATGGAGAAACCCTGTCTCTACTAAAAATACAAAAATTAGCCAGGTGTGGTAGTGCATGCCTGTAATCCCAGCTACTTGAGAGGCTGAGGCAGCAGAATAGCTTGAATCTGGGAGGCAGAGGTTGTGGTGAGCCAAGATTGGGTCATTGCACTCCAGCCTGGGCAACAAGAGCAAAACTCCATCTCAAATAATAATAATAATAATAAAAGATCTTCTCTTTTATAATTGTTATTCATTAAAATGCTTTTTAGTGATGGTTAACAATTTTCTATTCATTGTATACAGGCCCACGTATATGCTCTTAAGTATTAAAGCAATTTCAAAAAATTTATTTAGTCTTTATAAAAATAAAGAATAATTTGTAATTTGTCTGAGGTCACACAGAGAGAAAATGCAGGAGGCTATACCTGACCTCAGGCATTCTATTTTATTTTAATTGAGATTAAATTTAGATAACATAAAATTAATTATTCTAAAGTGTGCTTTAAAATGGATTTTAATGTATTCATAACATTGAGCTATCATCTCTCTCTAATTTGAAAACTTTTTCATCATCCTTTAAGAGAACCTCATATGTTTTAACTACTCCTCATTCTTCCCTTCTCTGTGTGAAGTGGTAACCAGGAATCTTGTTTCTGTCTGTAAGGATCTTCCTAATCTAGATATCCTATATAAAAGGAATCACAATATATGATATTTGTGTCTGGTTTCTTTTCACTTAGCATAATGTTTTCAGGTTTATTCTGGTAAGTGGCAACATTTAATTCCTTTTTATTACTATATAGTATTCTGCTGTGTGTATGTACCACAGTTTGTTTATCCATTTATTTGTTGATAATCATTTGGACTGTTTTCAACTTTTGGCTATTGTTAATATTGCTGCCATAAATATTTATTTACATGTTTCTCTTTGGGCATATATTTTCATTTTAGAAAGTCTTTCAATTTTAATAGCTAATGATGGAACAAATTAGTTGAAAATGTATTAAACAGTCATTAAACAACCCAGTATGGTTAGATCTTGGAAAAAATTGCAGTTACCATGGTTTGTAACTAAGCAGAATTATTTTGACCTCTGGTGTCAGTAAAGCTTAGAGGACTCCTAATTAGAACAGAATCCTTGCTCTTTTCATTATACCCATTACTTACAAAATTGTAACTTGGTTTCTTTAAGTATGTACAGTCTATTTTTAAAAGTATATGCAGGCTGGGCATGGTGATTTGCACCTGTAATCCCAGCACTCTGGGAGGCCAAGACAGGTGGATCACAAGGTCAAGAGATTGAGACCAGCTTGACCAACATGGTGAAACCCCGTCTCTACTAAAAATACAAAAATTAGCTGGGTGTGGTGGCGTATGCCTGTAATCTCAGCTTCTCAGGAGGCTGAGGCAGGAGAATTGCTTGAACCCAGGAGGCAGGGGTTGCAGTGAGCCGAGATCACGCCACTGCACTCTGGCCTGGGTGAGAGAGCAAGACTTCATCTCAAAAAAAAAAAGTATATGCAGAGTGCCTCCTATGACCAGGTGCTATGGTAGAAGTTACAGATTCTTCTCATAAAGTTTGCCTTCCTAAGAAAATTTTAAAATATCAAATACATAAAAGAATTGTTTAATGGATGTTTCTAAAAACTGCCATGGAAGCATAAGAGAAAATATGACTGAGTTTGCCTAGAGGAGTCAGGAAATTGTTCATGGAGACATTTTGCTGAGACATAAACAATAAATATGAATTTACTAAGTAGGTAATGAAATGAAGACTTTTTCTGGTAGAATGAATAACATAAAGGCCATCAGGCAAAAAAACAAAATGTCTGCATGATGTTGCAGAACCTTCACAATTTAGACCCTTAGTTATACTTCAACATTTAGAAACTGCTGATAGTTTGCAAAACAGTGTATTTTTGGTGTTTTTCTTGTTTTGCTTTGGGTTTCTTTTTTTTTTTTTTTTTTTTTTTTTCCCTTTTTGTCCTTTTTTTTTTTTTTTTTACAAAAAAAATTTTTTTTTTTTTTTGCCTTATTGCCCTTATGTTATTCATTCTACCACGAATAGTCTTCATTTCATTGCTGACTTTGTAAATTCATATTTATTGCTGATGTCTCAGCAAAATGTTATTTCTCCATGATTCTACATTATGGTGAGTTGTATAGTTATTTCATTATATATTACAATGTAATAATAATAGAAATAAAGTGCACAATAAATGTAATGGGGACTGCTAGCATAGGTGACTATTTTAGGGGCCTTCTTAATAATACGAACAAAATAATTATTTATAAAATAAAATATAATTTATTTTTATGCATAAAGGAGTCAAAAAGCTTCCTATATCAAAACCACAACTTAAAGTGTGGATCTGGTTAAAATGTCTGCAATAATAATTAATAGAATTTATAATCAATAAGGGAAATAACGAAAAGACTGACATTTAGAAATGAAATTTATATATAAAATACCTCATAAAGAAGAAAACAAATGAATACCACAGATGTGAAAAGCAATTTGATTTCACCAATAATTTAAATAAATATCAGAGTAGAAATTAGAAGCTTATAAATCTTTATATACAATGGCACCATTCATTATAACCATATAATAAACTTTAGAAAACATAAGCGACAATGTTAAGAGAGTACTTACAGTATATTCATAAGGGAATATTATTCAGTAATACAGGAAATGCATAACAAGTTTTACTGACAGCAAAATATTTTCAACATAGTTTTGAAAGGAAAAAATGAAAACAATATGGACAGCTTGGTTTCAAGTTCTGTATAGGTGGTGGGACTGTCAACTTTCTTTTGAGTGCTTAAATTTATTTCTAATTTATTTGTACAAGAATATGCATAGCTTTTACTATCAAAATATGTTGATATAATTTAAAAAACAGATTAAAAACATGGAACATTTTATCTATATAGTAGAAAAGCATCAGGAGAAAAGCAGACACTAAAATAATTGAAGAAAACAAAACTCAGCAATAATTTCAAATATCATTATATCTTATAGGATGATGAGTTTTATGTGACCATTTTATTTGTCAAATGTAATGGAACTAGAAAATTTATTGAGTATTCTATAGGGCTGATTGGGTCAAAAAGCAGACTGTAATAGATTGAAGTGTTTAAAGAGTAAAGATATTAAATCTAGCGGCAGTAACTTTTTCTTATTCACTGATGAAGCCTCAGAGCTTAAAACAGGTCTAGAATAAAATAGGCCTAAAACAAACATTTGTCAAATTAATGAAATGATTAAACAAATAAATTAGCACATATTTAGAAATTTGCTTGGAAAAAAGTTGCAAATGAGAATAGCGTGAAGTTACTATAAAGTAAATTAAATATATTGTCTTAATTTGAATTCTCTGAAAAGTAGACTTTGACAAAAAGATTTATATATAGTTAGATTATTTGGGAGATATTCCCAGAAGACATGAAAAGAAAAAAAAAAGATGTGTGGAAAATGAGACAAAGAAAAATAAGGAGAGATATTTGATGGCCCCTTGATCGCTGATATCTGTACTTTAGAGTTACATTTTATGTGATCATCTTCCTCGTATGTGTGAACGGTACTTTCAACTTGCTTCTGACCAACAGAATATGGCAAAGGCAGTGAGATGTTACACCATCATTATGTTACATGGTAATGGTGATGAGATATCCGTCTGGGGATTATGTTATATATTTAAAGGCTTCATCATGCTAGTAGACTCAAGCAAAAGAGTTTCTCCTTTGTTGGTTTTGAAGAAGTAATCTGCCATGTTGACAGAGTGCCCATGGAGAGGGACATGTGGCAAGGAGCTTCAGGAAGCTTCTAGGAGCCATGATCATCCCTGGCTGGTAGCCAGCATGAAAACCATGATAAAATGTCAGTCTTATAACCACGATGAAATGAATTCTGCCAACAACCACATAAGTGTGAAATAGAACCTTGAGCTCCAGGGAGAACACATTCTAGCTGACATCTTGATTACAGGCATCTGAGACACTGAGCAGAAAACCCAGTTAAACTGTGCCCCAATTTTTATCCAAAAAAACTGTGACATGGTAACATATAACAAATGTATGTTGTTTTAAGACTCTAAACTTTTGGAAATTTTTTTCTGTAGTAATAGAAAACTAGTGGGCAGTAGAAGGAGAAAAGCCAATACAGTGTGCATTTGTGACTACGTTACCCTTTTAGGCAAGTAGAACTCAATTCAACGTAGTAGAGGAGTGGGGCTCTTAAAAACCATAGAAAATATTCCTCAAAATTTTCCCACTGAGGAAAGTAGGAAAAGCAAGACATTTATGTATTGATTCCCATTGCTCATTAGTTTAGCATTGCCTCCGGAGGACAGGTTATGCCTGTGTGAAGTTAGTCAACTCAGTTGGGCCTGGAGAACACTCTCAATCAGAGAAGAGAGAAACTGAGTGCACTGGTTGAAAGTGTCAACATACTGGGAACAGTTTACCAAAGTTGCAAGTACACTAATGTGGAAAAAAGGAATAAGGGTGGGCATAAATGAAATCTTCTATGTGCCACTTTTTGCATTGCTAAGATCCTCTCAAGGCCTGCATTGGGTCTACGATTTCTAAAATAAAACTTACAATGGAGGGTTAGTATAGTGATCTATGGTATACATTGTATCAACTGGTCCTGAGTTCATAATTGATGTTAACCATGTGAGTCTATTCCATTGAGTGCAATAAGCAATAGTGCTAGAGTTTTATTTGGTTGTGTTGAAATTCACATATTTGAAGAAGAGTGTTGCCTTGCTTGTAGCATACTTTCTTTTTCCAACAATTTGCTGACTGTAAGCTCTTCTCAGTGCACATGCACACACAAGTCCATGCACATAGACATATATATTTTTCCAAAAATTTCATAAAATTGTAAGAACGCATTTTACAGTAAAAAGACATTTTATCGGAAGTCAAACATTAATTTATGAATGGCGTAACTGTGGCTTCAGGTAATTCTACACCTTACTGCAGAAAACATAAACAGTTACAAAAATCCGAATATTCATGTCATATAAGTCTAATGCCCTTTGGGTAGCACCTACCTATATGTACCATATATTAATACTGAATTGATAAGAAAATTATCACACCTTTTTTCAATTGAATGTATTGTGACTACTAGAAATCTATTTTTGTTTATGAAAACCATCCACTTAGCTGTTAACCTCTTGAATTTATGCTAAAATACAAATTTAAAAATGTAAATATTCAATTTGTTACAAATACGTAGTGCCTGGCCAAAACATAGATCCTAAAATGATTTTCTTTATAGTCTCATCAAGGTGTACTTAATCAGATTTTGATAAAGACACCAAGTTGAGGTTCACTGTTATCTTTAAAAAATTGCTCCCAATTTCATTCTCATACTGTGTTCAAACTTAAATTCCAAGAAAACATGCTCACTGAATGTTCCCATAATTCTGTGATGTATTATTGATTATAAAATGATTCTGGATAGTAAATTACCTAAAGTACAGCTGCTTTATAATGTATCTTATATACAAAATGTAACCCTGAATTCCAGGGATTATCTTATTTCAAATTATAAGACCCAAAAAAGTATTATTTAGCTATAAAAGAAAGAAATGACATATTTAAACAAAGTGTATTTAAATACTTTGAAAATTGATGAATACGGTTTTTTAAAACATGTGTGTGCTTTGTACAAAATTTGTGCTCGGTATTTATTGTTTTACTTTGGTGAAAAGAGAAAAAATACAAAACAAAATTATTTTATAAATTACTTTGGTGAAAAGAGAAGAAATACAAAACAAAATTATTTTATAAATGCCATATATATTTAATTTTACAGAACTCCTTAGAAACTCATTTTCCCATAAATACTTTATCACTTTTTTGAATTTATTTTCTAAGATTCAACTGAATCTCTAAAATTAAATATACTAGAATTATACTTTTCAAAAGGAAAATTACATAGAGAATAAAATTGTCTAATTCTTATCTAACTGCATTCATGTTTCTATATATTTTACTTATCAATTTCTATTAAATTTCTACTTTCTGAATTGTTTTTCTCATTCAATTAGAGAAAAATCATGATAGATGCTACATGTTCCTGATTGGGCTCAGCTGATCATTGTTTGTGGTAATGAACTTCAATGATTTAATAGCAATTCCTGCAAGACTCAGCTTTTGACTAGCTCTCTAAGACCAGAGGTCACAGAGTCTATCACATTTATATTCTAATAAGTCCTAGTAAAATGTTGAAACAATAGGTGCATCAAATATGTCATTAGTGAGTTAATTACTGAGGTTTTCTGTTCTTATCTTTTATTGTATTTAACGTTTTAATTTCGTACTTTTATAAACTCAAAATAAACTAGTCTTCATCTTCATTCACCTTTTCATTAATCCATCCACCAAATTGTTGTTATATTCATTCATTTATCCATCCACCCAATTGTTTACACAGTGCTAGGAAGGGTAAACTGTGACAAGGTCTAAAATGAGAAGGCATAAGTCAATATAAAAATTCAGAGAGCTTTATTCCAAGCTCCATCTTACAACTCTGATGTTCAACAGGGACACTTTATTCTTCCTGGAAGAGAGATGAATGTTTGTGGAGTCCTCATAGCATAAAATGATACTTCTGGCCTCCTTACAAACAAGCCACTCCATAAAATAATCCCCCATTTTCCTCATCTCAGATTTTTTTTTTTTTTTGAGACAGAATTTTGTTTTTGTCACCCCAGCTGGAGTACAATGGTGCAATCTTGGCTCACTGCAAACTCTGTGTCTTGGGTTCAAGCGATTCTCCTGCCTCAGACTCCCGAGTAGCTGGGATTACAGGCGCCCGCCACCAGGCCCAGCTATTTTTTGTACTTTTATTAGAGATGGGGTTTCACCATGTTGGCCAGGCTGGTCTCAAACTCCTGACCTCAGGTGATCCACCGGCCTTGGCCTCCCAAAGTGCTGAGGTTACAGATGTGAGCCACTGCACCCAGCCATCTCAGATCTTTCATTGTTCTCTTTTTTCATGTGGGTCACCAGAGGCAGAAACTAATTTCCAGACCTGAGAGTGTCAGTAGTTATTTCATAATTACCTCTCTATCAATGACTAAAAGTTCTTGTTAAAAAAATTTTGTGGGGTGGGGAAGGAGTCTCACTCTGTTGCCAGGCTGGAGTGCAGTGGTGCAATCTTGGCTCACTGCAACCTCCGCCTCCCAGGTTGAAGCGATTCTCCTGCCTCAGCCTCCCAAGTAGCTGGAATTACAGTCGCCTGCCACCACACCTGGCTAATTTTTGTATTTTTAGTAGAGACAGGGTTTCACCATGTTGGCCAGGATTGTCTCTATCTCCTGACCTCGTGGACTGCCTACCTCGACCTCCCAATGTACTGGGATTACAGACGTGAGCCACCACGCATGGCCTAAATATTTTTAATCACATAATCAATATTATGTTCTTTCTTTTGGGAGTGATATTCAAATGCATGTATATAAGGGTTTTTTTTAGTTACACAATGCGGGAATGTACAATGATAAAATTTAGTTTAGAATAACATAAGCTAATGTAACATCTTTTGTTGTTGACCAAAAAATTTCAACATGTGGAAGTTTCAATCTCTAGAAATTTGCAGATAAATCTGATACCTCAGTATCCACCACATATACAGAGGTGCGTTAAGTCTGTAATTCCTAAGATGCTACTACTGGTATTGTCTTTTAATTCATGGTTTACAAAGAGACAAACCAAATTTATTTTGTTTGTTTGGCCTAGTTCCTCATCAATAAGACACGTAGGAAACTTAGGCCTCCATTTCCAACCCACTTGCATTCAAAACAAAACAAAACAAAACATAAATATGGTAAATATACTATTGATGAAAAGAGTCAAACTCTGTAAAATATTTGAAGAGATTCATCCTGAGCCAAATATGACTGAACAATGGCCTGTGACATGGCCCCAGGAGATCCTGAGAACATGTGCCTAAGTTGGTCAGACTACGGTTTGATTTCATACATTTTCAGGAGACAAAAGACATCCATCAATACATATAAGATGCATATTGGTTCAGCTGGAAAAACAGGACAACTTGAAACAGGGCAGGGGGACCTTACAGATAATAGGGTGAATTCAAAAATTTTCTAATTGTCAATAGGTTGAGAGAGTTACTTTATTGTCAAAAGACAACAGAAGGGAATGTCTAGGTTAATATAAGGGCTTGTGGAGACCAAGTTTCCCATTATGCAGATAGAGTCAATAGAAGGGAATTTTTCTTATCAATTTAAAGAGTATGTGCTATTAATCATAAGGACTCAGTTTTAATGTTAGTACTGTTCAGCTATGCTTGAATTCCAAGGAGGGAGGGCATAAGGAGGCATGTCCAACCCCCACTTCTCTTTATGGCCTAAACTAATTTTTCAGGTTAATTTTGGAATGCCCTTGGCCAAGGGGAGGGTCCATCAGTCAGTTGAAAGGCTTAGAGCTTTATTTTTGGTTTACAGTATTCTGGTTTTATTGTTAAAAATTAGTCCTCTTTAGAGATATTCAAGGTCTAGTATTTCTTATTTTAAAAAATAAGAAATTTCCTTTTTTTTTTTTTTTTTTTTTGAGACGGAATCTCGCTCTGTCTCCAGGGCTCTAGTGCAGTGGCTGGATCTCAGCTCACTGCAAGCTCCGCCTCCCGGGTTTACGCCATTCTCCTGCCTCAGCCTCCCGAGTAACTGGGACTACAGGCCGCCGCCACCTCGCCTGGCTAGTTTTTTTGTATTTTTTTTAGTAGAGACGGGGTTTCACCGTGTTAGCCAGGATGGTCTCGATCTCCTGACCTCGTGATCCACCCGTCTCAGCCTACCAAAGTGCTGGGATTACAGGCTTGAGCCACTGCGCCCGGCCAAAAACAAGAAATTTCTTATTTAAAAAAAAAAATCGAGCTCCATCATTGGAACCATTGGAACTCTAGACTGATTTTTATGCTGGGATACAGGTTGGTGGACATTGTGGTCTTGAGTAATCTTATCAGAGCAGTCTAACTGAGGAATCTGAAAACGCTGAAAAAGACAGGGCTTTAGTTTGTATAACACAGTATGAAGCACACTAAACTTAGCAAAACTCTGGGCAGTGGAATTTCCCATGAAATTATTCTGCTTCAGAAGATAATAGTAGTTATGACCATTAACCTTGAAGATAGTTCAAATTCCCACTCTTTTATAGGAAGATTTTGATTCCCCATGATCCTCTTCTGTGCTATGTAGCAGCAAGGATCAATAATAGTTGCCTCAGAAACTTTAGGGCTTCACAGATTTTTAGAGAAGAAAAAATTATTGAGGCCAGGGAAATTCTCATTTTTGGACTAAGGAATACTTCAGAAGTTTTAGATTATTTAAATAAGTGGAGATATTGTAAAATCCAAAGAACTACTTCCTACTATTTGATCTATTGGAGGCTCTTTTTAGTCTTAATTTAACTTTGAAAAATATAATGCTGTGACAATATTTGTTCAGTAAATATTGACATGCATTAAGTATTTACGGCAATTTAATTTCATTTCAGACTGCTTTTTATTAAGTCTTTTAAAAATGATAATACACACACACACACACACACACACACACTCACATACAGCCACACAGAAGTCCATGCTAGGCATTTTCAATATATATTTTTTGAATAATTAAATCTAGATCAATAATAAAGTAACAAATTCAAATATTTCATCTACCTATAAAACCAATGATTTAAGTTGACAAAACTGTCAAAATAAACTTTTCAGAATTCTGGAATCTGAAAATAGAAAAGATTTGCAAAACCAAGGAAATTCTCAGTGAGAAAAGAAGCTGCTAAATTTTGGTGAGAGAGCATGGCAACACTTTCCCACCTATTATCATCCACTCCAAAGCCCAGGGGTGACCTTGGGGACAGGGATCCACATTCCTGGTGCAGCTTGGTGGTGCCAGAGAGGTAAATATGGACCTTGTTCTTAACATTTTGTGGTTATGTGTTATAACCTGTCTGCTCCATGGAAGACCAGCACAGAGACTTGGCATGGTTTCATCTACTTTTAAACTTTATTAGGGCTGAGGCAGCTTCTTGGGTGATGTTTCTCGAAAACATCCAAAGGCAAAAATGCCCTACCATCTTGAGACAGCAGCAGACAGACTGGAGGCCCAGGACGGAAGAGGCTAAGGAAGGAAATACATAAGTGAAAAAGAAATTCCTATAAAAAAGCATTTCCACTAATTCTGAAAAATCTATAAGGTCATGCACAGGCCCACCATTGGACATATGCTCAGAGAAAACTCTGTAAACAAAAAAGTATCTGAGACAAGTCTCAATCAATTTAGAAGTGTGTTTTGCCAAGGTAAGGACAATGTCCAGGACCAAAAAACATGGAATCACAGGAATCACAGTATGTAGTCTGTGCCCTTCTCCAAAGATAATTTCAAGAGCTTCAGTAATTAAATGGGAAAAGCAGGATGGAGAGGAAAAAAGAAGGGTGTGGTCACATTACTGAATTCACATGTTGAAAGAAAAAAGAAGCAGGTAAGAGAATAGCCAATTATGTATTCATCGTGAGCTCAGTGAATTGACATGTTATATAAGATAAGGTGAACATAGAATACCTACCTGTGGAGATATATAACGCTTTATCTGTAGCTATCTGCTTAGGAACAAAA
Organism: Rhinopithecus bieti; assembly: GCF_001698545.2. Lineage (NCBI taxonomy): Eukaryota > Metazoa > Chordata > Mammalia > Primates > Cercopithecidae > Rhinopithecus > Rhinopithecus bieti. The sequence continues at coordinate 1,039,035 of NW_016810178.1, forward strand.
GGAAAGTCAGCTTTTTGCACGACTCAGCTTTCCACTTACCTTTTTTCCTTTTGGCGGAGTGAATTTGGGTCCCAATTTTTTATTTTCCCTTTACATCCTCATGCTTTCACTTCTGGCCGAGTTTTAGGCTTTATGCAAGAATGAAGTGAAAGCTAAATGACAGTTTTTAATGTCTACTGTAAATGTAAAAAGAATGCCCTAACACAGCCAATCTTCAAAGAGAGGTAAGGCTTGTTTGTTTGCTTAGAGAAATATGAAAAATTGCTAACTGACCACTAAGCTATTAGAATATAGACTCTGGTGACCAAAATGAAAAAAGGTGCAGTTTTACAAAATGATTTACAAAAAAGTTTTGACAAGCAAGTAGAAAAATAATGAGGAACAGGGAGAATAACCACAGCATATTATTCAAATTTCAGTTTTCAACAAGAGAGTATGAGGCATGTAAATAAACAGGAACATATTGCCCCCTCTCTAACAATGAACAATTAATAGTAGCGAGGGGGGAGGAGGGAGGGATTGCATTGGGGAGTTATACATGATATAAATGATGAATTGATGGGTGCTGACGAGTTGATGGGTGCAGCACACCAACATGGCACAAGTATACATATGTAACAAACCTGCACGTTATGCACATGTACCCTAGAACTTAAAGTATAATAAAAAAAATAATAATAATAGTAGCTATCTCTGAGAAAGTTCAGACATTGGACTAACTGCCCAGAAAAAGACTTTAAATCAACTTTCATAAATATACTCCAAGAGCTAAAGTAAGCCAGAAGAAAAGTGTCTCACCAAATAGAGAATTTCTATAGAGAGAGAAATTATAAAAAATAAATAAAAACCCTGCAGCTGAATCAAATAAAAAAAATAATTGCTACAAGGATAGAAAAGTAGATTTTTGCAGGTGGAAAAAAGAAACAGGGAACTTAAATATACATCAATTGAGATTAACTATTAATATTATTCAGCCTGAGGAGTTAATATGGTTAGGCTTTGTGTCTCCACCCAAATCTCATTTTGAACTCTAGTCCCCATAATCCCCATAATCCCCTCAGGTCGAGGAAGAGACCAGGTGGAGGTAATTGAGTCACGGGGTTGTCTCCTTTATGTTGTTATAATGATAGTGAGTTCTCCTGAGATCTGACAGTTTTATAAGGGGCATTTCCCCACTTTGCTTAGCACTTCTCCTTCCTGCCACCTTGTAAAGAAAGTACCTTGCTTCCCCTTCACCTTCTGTCATGACTGTAAGTTTCCTGAGGCCTCTCCAACCATGCTGAACTGTGAATCAATTAAACTTCTTTCTTTTGTAAGTTATCCAGTCTCAGGCAGTTCTTTACAGCAGTATAAAAACAGACTAATACAGGAGTCAAAAGAAAAAAGAATGATGAAAAATGAACAGAACTCAGAGACCTAACAGATATCATGAAGTATACTGATGTATATATAATGAGCATTTCAGAAGGAGAAGAGTGAGAAAAAGGAGTAAAAGGAATTGTTCAAGAAATAGCAGCCAAAAAGCTTCCCAAATCTGAAGACATAAGCCTGCACATCTAAGAAGCTAAGGAGCTCCAAGCACATAATCTCAAAGAGATCCACACCCAGGCAAATAATAATCAAACTTTCAAAGACAAAGAGCCAAAAATAAACATGTAAGCAGCAAGAGAGAAGTAACAAATTCTGTACAAGGGATCCATGGTTAAATTAAAAGCAGATTTCTCATCAGAAACTATGTAATCCAGAAGGCAGAAGGGTTGTGTAAAGTGCTGAAATAAAAAATTGTATATAAATAAATACACAAAAACAAAAGAACCTGTCAAGAATTCTATATCTAGTAAGACTAATTTTAGGAAAGGAAGGCAAAATTTAGACAGTCCTAGATGAAAAAAAAGACTGAGAAAGTTTGTCCCTAATAGACTTGTTCTACAAGAAACACTAAAAAGAATCCTTACATTTGACATGGGAGGATTTTAGACAACAACTTAAATCTACATAAAGAAATAAAGCACTTTGGGAGGCCGAGGCAGGAAGATCACGAGGTCGGGAGATTGAGACCACGGTGAAACCTCGTCTCTACTAAAAAAAATACAAAAAGAAAAAAAAAAAAATTAGCCAAGCGTGGGTGCATCGGATAGGAGAGGCACTGTAGTTCAGCATACTCAGGCAGGGCTGGGGCAGCGAGAATGCATGAACCTGGGGAGGCAGAGCTTGCAGTGCAGTGGAGATCGTGCCCACTGTACTCCAGGCCTGCGGCCCCAACAGAGGGGGAGACTCTGGCTCAAAAAGAAAAAAAAAAAAAAAAAAAAAAAAAAAAGAAAAAGAAAAAGAAAGAAGATGGGCAAAAGTAACAGCATAGACAAATAAAAAAAGGCAGAGTTATTGTATTTTTGGTTTATGTCTCCTCTTTTTTCTTTCCCCTTGTGCTTGAAAACACATATCTATAAAACAATAGTTGTAAATCTATGATAGTGGGTACATAGTGTATAATGTAACTTGTGACAATAACAACACTCAACAAGTGATACACAAAATTAGAAAAAAAAATTTTTTTAAATGTATATTGAACCAAAAAGACTCTAAATAGCCAAGGCAATCCTAAGCAAAAGAAACAAAGCTGGAGGCATATTACCCAATTTCAAACTATACTACAAGGCCATGATAATCAAAACAGCATAGTACTGGTGAAAAACAGACCCACAGACCAATGGAACAGAATGGTGAGCCCAGAAATAATGCTGTACACCTACAATCATCTGATTGCTGATAAAGTTGAAAAAATAAACAAGCAATGGGGAAAGGACTCCCTATTCAATAAATGGTGCTTCAATAATTGGCTAGCAATATGCAGAAGATTGAAACTGGACCCCTTTCTTACACCATATACAAAAAAAACTCAAGATGAATTAAATAATTAAATGTAAAATCTAAAACTATAAAAACTCTGGAAGATAACCTAAGAAATACCATTCTGCACATAGGACTTGGCAAACATTTCGTGATGAAAATGCCAAAAGCAATTTCAATGAAATCAAGAATTGACAAATGTGATCTAATTAAATTACAGAGTTTTTGCACAGCAAAAGAAACTCTCAAAAGAGTAAACAGATAACTTATAGATTGGGAGAAAATATTTGCAAACTATGCATCCAACAGAAATCTAACATCCAGCATCTATAAGAAACTTAAGCAAATTTACAAGCAAAAAACAAACAAATTCATTAAAAAGTGGGCGAAGCACAGGAACAGTCACTTTCAAAAGAAGACATACATACAGCCAACATACATATGGAAAAATGTTCAACATCACTAATCATTAGAGAAATGCAAATCAAAACCCCAATGAGATACCATCTCACCAGTCAGCATGGCTATTATTTAAAAAGTCAAAAAACAAAAGGTACTGGTGAGGTTGTGGAGAAAAGGGAATGTTTATACTTTGTTTATGGGAATGTAAATTTGTTAAGTCATTGTGAAAAGCAATTTGGCAGTTTCTCAGAGAACTTAAAACAAAATTACTATTTTACCCAGCAATCCCATTGTTGCGTATATCCCCTAAGGAATATAAATTGTTCTACCATAAAGACATATTCGTGTGTATGTTCATCCCAATACTGTCCCCAATAGTAAAGACATTGAATGAACCTAAATGCACATCAGTGGTAGACTAGATAAAGAAAATATGGTACATATACACCATGGAATATTATGCAGCTGTAAAGAAGAATGAGATCATATCCTTTGCAGCAACGTGGATGGAACTGGAGGTCATTATCCTAAGTGAGTTAAAACAGGAACAGAAAACCAAATATTCCATATTCTTACTTATAAGTGGGAGCTAAACACTGGGTATATATGGACACAAAGAAGGGAACAAAAGACACCAGGGTCTATTTGAGGAGAGTGAGGTTCAAAAAACTACCTATCAGATACTATGCTTATTACCTGGGTGGTGAAATAATCTGTACACCAAACCCCCATGACATGCAATTGACCTATAAAACAAAATTGCACTCCAGAATCTAAACTAAAAGTTGTTTTATTTTTTTAAACATGTTATATAACTGTATAGGAACACAATTTTTGTATACTGTTGAAACAAATTTGGTATTAATTCAAGCTAGACTGTAATAAGTTTTGAATAGTAACTGTAATCTCCATGGTAACCACTAAAAAAGTAACTAAAACACAAAGAAAATAGAAAATGAAATCAAAGTGGTATAAAAGGAAAAAAACTCAAAAGAAGGCAGTAATAATGTTATTAAAGAGTAAACATTTATAATATATATAGGAAATAGTTAAAAAGCAAAAGTAAGACATTTCCTATAAGCATATATTTTGAATTTAAACAGATTAATCTCTCCAAATTACAGACAAATACTAACAGAATGGATTTAATAAAATATGACAAAACTAAATGGTGTTTGGAAAATACTCACTTTAAAATAAAAAACACAAATACATTGAAGCTGAAGGATGGAAAGAGATATTCTGTACAAATTGTAATCCGAAGAAAACTGAGGTAACTATACTAATAACAGAAAGAAAAAAACAAAAGCAGACTTTAATTAAAACCAACCACAAAAGAGAAAAGGGAAATCATATATTGATAAATGGATTAATTCATCAAGAATATACAACAATTTTAAACATATACACACCTGATAACAGAATTTTACAATATGTGAAGCAAACATTGGCAGAATTGAAGAGGAAAATAGTGCTACAAGAATAATTGCAATCTTTAATACCTCATTTTTAAAATAATTGATAGAATATCAAGTCATAGTATCAATATGAAAATTGAATGCTTTATAACCCTATAAACCAAGTAACCTAGAAGACATACATTAAACATTCCACCCAAAAATAGCAGAATACACATTTTTGTAAAGTCCGCATCTAACATTCTCCAGGATAGAACACATGTTAAGACACAAAACAAGTCTCAGTACATTCACAAAATCTGAAATTATACAAAGTATTTTTTTAACCACAATATAATGAAATTAGCAATTGATAAAGAAGGAAAATGTAAAAAATAACACATATGTGGAAATTAAGCAACATTCTTAAAACCTCATGTGTCAAAGACGAAATCACAAAGGCAACAAAAATATTTTGAGATGAGTGGCAACAAAACGAAAACACAGGCAGCCAAAACAGTGCAAATACATAGCTCTAAAATGCCTTCATTACTCTCAAATCAGTAACTTAACTTTGCATTTCAGGAAACTAGAAAAAAAGAATAGCAAACTAAACCCAAGACTAGCACAAAAGTTTAAAAATTAAATATTAGAATAAAATAAACAAAATAGAGTTTGTGAAAATATAGCAATGAGTAAAACATAAGCTGGTTCTTTGAGAAGATAAAGATTGACAAATTTTAGCTAGACTAACACAAAATGAGAAAAAATCTCAAATTACTAACCTCAGAAAGCAAAGTGGGGACATTACTACCAATATTATAGAAATATAAGAATTATAACAGATTACTCTGAACTATTGCACACCAATAAATTACAGAATCTATATATAATGTACAAATTTTTCAAAATACAGAAAATGCTTAAACTGACTTAGGAAAATACAAAATCTAAACAGACTTATAACAAGCCAATACATCAAATCAGTAATCAAAACTTCACAATAAAGGAAAGTTTAGGACCAAAAGTCTGCAATAGTGAATTCTATCACACATGTCATTAAAAAGTAACACCAAGTCTTCTCAAACTCATCCAGAAAATATAAGAAAAAAAAGCACTTCTCAACTAATTCTATAAGCCAGCATTACCATGATATCAAAACCAGATAAGGACACTACAAGTAAAGAAAACTACAGATTAACTTTTTTTTAAATATAGATACACAAATCCTGAAGAAAATACTGCTAGCAAACCTAACTCAATAGCATGCTAAAATAATTAAATGCCATAACTAACTGGGATTTATACCAATAATGCAAGGACGGTTTAAAGAAAAGAAATCACTATGATATATTACATCAATAGAAAGATGGAAGACAAAATCCAACACCTATTTCATAATTAAAAAAACACTCAAAAGCCTAAGAGTAAATGAGGATCTCTCCAGTCATATGAAGGGTGTTTATTAAAACCCACAACCAACATTATGTTCAATGTCAAAAAGTGAATGCTTTCTTCATAAGATCAGAAACAAGAAAAGGATGCCCTCTTTTACCATTTACATTCAACATAGTACTAGAAGTCCTAGCTAGGGTAATAAGGCAAAATAAATAAATACAAAATAAAAAACATACAAATTGATAAGGAAGAAGTCAAACCAAATGTATTTTCATGTGATTTTATTTATACACAAACCAAACACACACAAGTGTATTTTTAAAAACACACAAAAATATTAAAGCTTATAAATGAATTCAGCAAGTTTGAGAGATAACAGCATAAAAAATAGTTGTATTTCTATACACTCTTAATAATCTGAAAGAGAACTCAGAACAAAATACTGTTTATAATTGATCAAAAATAATAAAACATATAAGAATAAATGTAACCAAGGAAATAGATGCAAGACATGTATACTGGAACAGCAACAACAACAAAAATGCTAAAAGTAATTAAATATCTCTAAACAAATTGAAAAACATTTGTGATCAAAGATGTTTAGATAGTAGTATTCCCAGAAACAAATTCAGTGTAATCCCTAGAAAAATCCCAATGCCCCCCTTTTTTTTTTTGTTGCAGAAATGAAAAACTGCTCCTAATTTTCATACAGAATTGCAAGGAACCCTGAATAGCAAAACAACCTTAAGAAAAGTAGAACAAAATTGGAAGCCTAACACTTCCTGATTTAAAAACTTACTACAAAGCTTCGGTAGTCAAAAGAGTATGATACTGGTATAAGTATAGACGTAAATAGATAAATATAATTAACTGATAGTCTATAAGTAAACCCATAGATATGTGATATAGATATGTAACCAGTTGATTTTTGGCAATGGTACCAACATACCAACACCATTGCCCTGTAGGGCAGAAACAATGTCTCTTTAACAAATGGTGATGGAAAAATTTGATATCTTCATGAAAAAAAAATTAAGTTAGACTTTTACCTCACACCAAATATAGAACAATTCAAAATCAATCAAAACCTAAATATAAAAGCTAAAAGTATAAAACTGATAGAATAAAACATAGGGATACATCTTCATGACTTTAGATTTGGCAATTATTTCTTAGCTATGACACACAAAGGACATTCAACAAAACAAATAAAGTATACCAGTTCGACATTTTAAAATTTAATATGTTTGTGCATTAAAAAATACCATCAACAGAGTGATAAGACAAACTACCAGAGACAAAATATTTGTAAGTTATGTATCTGATAGGAATCTAGTCTCTACATTATAAATCTTAATAGAAATTTGCCCAGAACTTTATCAAATACCAATGCTTGCAAAAGTATTTGGTCATATAATATCCACTCTCTTTTCAGTTATCCTTGGTAAAAGAAGGAAATAGATTATAGACATATATTTAAACCATTTTTTTATTTTTTTTTATTTTTTTATTTTATTTTATTTTATTTTATTTTTTTTTNAGGGCAGAAACAATGTCTCTTTAACAAATGGTGATGGAAAAATTTGATATCTTCATGAAAAAAAAATTAAGTTAGACTTTTACCTCACACCAAATATAGAACAATTCAAAATCAATCAAAAACCTAAATATAAAAGCTAAAAGTATAAAACTGATAGAATAAAACATAGGGATACATCTTCATGACTTTAGATTTGGCAATTATTTCTTAGCTATGACACACAAAGGACATTCAACAAAAACAAATAAAGTATACCAGTTCGACATTTTTAAAATTTAATATGTTTGTGCATTAAAAAATACCATCAACAGAGTGATAAGACAAACTACCAGAGACAAAATATTTGTAAGTTATGTATCTGATAGGAATCTAGTCTCTACATTATAAATCTTAATAGAAATTTGCCCAGAACTTTATCAAATACCAATGCTTGCAAAAGTATTTGGTCATATAATATCCACTCTCTTTTTCAGTTATCCTTGGTAAAAGAAGGAAATAGATTATAGACATATATTTAAACCATTTTTTTATTTTTTTTTATTTTTTTATTTTATTTTATTTTATTTTATTTTTTTTTGAGACGGAGTCTTGCTCTGTCGCCCAGGCTGGAGTGCAATGGCGCGATCTCGGCTCACTGCAAGCTCCGCCTCCCGGGTTTACGCCATTCTCCTGCCTCAGCCTCCCGAGTAGCTGGGACTACAGACGCTCGCCACCTCGCCCAGCTAATTTTTTGTATATTTAGTAGAGACGGGGTTTCACCGTGTTGGCCAGGATGGTCTCGATCTCCTGACCTTGTGATCCGCCCGTCTCGGCCTCCCAAAGTGCTGGGATTACAGGCTTGAGCCACCGCGCCCGGCCTAAACCATTTTTTTAAACAATCATTTAATTTTTTTAAATTCTTTGCACCATATGTTTATCTCATATGTGAAAATTGGTTCTACTATCTGAAACAACATCATCCGCTCTTCTTTCACTCACATTTGATATGCATGTGTGTTTTAGACATTCTCAGTCAATATTGTAAGCTCCCATAACATCAGCTATGCATTATTTGACACAGCCGTGGGTTAGCCTGCCACATTGCCTGGCATGTAGCAATCAATTTATAAATGTTTATGAAATGGCAGAGGAAAAAAGGAGTTTCATGAGAAACATTGCATAATCATGATTTATTACGTTTTTAAATTTAAAATAGCGCTATGTAGTGACCGGATGACAACACCTGAGCAATAGATAATTAAACATAGCTTTTCTCTATAACTTATTTTACTTCAATGCAAATTAAAGGACATTTTGGGGCAGTAAGCAGCAGTTTCTTTTTAATTGAAAATTACGTAGAGATGATTATAGATCCACATGTAATCAAAAGAAATAATATAGAAATACTCACTGTATCCTATACCCAATATTTCCCAAAGGTAACTTCTCACAAAACTATATTACAAGATCACACCAGGGTTAGACATTTATACCGTATACTTATCCTTTTCAGATTTTCTAGTCTTGTCTTTACTGGTTTGTATCTGGCTGTCTGTATTTAGTTCTATACAATTTTATCACATATGTAGGTTTGTGTATCTACCACCAGTCAAATACAGAACAGTTTCATCACTTCAAGGATCTCTCCTGAAAAGTAACTACTTTTTTTTTTTTTTTTTTGACAGAGTCTGACTCTGTTGCCCAGGCTGCATGGAGTGCAGTGGTGCGATCTCGGCTCACTGCAACTTCCGCTTCCCAGGTTCAAGCAATTCTCCTGCTTCAGCCTCCCGAGCAGCTAGGACTACAGACGCCCACCACCAAGCCTGGCTAATTTTTTGTATTTTTAGTAGAGATGGGGTTTCACTGTGTTAGACAGGATGGTCTCGATCTCCTGACATCGTGATCTGCCACCCTCAGCCTCCCAAAGTGCTGGGATTACAGGAGTGAGCCACTGCCCAGCCAGTAACTACTTTTTAATTAGTGATTGCATGCTACTTTTTCAAACATATTAACTAAAGATGGATTCATCAGGGGCCGGGCGCGGTGGCTCAAGCCTGTAATCCCAGCACTTTGGGAGGCCGAGACGGGCGGATCACGAGGTCAGGAGATCGAGACCATCCT
>NW_016810178.1:1048873-1051453 GCF_001698545.2 Rhinopithecus bieti
AAAAAAAAAAAAAAAAAAAAAAAAAAGATGGATTCATCACAATAAGGTGTATGAATAAGCTATTTTTACTTCTAATCACTTATTATGTATCTAATTTTTTGCTGATATCAAGTATGTTAAAAAGAGATCACATTACTTAATAAATTGTATCTTCGTGCATGCGTGTGCACACACACACACATTTACATATTCCTAAAGAGATCATCTTGCAAATTACTTTTTATTTTTCATAATAACTCCAGGATAAGGAATGCAATCAATATCTTGGGGAAAATGTTTGGATAATAAATACAATTCTGACACAAATTATGTACTACTTTCACTTTGATTCCCTGACTGAGAAAATCCACTTAAAATGTGATAAAATAAAATTACCTCCTTTGCTCAGAAGCTGGGCTCATGTAATTTCAACATCAGTATCTTTCAGGCCCGGTGTTCCCAGCAATACCTTTCCATAGAATATAACACAATAAAAGCTAGGGGGAGGGCTGAGCTGCCATTCAATTTAAAACATACCGTAAGAGCAGGCTTCCATAATTATTACTCACATTCGACATGAGACAAGATGCCAGTTCATAAAGTGATTAGGGAAATGAAATTAAAAAGAGCAGAAAGAGTAAATCTGTCAAATACATTCTTTTGTGGTTTGTTGCTCAATTTACCCTCCTAAAAAAAGACAACGTAGAATTGATTTTTTAACCATACACAGACAATTTTAAAGATAAAAAATGAAAACTAACAGCTGGAGGTTTCTAATAGAGCTGGCTAAAATTCTTAACCAATGTTATTTCAATAAATAAGGTTGCAAAGAGATACCAGAATGCCATATGTTATGCTTTTTACTGTCAATTAATGATTTCCCAGCTATACGAATACAGAAGATAGATTTATTTGTTCACAATTAAAATAATACCTCAGATCTTTGGATTTACATTAATTTCTATTATTAAAAAATTTCCTTTCTATACATTAGCTCAGAGGTAGCTAAATCATAGCCATGGTCATAGTTAAAGGAAGTTGAGAAATAAATGAAGAAGATTATGAAAAATTATCCACTTAGTAACAGCAGTAGACAGATTTAGAAGTTCTCATAACAAAAATATAAAATTACTATTTTTTTATAGATTCAGGTAGTAAATTTTTAGGTTTGTTCACATGGATATATTGCATAGTGGTGGAGTTTGGGTTTTTGGTGTATCCATCACCCAAATAGTGGACATCGTAACCATACGTAATTATTCAAACCTCTACCTCCTCTCACCCTTCTCCCTTTGGGAGTCACCAGTGTCTATTAATTCCCTCTGTGTGTCTATATGTACCCATCATTTAGCTCCCACTTGTGAGAACATGCAGTGTTTAATTAAAAAGTCTATCTGCCACATAGTAAGTGCTTGAAAGAAGTATCCACATTTTTATTATAATGAATTATTTTATTATACACTAACCAATCATTTTGGAATTTTCCATTAAAAACTAGTTTATACAAATAATTTTCAGCAAACAGCTTCAATACCACCAATCTATTGATCTTCATAATTAATACGTAATATAATCTATTGCTGGTATTGGTATGGGACCATCCTGATGTATTTTCTTAGTGATTGTTTTGGTTATACATCATTACTTATTAAACCAGTTCTCAAACGTAGTGGGCTCTGGTGGTTAATGAGCTTAGTTGTGTGGTTTTTTTTCTTTGGATTTTCATGAGGTTGTAATTAGATGTCAGCTAGAGACACACTCATTTGAAGGCTTAAAAGGGCTAGCTGTCCAGATGATTCACCTACATAGCTGATCATTGATGTTAGCTGAAGGGTGTGAGCTCGGCAGTAGATGAAAACCATTTTGCTTAGGCTTTTTCAAGTACAATGGATGTAACAAGGAATGTCTTGAGAGAGATTTGAATAAGAATGAACATATATGGACTGAACGGGGAAGAAAGCCTAGGATGGAGTTTTGATGAATATCAATATTTTTCAAATGGGCACAGAAAATTAGTCCAAGAAAAACATAGAGGTAAGCTAGAGGCACAGAAAGAAAATAAGAACTTCATTCTGTCATGGAAGAAGAATTTGATCAAACAGCAATAAGAGGTCGGGGATATAAGAATTAAATTCTGTGTTTATTGCTTAACAACAGGCAGATTATTGCAGAATTTGGTGAAAGCAGAGGAATCATATTCACAAGAGTGAGGAATAATGGGAAAGTGTGGAAAAGTATTGATGACTTTAAAACAAAAGTAAAAGACAAGGTAGCAGTGGAAGTTGACATACACTAAATAATTCCATTCTTATTGCTGTATTATAGTTTTTTCTTTTTTTTTTTAAGAAAGGAGTGGCATATCTGTAATAGTGATAAGAGGAAATCAATAAACATGAATGTTGAAGACACAAGAGACAAAAAGGAAAACCTATGATTTGAAGTATCTTAAAATCTTCGTATTTTTCATATCATGCTGTGAAAACATTGCTATGATTAGTGACTTGTAATGTAAGGATGCTTTGTTTAGAAAGCATACATTATTTTGAACTCTGTACTCATTTTGTTACAAAATACATTTCCACTTTAATTTTATATAACTTG
>NW_016810178.1:1052110-1083579 GCF_001698545.2 Rhinopithecus bieti
ATTATGATCTCAGTGACCTTTATTTCAGGATGAGTTAACAAGATTGATTTAAAGATCTGTCACATGGGAGCTATAACGTGTTTGTCAAAATGCAATCATGATTATGAATAATTTATTGATATAAACTTTTCACAGCAAAGCAGAGAGTTCACATCTTCTCATTTTAATAATATTTTGCTACAAGATAACTGATTAACTATTAGGTAATCTTTCATAATATAGATAATTTACATTATTTTAATTATCCCTAGAAAAAATAATACATTTTAAAAAGTAAAACAGCACTAAACTAAAACTAAAAATATCAATTATAGTAATGGAATAAATGTGGTAATACATTTTAATTTTTTTAATCATATATATTTGTAGGGTTCAAGTGCAATTTTGCTACATTGACACATCGCAGAGTGGTGAAGTGACATCTTTCAGGGCATCTGTCACTGAAATAATGCACATTGTACCTGACAAGCAACTGCCATCATTCCACATTTCAGTATCTAAATTCTAATGCTACTACAAAATTACAGGACAAAAGACTGTACAAAGATATTTTTTTCAGATTTATATTTTTTATAAACATAATTTATTGATGTAAAATTTGATGATAAATATACATGCACTCTACAAAATATTATCTCAAAATAAATATACACACATGAATATATATGTATATCATGTACTCATAGATTTCTACAAAATCTTATTAATAAGGGAAAAACTATTGAGTGAAAGTATTTTATTGTTTTCTAAATGTCTTTCTTTCCTTATAATTTATTGTCATACCTTTTAATCTTCGAATAATTTATGTTCATTTTGTTACTTTTTTCATTTTTTTCTTTCTCAAATAGTCCACAAAGTTGTATTTTTTACCCAAAAAGCTTATAAATACTATCGTTCTCCTGAATTCTCTGATGGAATCACTTTGATGATATGTTATGGCAATAAATCATCAAGTTGCTATTGTACTACTATTGTATTATTGTAATACATCAAAAAAACCATCATTCTGATGTTACAGTAATATAATGAATCATAAGAATAATTACAGTAGATCCATTGTAATAGCTATTTTGAAGTAGTAGAGTTAAGTTAAAATATGGACAAAATTAAAACGGACTACATATGCTACCGGTTAAGTAATAATTTATACATTTATCTTCATATCACAATGAAATAGAATTTTCAGTGTGTTTAGTCATGTGTGTTGGGGTGACTGAGCTCTCATAAATTAACTACTGTGACTCTTCATTGACTTCATTCCTAATTTCTTAAAAAATGCCACACAACCAAAGGAAACATTGAAGCAAGATCCTGAAAGCTACCATTGTACTAATTAAGTTACTCTAGACATTGCAAAAATCTCTTCAAGCTTTTTGTGCAGTTTTCCTGATAAATTGTCATTAACATCAAATATTGTCTCTGTTTGCAGATGACATGATTGTATATTTAGAAAATCCCATCATTTCAGCCCCAAATCTCCTTAAGCTGATAAACATCTCACCAAAGTCTCAGGATACAAAATCAATGTGCAAAAATCACAAACATCCTATACACCAATAATAGACAAGCAGAGAGGCAAATCATGAGTGAACTCCCATTCACAATTGTTACAAAGAAAATAAAATACCTAGGAATACAACTTACAGGGGATGTGAAGGATCTCTTCAAGGAGAATTACAAACCACTACTCAAGGCAATAAGAAAGAACACAAACAAATGGAAAAACATTCCATGCTCATGGATAAGAAGAATCAATATCCTGAAAATGGCCATACTGCCCAAAGTAATTTATAGATTCAATGCTATGCCCATCAAGCTACCATTGGCTTTCTTCACTGAACTAGAAAAAAACTACTTTAAATTTCATATGAAACCAAAAAAGAGCCTATATAGTCAAGACGATTCTAAGCAAAAAGAGCAAAGCTGGAGGCATCATGCTACCTGACTTCAAACTATACTACAAGGCTACAGTAACCAAAACAGCATGACGATTGTGGTACCAAAACAGATATATAGACCGATGGAACAGAACAGAGGCCTGAAAAATAACACCATGTATCTAGAGCCATCTGATCTCCAACAAACCTGACAAAAAGAAGCAATGGGGAAAGGATTCCCTATTTAATAAATGATGCTGGGAAAACTGGCTATGCAGAAAACTGAAAATGGACCCCTTCCTTATACTTTATACAAAATTAACTCAAAATGGATTGAAGACTTAAACATAAAACTTAAAACTATAAAAATCCTAGAACAAAACCTAGGCAATATCCTTCAGAACATAGACATCTGCAAACCACTGTGGAAGACAGTGTGGTAATTTCTCAAGAACAAGAAATACCATTTGACCCAGCAATCCCATTACTGGGTATATGCCCAAATGATTATAAATCATGTTGCTATAAAACACATGCACAGGTATGTTTATTGCAGCACTATTTACAATAGCAAAGACTTGGAACCAAACCAAATGCCCATCAATGATCGACTGGGTAAAGAAAATGTGGCACATATACACCATAGAATACTATGCAACCATAAAAAAGAATGAGTTTATGTCCTTTGCAGGGACATGGATGAAGTTGGAAACCATCATCCTCAGTAAACTAACACAGGAACAGAAAATCAAACACCACATCTTCTCACTCATAAGTGAGAACTGAACAATGAGAACACATGGACACAGGGAAGGGATCATCACACACCAGGGCCAGGTGTGGGGAAAGGGGAGGGAGAACATTAAGACAAATACCTAATGCATGCAGACCTTAAAACCTAGATGAAGGGCCAGGTGCAGTGGCCCACGCCTATAAATCCAGCACTTTGGGAGGCCAAGGTGGGAGGATCGCCTGAGGTCAGGAGGTTGAGACCAGCCAGGCCAACATGGTGAAACCCTGTCTCTACTAAAAATACAAAAATTAGCCAGGCATGTTGGCAGGTGCCTGTAATCCCAGCTACTGGGGAGGCTGAGGCAGGAGAATTGCTTGAACCCTGGAGGCGGAGTTGCAGTGAGCTGAGATTGAGCCTGAGCAACAAGAGCTAGACTTCATCTCAAAACAAAAACAAAAACAAAACAACAAAACCTAGATGACGGGTTGACAGGTGCAGCAAACCACCACAGCACATGCATGCATACCTATGTTACAAACCAGCACATTCTGCACATGTATCCCAGAACTTAAAAAATATATATATTGCTGAAGGCCCATTTGCTGGCAGAGCATCCTCCATTCCCACATGTCCCATGTGGTCTCAGCTACTTTAACTGCCAGTAAGTGCAGTTTTGGCAATATGTTGAATTAACCTGGATGAGGAGAAGCTTAATAAAATGTGAGGGGTTTCTTAAAAAAAAAAAAAAAAAATCAAGTATTTGTAGTTGTATATATAACCTCAGATTATATATTCATTTACTTAGCTCTTTATTTGGATATTATCTAACAGAATATTATGAAGGATTAAGAGAAATTAAAAGCTAATGCAGAGTGCCAAAATGTAAAATTTAAAGGTAAAATGAATATTTTAATCCAGGCAAACAAATTGGACACATGCAACCGTACTGTAATGGAGCAGAACAAAAAATGTCCAGTGATTGCATGCTAAATTCATTTCTTTTATGTAACTGTTGGAAAACATTATGGCATTTTTCTAAGAATAACCTGAAAGTTTCTGATAAGGAGAAGTAGAAGTAGGAATTTCATTGATATTAATGAATTATTTTCAAAGATTTCCCTTTGATAAAGTACATTTACATTCTTTTATTCTCTCATAGTCACTACATAAGTAAAAACAAATATCTAACCCTAAGAAAGAGGCAGAAAAAGAATTGTACCAAAAGCTTTGGTAGTCATTGTACAGAGTTAAGCAAAGCAATTTTATGTAATTCAGCATCAGTATAATGAGAATGAAAAATATAGAGGGAAATAGTAAAAGAAACAGCAACATGGGTAAGCTAATTAACATTAAAAGCCTTTCTCTCTGTTTCTGTGTGTGTGTGTGTGCATACATATACACATATGAGATATAAATATGTCAGTAAATATGCAGAAGGAGTGAAATATATGTGTATATATAACCAATATTACATATATTTAATCATACTATTTAGTGTAAACATTCTTATAAAACTGAGATGCCTAGAAATAATGGAATACATCTTCTTTGAAATTTGTATTATAATATATTCAACATGCTCAATGACATTTTCTTCTAAATGATGAATTATAGGAGTAAGTACTTGAATAAAACTAGAGTAGCAGATATTGTGAATATTGAGAATGACCTTGAAATAAAATAGTAAAGGAGAGGTACTGTAAGTTTCAATGGCAATAGTAAAGGAGAGGTACTGTAAGTTGCAATAGCAAAGAAACTTCAGGCATGGAACAATTAATGTACATTCAGATGTTAACTTTTAACTTTTACAAAATACACAATATTGAACATGGAAAATATTAATTTGTAGATCATATATAATAGAACTGAATTTATAATTTAAATGCAGACAATTAGAAGAGTAATGTGAGAGGAAATAACTTTTGCATGGTTGCACATATTTGCTGGAAAATATAAAAATGTAATAATCAAATCATACCAGAAAAGATTTGGTAATGGAAAAAGAAAAGAAACAAAATATATGTATAGTGTAGTGCCAAACTACATTCTATCTAACATATTGGCTAAGTATACTTCCTTATCTAACTGCAGATTATAAGATTTGAATGTCAAAACAAAGCAAAATATTGACTGAGAAATTATAGTATTTCAATATACCTTGAGTATGTTGTGTAATACAATAAATTATCTGGTAATTCCTTAAATTATTTTAAAATAAATTTCTCTTTCATTATGCACAGGAGGCTATAAAATCAATTGCTAATAAATTGTTTCAATTGATAGCTAATTATTAGCAATTGATAGCTAATTATATGCTATATGTGCCTTACAACAATTATGTACAAAGCATTAGGTCAACATTATCTCAATTTTACACAAAAGCACTAAGGCTAACAAAAACCAAATAATTAGGACAATGTCAAAATGGTGATGTTCAGAATTGAACAAGCAAATCCTGTCACCAGATGCAGTAATTTTCCAACATACAATGAATTAATGGAAATATTTTTCTAGATATAATTCTAAATTTTTAGACTATTTAATGATGCAAAGTCATAAGATCATTAGGGAAAAAAATCACCATTTATCCCTCTTGTTTAATAGTAAGAGAATAGCAAACAGGGCATAGTCAGATTCTATGGTCGGAGAGATAAAGTTTGACAGAAAAGTTAATTACTATATTAGATTAATGAATATGTAGAATATGCATTTTGATTTTTAGGTTGATAAGAAATCACCTATAAAAGTAAATAATCCTTTGCTGTCTGTTTAATGAGATCAGAAAATCCTCCCACAGCTGAAAATACATGATCCTGGAGACACAGGATACAAGACACACATTGTTTCTTTTTGTTTTTTAACAATAAGGAAAATTAGATTATAAAAGAATGCTTCCCTTGAGTCATTCCAACAGCATATTATAGGAACATGGAACATAATGCATAACATGGCTCTGCATGACTCCAAGTATTCAGTGTTTCATGATACCAGGAGAAGCAGAGATGCTGGAACTTGTACCTTAAATAAAAACCTAGAACTATGTTTCATTTTGTTATTACTTTGGTGGTGACAGCATTGAGAGAGACACTGAGAAGGAGCTGTAGTAATTGAATATGCCATTATACTGGGGCATTTATGTGTAGATTTAGAGATGTAAGCTTACATTGTGAACTTAGCCATATTGTTTTGGAGATAGCTAAAAAAACAAGTGCAACTATACTATATCATATAACACAGTAGTTTGGAAGTTAAAAAAAAAATCTATAAGACCCAGCATACTTTTGTACTTTTCTGTTAATGTTTGTAGGAATGGAAAATCTGAGCGAAGCAAAAATTATTCATATTCTCTGAAATTGAAGACATAATATACTGGATTGCTCTGCCAAAAAGAGGGACAGGAATATTAGTGTGAGTAATAATATACATTTGTGTATAGTGTGTTATTTGATATGTTGACTTAAAAAGCATGTAGCACGACAACACAACACTGTAGCAAGAGAGGATTGGCAATTGTGGATGGGAACTCCTCTGAAAGACAGGCAGAAGGAAGAAACCAACTGGGAAAAGGAAGAATAAGTCATTATTTGAATGGGACATGTTAAATGAGAAGTTTGGTTTTAGTCCTAAATGTCATTCTAATTATTATATGTGGATCTAGGCACTAGATTAATGGTATTGACAAAGTATGCTCTCAAATACCTCTTAGAATACATACTACATAGAAACCTTACCTATGTAATTTGAATTGATGCCAATTTATGCATTTCTATCATAACCAGAGATGAGGCCAATTTTAGTTATTTTTACATTCAATATTAGTCATGTCTCTGCTGCACCTCAGTTCAATACTGTGTTTAATGTGCTATTAAATGTTCTTTAATTTCCCAGAATTGTATGATTATATTGAAACCGCTACATAAATAGACTAATTTATATAGATAATAAAAATACCTAATCCTTTGAATAGATAATGTCACCACAGCTGAACCATTTCTCAACTAAGAAAACTAATGTAAAAAATAGGAGGGAAATTGGTCATTTATCATTTACAAGCATATTCCAAAAACTTAAAATAAGTAGAATTCAGTTAACACACTTTAAAAGATTAAAGGCAGGCTATTTCCGTGAAAGATTATCTGCTTTACTAGGCGGAGCATTGAATAACAAAGTAAGGGTTAGAACTGAATTATAATTGAGAAATAAAATGAAAAGAGAACTATCTCCTGGTGGATAGTGAAAATTAAAATAAATTAATTATAACTGATATTTTTGGGAAAATATATTTCCTTGAGTAGAGTAAAAAGTAGTATATAAAACCAAGAAGGGAATAAGAAATAAATCCAATCAGATCACATTAGCAATTTTACATTAGGTTGCTACTTTTTCTTGGAAGTTCTATTGATGTCAGAAGCTACTATTATTAGTCTGTTATTGCTTGCCTGTTATTATGACGGATATGTTTAGTCATACTAAAAGAGTTTCTATCACATTAAGAAAGACAAATATTGCCAGGTGCAGCGGCTCATGCCTATAATTCCAGCACTTTGGGAGGCCGAGGCAGGCAAATCACGAGGTTAGGAGATTGAGACCATCCTGGCCAATATGGTGAAAGCTCGCCTCTACTAAAATACAAACAAAAATAATAATAATTAGCCTGGCATGGTGGCACGTGCCTGTAGTCCCTACTACTCAGGAGGTGGAGGCAGGGGAATCTCTTGAACCCAGGAGGTGGAGGATAGAGTGAGCCAAGATCGTGCCACTGCACTCCAGCCTGGCATCCGACCAAGACTCCATCTTAAAAAAAAAAAAAGACAAATATTAATGCTATATCAACTAGATTTTAAATATTAAATTATTTTCATAATGGTTAATAAGGTTATTTTTAAACTAATTCTTCTGAGCTAGAGTCAGATACTTCAAACTTTTTTTTCCCTCTATACACAGTCTGCTACTTTGAGGGTAATTTGAGGACTTTACTTATATTTTATTTCTTAGCAAAAGTGCATGTGTTTATGATCATGAAAATAACTCTATCATGCACAATCAAGTATTTCCACCCCTCTCTAGGGTCAATAAATCACATTGGATCAAATGTTTTAACTAAACTCATGAATCAAAACCGTGTGAAATATTAATGTGGTCTATTTTGATGTACTGAGTGATATATCTGTAACGTACATGTGTTGAAATGTCTTATTTATTACAGAGAAATGTTAAGACAATGTTAAGATGTCTCAAATATTGTACAGAGATGTTGAAATATATATTTAAATGTTGACGTTCTCTTTATAAGAAAATATTTCAGCAATGAAAAGAAAATCAGCAGTATGATTTCCTTGAGTCAACAAAACAGAGCCTTGAGTTTACAATATTTCAAAGGCAAGTATTAGAAACCTTAATAATCAAATACTTATCTATCATCTTTTTCTTTATTTTTACATGCATTATATTGTACGTGGAGTCGGTTTATTTCTATATTTGATTTTTACCTTTTCAACTTCCCTATGCAATAAACCAGTGTCATCACATATTTATCATTAAATATTTTAACTAATCCAGAATGCCATCAAAATTTCATAGCATATAATAAGTTCAATATTTGCTGAGGCATAGAATTCAGTTTTACGTACTTAAAAATTGTCAAGGCAGTTTGTCATGTAATGATTGGACCTAGCGAACAACCCAACATATGCACTGCAATCAGGCTCTGTTAGTCCACTGCACTTCCAGAATCTCCAACAAGTCATAAAAATGTTTGCTTTAGAAATAACATTTTCCTGAAAGGAAATCAACCACTGTTTGACTGAAGAAATCAATGATAAGATGAAGCACAGTGCAAATAACCTTTAGCTTGTAAACTAAGAGTATAATATAAAAGGGTGAATATTATATTAGTAATTGCATGAATATATGATGTGAATAAATGACTGTGTACTTTCACAGGAAAAAAAGTAAAGAATTAGATAAATGTAACACTCAGTGCTCCTGCCAATGCATAGGGGCTTCACAATACAAAAATAGCATTTGAATGAGAATTAAGAGTTAAGTTATCAAGAAGTAAGCACAAGTGTGCTCAACTTGTGGAGAAACAATATTATCAGGAGATATATTTTTCTTAACAGAATCTTTCCATTGACTAATAGATCCTAGAAAAACTGAAATGGTCAATAATGTAAACTTCACAAGAAGCAAATATTGGTTTTAACAGTTTAAAAATATTATTCCCTGTGTACTTCTGCATGAATTGGAGAGAAAATTGTTTATCTCATTGTAAAGTAATTGTTCTCCAACTTAAGAAATATGTAGAAAAGATAGCTTTTAGTCTAATCTTGGAAGAAAATGCCCTTATAAAACTACAAGCCCTGGGGGGGGGGCGGGGGGGCGGAACAGAAATGTTTCAAGTTTAAGAAGAAAAGTGATTACCTCATTCACTGAGAGATATGATATTAAATTTTTTTGATTAAAGTATGTTTATCCTTACAAATCATAAATTTAAAAGTCAAACATAACAAATTCTTTTTACATATTTTCAACCCAATTAAATTCTACTTCTCAATGCAAGACTTGTATGACTGATTTTATATGTGCTGGAAGTAGATAAATATGCTTCATAATAGGTGCTATGGGCTGAATGGTTATGTCACCTCAGAATTCATATGTTGAAACTTAACCACTAATGTGATGGTGTTAGGAGGTGGGGCTTTTGGCAGGTCAGTCCTCCTCCCAAAGAGTCTCATGAATGGGATTAGTGCCCTTCTGAAAGAGGTCCCAGAGACCTATCTTGTTCATTCCACCATGTGAGGACACAGCAAATAGGTGCCAACTAGGAGTTAACAAGACGGCCTTCATCAGATACCAAATCTTCCATTGTCTTGATCTTGAACTTCCCAGCTTCCAGAACTGTGAGAAGTTAGTTTCTGTTTATAAGCCACTCAACACATGGTATTTTGTTGTAGCTCCCCAGACTAAGACAGTACATAACTTATTCAACCATTCACAAAAGCTGCCACTGTTAAAATGATTATTAAGTATGTATCATTTATTTTCATTAGTCCCATAGAGTTCGGTTCCACTGACAAAAAATGTTAAACTACTTTTGAATTTAAACAGAAAGTGCTTTAAAAAAATAATGGCTGAAAATAATGTGAAGAAGCAGACTAAAGGGTTAGTATACAATCATAGGAAAATTAATTTAGGCTGGGCACGGTGGCTCACGCTTGTAATCCCAGCACTTTGGCAGGCTGAGGCGGGCGGATCACAAGGTCAAGAGATGGAGACCATCCTGACCAACACGGTGAAACCCCGTCTCTACTAAAAATTCAAAAATTAGCTGAGCATGGTGGCGGGTGCCTGTAGACCCAGCTACTCAGGAGGCTGAGGCAGGAGAATCACTTGAACCTGGGAGGCAGAGGTTGCAGTCGGCTGAAATTGCACCACTGCACCCCAGCCTGCGCGACAATGTGAGACTCAGTCACAAAAAAAAAAAAAAAAAAAAAAAAGTTTAAAAAATTCATGGAAATCTTGACGAAATTCAGGAGCTGAATTTTTATGAATGTAGTGACAAATAATAAAACCAATAATAAATATTGTATTAGCTGATATTGATTAGCTATGTACTATATGCTATACACTGTAGACATTTAACATAAAGTAGTTCAATCAGTCTCACATCTATATGCATAAAATTTGTCATAAGTTGTCAAAACTTTTCAAAACTTTGGTGAATGATGTATTTTCAATGAATTTTAATTAATTGTTTTATATTTATTTTTCTAAGTTTGAATTAAATGAATAAATACTGGTCAAGTAGTACTTCTGTATATAACGTTTATAACTCAAAATTTTAAATATGTTAAAGTTTATGTAAAAAAAATTATTTGCCTGAAAATTATATCCTTAATATTTTTCTATTTCTTTGGCTTTTCCTTTTTCTGTAAGTATCTAAAATCTCAAAAGATCCTGAGAATATTTTCTCATTAATCTCTGAAACTTTATGATGACCTTATGACAAACATTTTAGCCCCCATTTCACTGATGGAGAAGCATACCTAGAGAAAGCTTAATTTATCTGTGTAAGTTGAGGCATTATGTCAATTGCTAAGTACTTAGAAGAGTTTAGGGTGCTTGCCTTGTTGGTTACTGTGTTAAATACTATATCATTTTCACAACACTGAGAGACAAGGTAACAAAATAAAATATCTTATAATTACATGGCTTCAACCAGGCTGTGATCCTGTGGCTACTTGTCTCCAACATATTCTATGGCTCTTTCTAATATTATTTTACTCCACACACTCTTAGAAGCAACAATAGGACAACAAAAACAACAGCAATAGCAGCAGAAGAAATGAAGGAAAGGAGGAAGGCATAAGAAAGAAATACTGCCTTAGTTATAGCCTTAGTTGGTACCATCTTTTTCTTGGGAGGAAAGAGTCTAAAACAGGAGATCAGGAACTTACAACATTATTCTCTGCCTTAAGAAAGGGTAAAAAAAAATATTGAATAGGAATAATTCTATTCTGTTTGGAAATAAGACTGAGTGGATCATAGTGAATACAATAAAGTACTTCTGCTTCTGTGCATCTTAATTGACCATAGAGAGATCCACAAAACAAACAAAATATTATTTTATAAATCTATACTACTTGAAAATATAGCAAAGAAAAATAAAATTATCTTCCAAGTTCCTAAAGCATTTTATCCATCTCTGACAAGAAAAACAAAATTGAAACTTCCGTTTCAATGTTGTCAAATAGGACCATTGCAAACATATTCATATATGTCTTTTCTTCTGAAAAATCCAAGACTGGTTTATAAAACTTGTCATAAAATCAAATACTAATCCATAATCTAACTGAAATCTCAAATAAAAAACAGTAATTTCATTATAAAATAACCTAAATTTATTCTGCTTTGTAAAACATTTATTCATGTCCTATTAAAAGACTCATATTGCATAAAATTCTTCTGGGAATCAGGGTTACATGTTGGGTAACATATTTACATGTAAATTGCTTGTTTGTGTTTAAGTCTTGTTTTCCACATCTTCTACATGAAATGGAAATAAACATAACGTGGATAGGGGACTATCAGATACCCTTCACTCACTTTAGCACAGCTTCAGTGTTGGATTGGAAAACAGGGAGCAAAGGGGATCAAGTAGTGTATTTATTCATTACTCTAGGGTCATGGCAACATGAGAAAGATGGAAATCAGCTTATATTACATAGCGGTCACCGTCAGTCTAAGCTCCAATTTCCTCACTACAATCCAAGGCCCTGAGGATCTTTCGCACATTTTCACTTGTGTGTTTACCCTCACTATAAAGAAGAGGTGCCTGATATGGTCCTCATGTCCCACAAGGAAGATGAGAAATAGAAAACAGCTCTTAGATGTTAGTTACACAGATGCATGAACCAAAATCACCCAAGCCCAACTTACATAAGCTGACACCCAATCAACTCATAATTATCTAAGCTGTAAGGATAAATTTGGTACATTATTTAGAAAAATTAATTCAATCATACTCTTCCCTGTTCCACATCCCTTTGTAATGAGTTTGCAACTCCTTTTATCAAAAAGAATATATTTTCTTACTCCTTAAATATTTGCTTTGATCATAGTATGTGACGGAAGTAAATTGTGCCTGCTGACAGCTCAGAACACTTTTGCTTATCCTCTGAAGTCCTTTCCACATTATGTGACAAAGGGTAGCCTGTTAAAGAACAAAAAATCACCATTGTCCATAGACAGTAAGGATGGCTAAATAGTAGAAAACCAACTTTATTGGCAATATCAGTTTGTAAACCAGGAAGAAATAGTCTCTGGCATGGACAGAAGATGCTCTCTCTTCAAAGAGCGGAAGGACAAGTTGGGTTTTATGCCTCACAGGGCCAGTATAACTCAAGAGAGTCTTACATATTCAGCAGGTTTGGGGGAAAAGCTACACATGTTAATGAAGGAAACTGACAGCATGCACAATAGGTAAACATATATGCAGCATACACTGCATGTTCACTTGGGGGTGAGGTTTTAGCATTAAAATTAGGTGAAATTTGGCTGTTTATATCAAAGGATGAACTATTGGAAACAAAGACAGTTTATGTACAGCCTCTATAAGCTCGCTGAATCTGGCTAAAGTCTGCAGTTACTTATAAGAAAATAATATTTGTAAGGCCATCTTCTGTCCAATTAGTGTCACAGTGGTCTGGGTTCAAAACAGAGTTAGAAGGGGTCTGATAATTTGCCTGACAGCTCCTGTTTTGAGGGAGTTAAAAAAAGGGTGTGGTTTTTCTAGTAGGTATAGGAATTTAGAAATCTGCCTTGTCAGCTGGATCCTGGACTCACAAACTGTAGACAGCTTTTGTTTCCTTAACCTTGGGGATTCCTCCTTACTTGATAAAAGGGTATCTGTTTTGTCTCTCAGATTACATCATGTGGTTCTGAATATACTTCATTCCAACTGAAGCCTTGAAAAGTAGGAGAGCCCAACCAAGATCATGACATTCATCTATGAATTTAAATGTAGACACATGGGAGAGCCCAGATGATGCCAGAAGAACTACCAAGTAAAAAATATCCTAGATCTCTGACCTTCAAACTCATGACTTACGGTTATAAGACACCACGTTTAGAAATGTTGCTTATGCTGTAATAGCTGTCTCATATAATAAATAATTACTTAAGTTGCCTGAGTTTTATGGTAGTTCATTTAGATCCAATGATAGCTAGTATCACATGTTCGTTAACAACCTTTCATAGAGTTTTAATATAGAGAAAAATTCCATTGATTCATAGCAAAATTATGGTGAAATGAGAAAAGAAAATTATATTTATAAAATACAGAGAAAGAATACCTCATGAGAATTTCTATAATGGGACCAAGAAGAAAATTGTAAGAAATAATGGCATCCTCAATGGAACACAGGAAAGTATAGCTTATGGTAAACAGGCTTTGTTTGTGTAACATTGGACTTCCCAGCCTCCAGCGCTGTGAGAAATATTTCTTTTCTTTTCTTTTTTACATTTTACACAAACACAAACAAAGCCTGTTTGTGTGTGTGCAACATATATATGTGTGTGTGTATATAAACACACACATATATATGCATATATACACACATACGTGTGCACACATATATAATATATATAAAATGGAGAAATTAAAAAATAAAATGACAAAACAATAAGATTAAAAGGAGAGATGACTATCTGCAGTCAAGATAATCAAAGTAATGCTACCATGCAAACAACATTGATATTTTATTGTCTAATAAAAGAAAGTTTTATTTTCTCTACTCAATACAAGTTCATTGCATGCCTGTTTGAGAGGAAGCATCTTTTCTATATTTCCATTCCCAGTATCCACCATACAGAGCAAAAACAGAACAATGACATGGGGCAGGAAACAGGGGAAATTATGCAGTCTCTATTTTTGTGGTGTCAGTGTTTAGTTTGGTATCAGGGTAATAATGCAATCATATAATTAGTCGGGAGATAATTCCCCCTATTCTGTTTTTGGAAGAGCATATGAAGGATTGGTATTACTTGCTCAAACGTTTAGTAGAATTCAACAGTGAAGCAGTCTGAGTGATTTGCCACTCTCCTTGTATATCTTATAATTTCTTCCTGAAATCTCGATGTTTAAAATGGTTCTATGTGTCTATTTTGAAATCAGATCCATTCTCCTCCTACCCTATTATTGTTGTTTATTTTATGAATTTGCTGATCTAATTATGTAAGGTCTATATTATTTCTCCATGTGGCCAATGAAGTCTCTCCTCAGTTAACTTAATCGTTAGATAATGATCGGACAGAGATTTCTTTAATTGACTGGAGCCAATAAACTTCCCAGTCTTTGCTAAGGTTCTCTGCGTACATGCTGGGGACATGCCTTCGTCCCTCATATTGACAGTTGACAATTCTGCCTTAGCCTTCAGTTCCTGCTTGCACAGAGCCTCAAGGTCAGCTAGAGGTTAGATCTCAGGCCCTTCTCAGGTTTTTTGTGAATATGTGTGCAACTCATAGGTTTCTGAACATGTTTACAAACCTATATGTGTGTACAGTCTTCCAGAATCCCAGGAATATGTAGGGATTTACAAAGACCCTATGTATATCTAACTTCTCACCTTTCATTTAAGCTTTTTATTTAGACTACTGATTGTCCCAACTACACTGCTGAGGCAGCCAGAAAGAAACAATTTCCTATAGTAGTTTTCAACAAATTCCTCTGTAGAAAAGACTTTTTGCACTGGGTGAGCCCAAACAGGTCAAATACAGATAGGTTGGAAAATGGGGTATTCCAGGGAACCAACAGAGAGGTCGAGTAATGTCAGTTTTCTGAACTATGGCTTTAATGAAGCTATGAACTTGTTTTGCTCTATCTAGTGGATGCCAGGCTGTTGTTTTTTCAGTGTGATTGGAGGCTGGTAATTTTTAAGGCTACTGAAGAGCTGGGTTGTGGGTGATGGAAGCAGGGCAATTTAGGACACAAAAAAGCTCACTGTTTGTACCAATATACAACTATCTTCAGATTCCTGCAAGCCTTTGGTAAATGTCCAGAGTTCTAAAAAAATCTAATTTTGGGGGGAGTGCAGGGAGAGTCAGATTTCTTGCTTAATAGAGAAGAGAATTTTTAGAGTCTGTACCCTGCTCTTTCCACTATTTTGAACTGTCTCTAAAATCTTAAACTCGCATTGGTTAAAATAAACCTTAGGACAGTAAACTTTAACGGATGCAAAGATGCTCAATATTATCAGGCCGAGAAGGAGAGAAAAAATGGGAATGTTTACAAATAATTTTTCATTACTATTACAGTTTTTTTCATATCACTAAAGATTAAGTTATTCTTCACAAAAACAAAATACACTCACCCTCTTACTGGGAGAGCTAATTCAAAGCACCACACATCATAGCATTAGACTTCAAGCCCAGACTCTCTGAGTGGTGGTCAGAGTTCTCTGGTTTACATTCATATATGAACACTACTAACACAGTGAA
Source organism: Rhinopithecus bieti (assembly GCF_001698545.2). Lineage (NCBI taxonomy): Eukaryota > Metazoa > Chordata > Mammalia > Primates > Cercopithecidae > Rhinopithecus > Rhinopithecus bieti. The sequence goes on from NW_016810178.1 coordinate 1,067,720, forward strand.
TTCGCAATAAAGTGACAAACTACTGACGCTTTGCATACCAATACCTAATGGTTGAAGAGGAAAAATCTAAATAATCCCATCCCATTCCTACCCCATTCAGAAAGAGTAACATGTAAGTCATACCGCATTCATTATTAAAAGAAATTCTGGGATCTTGCTGGACACTTTTTATAAGGGACTTCTGCAAGAGATTAAGAAATATTGTTTGGCTATACCCAATTTTTATTCCTAAAAGGGACTCCCCAGGCTATTCTTTTTAGTGTTCTTGGCTCCACCTTATCTTTTACCTCCACTCCCATCATTCCCCTTAGCATTACAAAAATGAACACTGGTGTGTATGTTCTTCTGAGAACTACTAGAAAGCCAACACAGTGCAAAATAAGTGCTCAAAGGCCAAGAACTAACAAGGCAGAAAAAATTATGAGACCACAGTGAGGAACAGAATAGAAACTCATAAATATTAGATAAAATTGTTGGGTCACTTCTTCCCCAGAAGAAAGTAGAGTGGAAAGGAAGTTAGATGAAGCTTCTGACAGCCTCCTTGAGAATCAAGGGCCCACCACTGACAGAGACTCTCTTCATGAAACTCTAGTCAGGCTTATCTGAGCCGTCTTCTTGACTAGGTTTCAACCTTGGTAAATAAACAACAACAACAAAAGATAATAGAACATTATGTAAAAATTATAAATAGGCAATTCAGAGAATATTAATCAAAATAGATATTATATTATTCCATAAAAAGCTCAAAATGATGATTTTAAAAGTTATAAATTAAAAGTTGAATGTGGTAACAATTCATTTGTATAAGACTATCCATGGTTTTAAAGGCTGACAATACAAAATATTTATGAATATGTAGAGCAAGAAGATGTTTGTGTGTTGCTGATAGAAGAAATTAGAATCAACATTTTGGATATAGTTTTGCTAGTATTGAACAAATGTAAACATGTTCAATTTATACTGCACAGCAATTTTATTGCAAAAAATAAAAATCTGACAATCTTTCACACATGCATTAGGAAACATGTATACCGTTATTTGCTACCAGATACAATTGAAATCTACCTTGATGCTCATCAGTCGAGTAATAAATACATAAAATTTAATATAATTATAATTAAATACTATCCCCTAATAAAAATAAAATAAATTAATATATATTACTTATAGAAAAATGATAATTATTTTGATTCCATATTTAGATGAAGTTACTTTTTTATTTTAGCAATGGTAGAAGAAATATTTAATGAGTGGTTAACCACTACCATGCACTATCCATTTGGTATAGTGCCTTAAAAGGTTCCATTAAGTAAGTACAATTATCATCATTAGAAACTGAGTTAAGAAAGTTTAAAAGTAATTGAGGGTAAGAAACTTTAAACAGCTTTCTAAAGTAATATCGTATAGCAAATGTCAGATTTTGACTAGAGTATGAAATCTAACCCCTAGATCTATGCTTCTGATCATTTTGATGTAGTGCTTGCAAGATAAAATATTGTGCTTTCTCTTATTATTTTGAATAAATTATATACTCAGAATGACAACCTTTTGTCAGTTATATTGTTGAGATTCTTTTTTCACTATTTGTATGATATGTGGGTATATATTTTTGTGCTAGGAATTATATACATATGTATGCATATGTGTATAATATACATATACACATTTTCATATTTGTATTATACAGATATAGTTAGAGAGAGAGAAAAGAGAGAGGGAAACAGAGAAGGAAACAGAATGCTGACTGCATTCTGGCCTCTGAATTTTACTTTTTTGCTTTTAAAACATTATTAATTATCACATTAATCACTACCATGTATACATGCTGCATACTCAAATGGAGGAATGTAAGAAAATGTGGAGGTTAGGGTCAGGGACAATATGGTGGGTAAAAATATTAAGGGTTGATATTTTCTAAAGTTGAGGTACTAGAGAAAATTGGATAGAGTTGAAAGCAATCAGAGAGTAGGATGCTTGAAACTAAGATTGCGGAAACATTAACCTATATGATAATAGCAAATTTGGGTATCTGACCACAAGTAGTGGGCCTCAGATAAAGTGGAAAACACAATCATTGGAGAAAAGGAGGTCTGGAATTGAGAGGCTGGATTCTGAAAGGATTATCTTTTATGGGTGTTGAATCACAACATATGATGACACAAATAATGTGGAAGAGAGTAGCAGTGTTCTAATAACTAGAGTGGTGAAATGGGGAGGGGTGTTCTAAAGAGAGACCCATGACTGTAAAATTCATATGAGGTGATACAATTTGGTAATATAAGATATAAGCTGAGTTTTTTAAGGGAGGAGAAATGGAACATGGAATAGATGCAGCAATGAAGACAGGTAGAACATATTGGCCTGCTCTATGCTAGTGGAAAGGATATTGTGGCAGAAAAAAAATTGACCTTAATAGTCTACAAGGAGCACTTAATGTCATTAGCGTAGATATTGTTAGGTTGGAGGAAGAAAGTAAACAACACTCGTAGAAGGATTTGAGATACAAGGACTTTATTGAGGACTGAAATCTTAATTCTGAACACAAAGTAGGAAAGTTTAAGGCTCACCGTGACAAACATAAATGTTAAAAAAAAAAAACTATGAAGGTTAGAGTTGAGTGGAATATACCTTGGAAGTTCTGGGAGATTCTTATAAGTGAACATAAATGGAGGGCATACATTAAAACTGATGATCCTTGATGTGGCTTGGCTGTGTCCCCACCCAAATCTCATTTTGAGTTGTAATTCCCATAATCCCCATGTGTCCTGGGAGTGACCCAGTCGGAGGTCATTTAATCATGGGGCAGTTACCCTCTTGCTGTTCTCATGATAGTGAGTGAGATATCACAAGACCTAATGGTTTTAAAGGGCCTTTCCCCCATTTTGCTCAGGACTTCTACTTATTGCCACCATGTGAAGAAGGATATGTTTACTTCACCTTCTGTCATAATTGTATGTTTCCTGAGGCCTCTCCAGCCATGCTGAACTGCGAGGCAATTAAACCTCTTTTACATTTACATGCATATTCAAAAGAGATTAAATTATGATTTTTAATTGACCTTTAAACTTTGTTTAAATTTTCAAAACTTGAGAAACATTTTATTAGAAGTAAAAGTTGCAGTAAGATTTGCTAAAACATTAGGTGGTTTTTGTGAAGTACATTATTATTGCTGCCATTTAGCAGTCTGTTAGATGATACTTCTCCAAATAAAAATTCAGGTTTGGCATGCATTACTCAGTCCTAAAGGACATTTTGCTGGGAAAAATGTGGTATTGCGCTGTTCAAACAGAACTTTGTAATGAGCTGTTTTTTTTTTATTTTACTTTTGTTTTATAGCTACTGAAAGCATTTATTTTATGGGGGTTTCACAATTATTATTCCTGCTGCTGCATTATAAATAGAAATTGCATTAGTCTGAGTCACAGAGCTAACTGTTAAATTGGTTAATTGTGATCTAGAGTGCACAGCTTGAATGTGAAAATAATTATAATTTGCATATATATGTTATAAAAAGATAAACCCAACAATTTACAGGAAAGTATATTTATTATAGTACATCTATAAAAGATTTACTCTAACATGGACATTAGTAATCCCATATACACAATATTTAACTCAATTTTGTACATGAACTATGGACATGATGAATGTATTCTTAAAGTCATACTGGCTAAGCAAAATCTGAAATTTTAAGGCAAACTTGAGGAAACTAGAAATCATTTTGAAATTAGGAATATCTCAGCTAATCATTGGATATATTTATAGTACAGCAGAAAATATTTTGAAAAAGAATGGCTGTATAAGTAAATTAAGTTTTGGTTCCACCACTTCCTAATTAGACCTTAGCCAATTTTTTTTTTTTTTATTACAGGGTATTCATTTGTAAAACAAAAATATATTACATGTCCTACATGGTTATTTGGAAACTTCATAGTGACATTTATAAAATAGAGATCATAGAATCTGGAATATAAATGATCGATAATAATATTAATGGTGCAGTTGATAATATTTATTCCATTTATTATGTGTCAGTAACACAAAAGTGTCTTACACAGTTTTAGGTTAAAATTATTTCAAATAACTCTATGTGGAAAGCACTATTTTAGTTTTTATTGTACAGATGAGGAGATGGATCTTTAAAGAAATCGTGTAGTCAGGTTAAAGTTATACTGACTCAAAAAAAGTGAAGCCAGGATACAAAATCATGCCTGAATCAATCTGAGACTTAATAAGATTGACAGGTTGCTGTATCTATAAAATACATTGTTTCTATCCTCCATCTTTCTAAATCATGCATTTTAATTTTGGATAGAACATCCATTCCACTAACCAATATTTAGACATAAATATATTCTGAAAGCCACATAGTGAAAAGTGGCAGAGTTGGGATCTTTATCCAAGTCATTTTAAATGTTAAATGCTAGGTTGACTATTGAATTATTCAATTCATTTTGTTCATACTTTCAACTAATGCTCTTGTTCCATAGTTTTCAATATTTGAGCTCCTGACTTCTTAATTGTCTTCCCTTTTTGCTTTTGACATTTTCTTCGGTTAAAATCTGCATTTCTCTGTGTAAGACAAATACCTACATACACTAGTGTCTACCTCAAATATTGAATATTGTAACTATGAGAGTCAAAATAAACTATCAATTTATTTAATATGCTTGTTGGTTTATGCTTCTGTATCTATATATAATTAACTCACCACTTAAATGCTTATTAAATGCTTTTTGAATGAACTAAAAGGATAAAATATAAAAGGTATACAAAATTCTAACAATTCTCAACCTCCCCTTTTATATCTTATTCTTATTTAATACTTCTCCATAAAATGTATTATCCACTAACATACTACATACTTATGTATTCATTTTACACATTGTCTAAGCTCCCCTATTAGAATATGAAGGGCTAGAATTTTATTTATTTGTTTTTATATCCTCAATGCCTAGAACAGAGTCAGAGACGTAAGAGGCACTCAATAATATTTGTCGAATGAATATGTTTGCTTATTCTTTTTACTGAAGATTAAATTATTAGCAATTCCCCAGGTTATTTTAATCTCTTTCTAAACATAATGTGTAATACTCAGATTCTTTTGGTTGCAATTTGCAGAAATGTAACTTCTCTAGGTAAAAATAAATGAATTTGCTCAATTTTCTTGGAAAGGCAGAACTGTAGTTTGGCCATCTATAGCCAGACTGTCTAAACCACTAATAATATTTACATCTTTCTGTAAATTGACTATAAATTTTGCCATTGACAGTTTATCTCAAAATGACAGAAGCAGGGCTAGTGTCATATGCATGAGTGCTTTGCAGCTGTACAGGCCTCTGTGCTCAGAAGGATTCTGCATTCGGCTTGATAGTCTCCTGTTGCCCTCTGGAAATTTAAACATTGAGCCCTCTTTTGTCCTAGGCACTCAGCACCATGTCTCTGGTCCTGAGTAGAGGACATGTTTCAGTAAGCTTTGAAATCTTTACTTTCACAATTTACCTACCGTCTGCCAAAAAAAAAAAAAAAAAAAAAAAAAGGAGTTTTCTTATCCCTCTTTTGCCTGCCACCAATGTCAGTTCGACATGTATTGAGAATCTATTGGTTGACAATGAGTCCATTTCCATTCCTCTACGAAAGGAAAGGGAAAGCCATTTAAGTAGATGAGAACTTCTCCTGGAAAAAGGGAGATCCCAGAAACAGATAATGGTATGTCCACAAGAAGGAAATCAAGGAACTTTTATTAATTAAATTAAAGCAATAGATGCACATTACTTTGCAAAATGTTGCAATTGGGGGATGTATCATAATTTTCCTATTTCTCTCTCATTTAGATATTTAATTTGCCCTCACTTTTTAACATCATAAATATCACCTTTATGAAGTCTTATTATATAAATCTTTACCCATACTTCTGATGATTTTCATAGGGTGAAGCTCTAGAAATTAAATTTCCAGATTATAAGATATGAATAAAAGTAACCTTTTTATTCACATTTTCAATTTTACTCCCAGAAAGATAATGCCAAATTATAATCTCACTAGTCAATTATGAAGGAGTCACACAGCGTATTTGCCAACATTTAGTATTACATTAAATATGGCTTACTAATTTGATAGGGAAACATAGGTTAGAATTTCAGATTATCACAGTGAATTAAATTTGAGCAAACTAATAGAGGAAGAAACCACAGAGAAGCAAGCCCCAAAAGTCTACAGATTCTTCTTCTGGAGTCATTAGTTGTCTCCTCACTTGTTCACACATATGCTCAGTGATACTATAAGACACCCAACAAAAAACAACAGTTCATGAACAGAAATAAGATCCACTATATTCATATTCAGCATTTATTTATTTAACATCCTAGCTGATTCAAGAAAGAGGAATAGCACAAAAAGTGGAATAGGCAGTGATATGGTTTGGCTGTGTCCACACCCAAAGCTCATCTTCAATTCTCAAGTGTTGTAGGAAGCACCCCGTGGGAGGTAATTGAATCATGGGGGCAAGTCTATCCCACACTGTTCTCCTGATAGTGAATAAGTCTAATGAGATCTGATGGTTTTTCAAAGGGGAGTTTCAGGCTGGGTGCAGTGGCTCATGCCTGTAATTTCAGCACTTTGGGAGGCCAAGGTGAGTGGATCACCTGAGGTCAGGAGTTCAAGACCAGCCTGACCTACATGGTGAAATCTCATCTCTACTGAAAAATACATTTTTTTATATATATAAAATTAGCCAGGTATGGAGGTGCATGCCTGTAATCCCTGCTACTTGGGAGGCTGAGGCCGAAGAATCGCTTGAACCTGAGAAGCAAGGGTCGCAGAAAGCTGAGATCACACCATTGAACTCCAGCCTGGGCAAAAAAGTGAATTGCATCTCAATGCATACATACATACATATATACATACATACATACATACATACATAAACAAAATAAAAACAAGAACTTCCCTGCACAAGCTGTCTTCTCTTTTCTGCTGCCATGTGAGACGTGCCTTTTACCTTCCACCATAATTATGAGGCCTCCCCAGCCACGTGGAACTGTAGGTCTATTAAACCTCTTTCTTTTTTAAATTGCTCAGTCTTGGGTATATCTTTATCAGCAGTGTGGGAATGGACTAATACAATAAATTGTCACCAGTATAGTTGGGTGTTGCTGAAAACATATCTGAAAATTTGGAAGCGACTTTGGAACTGGGTAACAAGCAGAGACTGGAACAGTTTGGAGGATTCAGAAGAAGACAGGAAAATGCAGAAAAGTTTGGAAGTTCCTCGAGACTTGAATGGCTTTCCCTAAAATGCTGATAGTGATATGGAAAACAAAGTCCAGGCTGAGGTCTCAGATGGAAATGAGGAAATTGTTGGGAACTGGAGCAAAAGTGACTTTTAGTATATTTTAGCAGACAATGGAAGCATTTTGCCCCTGCCCTAGAGATTTGTGGAACTCTGAACTTGATAAAGGTGATTTAGGTTACCTGGCAGAAGAAATCTCTAAGCAGCAAAACATCCAAGAGGTAACTTTGGTGCCCTTAAAGGCATTCAGTTTTATAAGGGAATCAGAGGATAAACGTTCAGAAAGTTTGCAACCCTACAATATGATAGAAATGAAAATCCCATTTTTGGAGGAGAAATTCAAGCTGGTTGCAGAAATTTGAATAAGGAATAAGGAGACAAATGTTACTCCCCAAGACAGTGGGGAAAATGTCTCCAGGGCATGTTAGAGGTCTTTGCCCAATGTCCGCATCACAGGCCCGGCGGCCTAGGAGGAAAAAATGCTTTTGTGGGCTAGGACCCGGGTTCCCATGCTGTGTGCAGCCTAGGGACTTGGTTCCCTGTGTCCCAGCTGCTCCAGACATGACTGAAAGGGGCCAAGTTAAAGCTCAGGCTGTGACTTCAGAGGGTGCAAGTTCCAAGTCTTGGCAGCTTCCATATAGTGTTGAACCTGCAGGTGCACAGAGGTCGATAATTTAGATTTGGAAACCTCCAGTTAGATTTCAGAATATGTATGGAAACGCCTGGATATCTAGGCAGAAGTTTGCTGCCAGGATGGGACTCCCATGGAGAACCTCTGCTAGGGCAGTGTGGAAGGGAAATGTGAGATTGGAGCCCCCACACAGAGTCCCTACTGGGGCACTGCCTAGTGAAGCTGTGAGAAGAGGGCCACCATCCTCTAGACCCAGGAAAGGTGGATCCACCAATAGCTTGCACTTGTGCCTGAAAAAGCTGTAGACACTTAACACCAGCCTGTGAAAGCAGTTGGGAGGGAGGCTCTACCCTGCAAAGCCAGAGGGGCAGAGCTGTCCAAGACCATGGGAACCCACCTCTTCCATCAGCATGACCTGGATGTGATACATGGAGTCAAAAGACATCATTATAGAACTTCCCTGCTGGGTTTTGGACTTGCATGAGGCCTGCAGCCCCTTCATTTTGGCCAATTTCTCCCATTTGGAATGGCTATATTTATGCAATGCCTGTACCCTCATTGTATCAAGGAAATAATTAACCTGCTTTTGGTTTTACAGGCTCACAGATAGAAGAGACTTGCCTTGTTTCAAACGAGATTTTGAACTGAGTTATTTGAGTTAATGTTGAAATGAGTTAAGACTTTGGCGAACTGTTGGGAAGGCCTGGTTGGTTTTGAAATTTGAGGACATGAGATTTGGGAGGGGTCAGGAGCTGAATGACATAGTTTGGCTGTGTCCCTACCCAAATATGATCTTGAATTTCCACGTGTTGTGGGAGGGACCCATTGGGAGGTAATAGAATCATGGAGGAAAGTTCTTCCCCTGCTGTTCTCCTGGTAGTGAGTAAGTCTCATGAGATCTGATGATTTTAAAAAGGAGAATTTACCTGCACAAGCTCTCTTCTCTGTCTGCTGTCATGTGAGCCATGCCTTTCACCTTTCACCATGATTGTGGGGCCTTCCCAGTCACGTAGGACTATAAGTCTATTAAACCTCTTGCTTTTGTAAATTTCCCAGTCTCAGGTATGTCTTTTTCAGCAACATGAAAACAAACTAATACAGGTGGAATAAGATTAGAGAAGAAGAAATATGTGATTATTGTTTGCAGACAATGATTGTATAGCTAGAAATACTAAGGTTATCAATTATTAGAATAAGTGACTTTAGCAAGGTTGTTTAAATCAAAGTCAATATACAAAAGTCAATTGTACATTGTATACACTAGCAACAGCAAAATAAACTTTAGAGAAATATAAATTAAAATTAAACGAGAAAGAATTAAATACCAGGATATTTAAAATTAAGAAGAATTTTAAATCCAATTGTTAGTGATGATTTAGAGCAAGTGGAATTCTCTTACAATTCTACTGAAAGTGCAAAATAGTATAATTGCTTTGAAATATTGGTGGACTTTACTTACTAAAGTTGAGTGTATGTATAACTCAGCAATTTCTTACCTGGATCAGAAATGAATGCTTATATTCACTCCCACAATTCAAAAATAATAATAATGGCCTTATTTGTGATAGAGACAATTCAGAAACAACTGTCCATAACAGAATAGGTAAAAATATTGTGATATATTTGTACACAGAATTATTACAGAGCCACGGAATAGAAAGAATTATTATATGCAACATGGATGAATATCACATAAAATTTTTATGGAAACAATTTATACATGAATTTTTAATTTGTAATTTCCATTATACTAAGCTCAAATACAGGCTAATGTAACCTATGGGGACGTCAGAAGAAACATTATTCTTGTGGGATTTACTGTTTGGCAACCTTTTGATGCTAGAAATGTTCTATATCTTCATTGAAGTAGTAGTTGCATGTAGATATATACAAACGTAAAAACTTTCAACTGTGCACTTAATGTTTGTAAACTTTATTGTTTGTAAGTTATCACACAATAAAAATAATTAGTATTCCAGTAAAGCATTTGTGATATTTTCTTTATTTTATCCTTACACAGAAATATATATTGGTCTACACTCTCATTCTGGGCTAACATCCAGGGCAACAGAATGCTGTTACTATTTCACTATAGTATCATACTCTCTGGACTCCTCAGCTTTAGGCCTCAAGGAAATGTCATTTTGACCCTCTCTCCTTCCAAATATTTGATCATCCTGAAGCTTCTCCCAAGATCCTCCTAAAAGAGGACAAGAGAGTTATTTTGTAAATATCAAATTATGAATACAAACAGCTCATTTTGCTTCTTTTTTTGTTCAAAAGTAGTGAAGGAATATATCTACATAATTTTCTTTAACTCTGAAAAGGTCGTTGTAGTTTTATTGCTCCCCAAAGATTTTAAGTGAAATATATGACTGTTTAACTATATAAAATATATGCATACTATAAAAGAAAGAATATATATGATTTGTGTTACATGACTTTACTTTAGAAAGCATGAATACAGTGTTAGTGAAAGATGAACAAAGATGATTAAAAAAACACGTGAAACTATTAATGTTCTTATTTGTCGGCTAAGAATGTGCCCTATATATCTTCACATTTTTTTATTTGTATTTTAGATTTTCTTAGTAATTTATCTCCTCTCCCATAGTTTTTGTTTGTTTGTTTGTTTTGCTTTTGGTTTTGCTTTATCAGACAGGGTCCCACTGTGTCACCCAGGCTGCAGTGCGGTGGTATACACATGACTCACTGTAGCCTCAACCTTGTTGGCTCAAGAGATCCTCCTGGCTCAGCCTCCCAAAGTGCTAGGATTATAGACGTGAGCCATTGTTCCCAGTGCCACATTTCTTTTTTTTTTTTTTTTTTTTTTTTTTTTTTTTTGAGACGGAGTCTCGCTCTGTCGCCCAGGCTGGATTGCAGTGGCCGGTTCTCAGCTCACTGCAAGCTCCGCCTCCCGGGTTCACGCCATTCTCCTGCCTCAGCCTCCCGAGTAGCTGGGACTACAGACGCCCGCCACCTCGCCTGGCTAGTTTTTTGTATTTTAGTAGAGACGGGGTTTCACCATGTTAGCCAGGATGGTCTCGATCTCCTGACCTCGTGATCCGCCCGTCTCGGCCTCCCAAAGTGCTGGGATTGCAGGCTTGAGCCACCGCGCCTGGCCCACATTTCTTAATAAACAAAATATTTATTTTTGTCATGATTTATCCTGGGTTGATGGTGTAGTCTATGTCTATGGGAAAGAACAATTGACTAGGACTCAAACAACTTACAACTTAACCTAATTATCACTGCACTATCACTCGCCAAAGAACTCACAGTCAACAACATGATATGGAATTCTCCTAAAAGATATTCATAATATAATCTCTTACTATTGGGGAAGTAGAACTCTCAATGTTTAGAGATAGAAGATACCATAAGGAGAAAATATTTATTTGATTGAGAAAGAAATTGAGAATCCTATAGATTAAGTAGGTAAAAGAGAAAATAAACTAAAAATACTGGTGAGATTATAGAATAAATATCTGCCTAAATTTAGATTAGTCTAAAATGTTTTCTTGGAGAGAAAAAACACTTAAGTGGAATCCTAAAAGCCACCAATAATAGATTTGTTTGTAATATTCAAGGAGAACATTTCAAGCAGCAGCAAAGTCATATACTATAATTGATGATTAAAGAGAAAATAAATTCACATTTATTTCTCCTTCCTGTAGGAGAAGTGTGATATGGTTCGGCTATTTTATCTGCTCCAAACCCTACATTGAAATGTTACCTCCAATGTTAGAGATGGACGTAATAAGAGGTGTTTGGGTCATGGAAGCAGCTCTCTCGTGAATGGCTTCATGCTGTCCTCATGGTAATAAGTGAGTTCTTAATCTGTTGGTTTATGTGAGAGCTGGTTGTTTAAAGAAGCCTGACACCACCTTCTCTCTCTCTTGCTTCCTTTATCGTCATGTGATATGCCAGCTCTTCCTTTGACTGCACCATGCTTGTAAGCTAAAGCCAAGCAGATACTGGTGCCATGCTTGTACAACCTCCAGAACCATAGAAAAAGTAAACCTCTTTTCTTCATAAATTACCCAGACTTCTTTAAAGAAATACAAATAAAAAGTCTAATAAAGACATTAAGTAAAGGGAGAAGAGTATTTTATATGAAAATTGGCAAAACTCTTTACTCATTGGAATAAAATATGTAAGCCTCTAATATCAAGAAGTTTATATTAAATATATAGTATTACCTTCCTTGATGGAACGATTTATTTACTAATGAATTGACAGTATTTGTATCACTCACAGCACACGTGAATTACTTTTTTTTTTTAAAGAATAACTCTTACCATATTATTGCCTTATTTTATTTTCTAAAATGCATTTAACTGAAAATTTGAATACAAAATAGTAAAGCATCTAAATCAAACAAGTAATGCTTCAAGATGCAGTCAAAATTTTCTGCATTTAAAAATTAGCATAGTCCATAACTGAAAGCTGAGTTACATTTCAAGTAATAAGAATTCAATAACAATTGTGATAAGTAATGATTGAGAGCAGTTTATGAACTCAGATAGTCTATGTACTTAGCATCCATTATTTATTCTTTACAAGAATTATTTGAGGGAAGTACTTGTCACAGAAGTGTTTCCCAGGATATTAACATGTAGGAAGTATCGTAGAAAGTGCTCTTGGTAAAACAACTTGTAAGAGGACAGAAAGGAAGCAGGATTGAATAAGGAGAGATATTGAACTGGGGTGCTCAATATTTTCTATAGGGAGCTTAATGATGTGATACCATTTCATAATTGTTTCCCGGAGGTGAGTAGTAGAACATACCTAAGCCCACAGCACAGAGAAAAGTAATTGAAAGTCTCCAAAGGAGGCATGACCTTGAGTAAGAAAGTTCTCTTTACCACCCCCCCCACCCAAAAACAATTCAATAACAGAAGGAAATTAAAGAGACAAGGCAGACACTGAGGTAATACAGGCTCTCTAACTTTTGAATATTTCCTGAGAGTGTCACAGGATGTAGAGCCCAAACTGAGCACTGAATGAAAAAGGCAGCAAAATGGGTCTACTGAAATAACTGAGATTTGCAGAGCAGCATTGTGGAGAGGAGGGAGCTGTTCACAAGAGGGTCCCAGAAGTCCTTGTGTGTGTGGTGGGGTTCCCAGGGCTTATTTGGCTCAGAATTGAACAACACATGTGCAGGTAAGGTTCCTATTGACTTCTGAAAAGATAAAAGTGGGAAGAACTACTGAATTTCTCTGAGTGCTGAAATTCTGGCCTAACCAAAGTGGATAGACTTCATTAATTCCCAAGAAACTCAGAGGAGACACCAGAAATACATCACCTTAGGAAATGGGATAATGTAAGAATATAGGAACAGTGACACTATAAACTATGCAGGCTCTATGCCAGCATAACAGACTTAGTCTCTGGACCTACCCACCCAGGGTGACCCAAGTAGTCCCAGGCTTCTGATCAGATCCCTGTGTGAGGCCAGTCCTCACAGAATAAGGCTTCAGGCCAGCCTGAGGGCCAGGGTATTCCCAATAGCCCTGGGGTAAGTAGTGTGGCCTTTATAAAACCACAGGGATAAGTATATTTCTATACCACCTCCAGCACCTGGCTGGCCTCCACAGACCCAGATTTCAAGATCACCCCAGCACTAGCCGAGCCCATGTAGACCTAGTCATCAAACCAGAATCTGTGACACATCCTTTAGGCTAGCTGGCAAGTGGAGGTGACACCTGCAGCTAGCTGACACATGCAAATGCAAGTTCCAGGCCTGCACTATGCCAGGCTAGTTCCTACAGCCTTATAATCCATCAGTCTCAGAGTCCAGGACTATTCCAGCAAACTCCATTGCTGGACTAGTCCCATAGACCCAGGTTCCATACCAGCAAACATGGCCCCCAGACACAGGGCAGTCCTTGCAGACCCAGTCTCCAGGCCAGCAACTGCAAATTCAAGTGCTAGCTTGTACACACAGCCCTGTGCTCCAGGTAATCCTCTGTGGCTCTGAGTACCAGGCCAGCACCTGCAATCTCAGGCTCTAGACCAGCTCCTGTGAATACAAGTTTTATGCCTGCCTCAGCACTAAGCTTGCCCCAGGCTCCAATCAATCCTTGTGGTTGCAGTCTCCAGAGGACACAGAGTCTAAGTATGCTTTAACAGAGCCAAGGTCTGGGTTCACTAAGTAGACTCCGGTCCCAGGCTGGCCTTAATGGGCTGAGCTGCTAGGATAACCCCTGCAAATTCAGGCTCCAGGCCTACTCCCATGAATTCAGGCTCTGGGCCCACCCCAGTGCCAGCTCATCCTCTGTGGACTCAAGTTCATGCCCTACTCCAGCACCAGTTCAGACACTGTAGGCCCAGACATCAGGCTGTTCCTCCTCTCCCCGCAGAACACAGTTTTCAGTCCTGTAGTTGAAAACCCAGACTCCAACTGATATCAATCAATACACCCATGCAGGTGGATCCAGGTTCCAGGACAAGCCCTTAGGATCCAGGAGTCACCTGCTGTCTGGCACCAGGGCAACATGACAGACAGCTTCAGCAGCAAATCTGCCCTCAAACTACAACTGAGAGCCTTCCCAAAATCTGTGGATGAATTGAATGCTGAAAGGCTTTCTCAGACCACCCAGTTCACAGTACTGGAGTAAGTCTCAAATTCAAATGCACAAACATCAACATAAAGCAATAAATAAATAAAACAAAGACATAATTCAACTAAAATAACTCAATAATCTTTCAGTAGCTGATCTCCATAAAATGAAAATATATGAAATGATTGAGAAAAGTTCAAAATAATTGTTTTAAGGAAACTCAGCAAACTTCAAGAAACCGTTCTCCCCCCAAAAAATAAAGTTAGGAAACAATAAGTGACAAAATAAGAAATTTAACAGAGAATTCTCTAAATTTAAAGACACAAAGGTAATCTTAAAAGCAGCAAGGAGAATAGAAGCAAATAACATATAAGAGTGCTTCAGTAAGACTGGCAACAGATTTCTCAGCAGAAGTCACAAAGGCTGAGAAAGAGGATGATATCTGCAAAATACTGAAAGTAAAAATCCTAACAACCAAGAATATTGCACCCAGCAAATCTACCCTTCAAAAATGACAAACAGAATACTTTAAAATATACGAACAAATCTAAGGGAGTTCATCACCAGGATTCCTGTCTTATAAGAAATGCTAAAGGAAGTTAAGCCAAGAGAAAAGGCTGAGGGAGCTCATCACCAGGAGTCCCGTCTTACAAGAAATGCTAAAGGAAATTAAGTTGAGAGGAAAATATGCTAATTAGTAACACAAAAACACATGAAAGTACAACTCACTGGTAGAAATAAGTACATAGTCAAATTCATAATACTCTAGTACTGTAATGGTGGTATATAATGTACTTATATTATTAGTATATTAGTTAAATGGTAAAATTATTTAAAATCACAATAGTTATAATTTGTAAAAGGATGAACAATATAAAAAATATGTAAATTGTGACATCAAAAATTTAAAATGAGGGTGTGTAGAAAAGTGTAAAGTTGTTTTATGTGATTATAGTTAAGTTGTTATCAGCTTAAAATAGTCTGTTATAAGATATTTTATAATAACCATAAGCACAAAACCTACAGTAGATATGCAAAATATAAGAAGGAATCAACCCAGCCATCCCACTACTGGGTATATACCCAAAGGATTATAAATTATTCTACTACAAAGACACATGCACGCGTATGTTTATTGCGGCACTATTCACAATAGCAAAGACTTGGAATCAACCCAAATGTCCATCTGTGACAGACTGGATTAAGAAAATGTGGCACATATACACCATGGAATACTATGCAGCCATAAAAAAGGATGAGTTTGCGTCCTTTGTAGGGACATGGATGCAGCTGGAAACCATCATTCTTAGCAAACTATCACAAGAACAGAAAACCAAACACCGCATGTTCTCACTCATAGGTGGGAACTGAA
>NW_016810178.1:1084135-1092083 GCF_001698545.2 Rhinopithecus bieti
AAAAAAAAAAAAAAAAAAAGAAGGAATCAAGATATACTGCTAGAGAGAAACACTTAATCACAAAGGAAAACAACAAGAAAAGGAAGAAAGAAACAAAGAACCTACAAAACAACTAGAAAACAACAAAATGGCAGTAGTAAGTCCTTATCTATCAAGAATTACTTGGAATGTAAATGCATGAAATTATTCAACTAAAAGGCATAGAGTGGTAGAATGGATTAAAAAAATAAAACTAGGCCGGGCGCGGTGGCTCAAGCCTGTAATCCCAGCACTTTGGGAGGCCGAGGCGGGTGGATCACAAGGTCAGGAGGTCGAGACCATCCAGGCTAACACAGTGAAACCCCGTCTCCACTTAAAAAATACAAAAAATTAGCCGGGCGAGATGGCGGCGCCTGTAGTCCCAGCTACTCGGGAGGCTGAGGCAGGAGAATGGCGTGGACCTGGGAGGCGGAGCTTGCAGTGAGCTGAGAACCGGCCACAGCACTCCAGCCTGGGCGACAGAGCGAGACTCCGTCTCAAAAAATAAAAATAAAAAAAAATAAATAAATAAAAAATAAAACTCAACTATATGCTGCCTGCAAGAGATTTAGTTCACCTTTAAGAATACATATAGATTGAAGGAATAGAAAATGATATTTCATGCAAATGAAAACCAAAAGAGAGCAGGATTACCTACACTGACAGTAGGCTTCAAGCCAAAAACTATAAAACAAGAAGGACATTATACAGATACTCCTCAACTTATAGTGGGATTATGTTCCGATTAAATCCATTGTAAGTCCATTTTCAACTTACGATATTTTCATCTTATGATGAGTTTATCCAGGTGTAATCTCATCATAAGTCAAGGGATTGTACTTAATGCCTATCACTTTCACGACATGATAAAATCAATAAACTGTAAGTCAAGTCTTTGTAAGTCAGGGATAATCCAAATGAAGATAAAGCTGTTGTATCCCAGAACTTAAAACATAAAAAAAAAAAAAAAAAAAAAAAAAAAAAGCTGTCAATTTAACAAGAAGGTATAACAATTTTCATATATATGCACTCAGCATTAGAGCATCTAAATATATACAGCAAATATTGATAAATCAGAAGGGAGAAATAGACTGTAATGTAATAATAGTGAATTTTAGTACCTCACATTCAGCAATGTAATAGGAAAGTAATAGACAAGTAATAGAAAAACACTGAGCATAAATTACGCTTTAAACCAAGTGGACCTGAGAGGTATGTGTAGACCATTACATACAATAGCATCAGAAAACCCAGCTTCTCCAGTGTACAGGGAACATTTTCAAGGATAGATCATCTGTTGGCTGACAAAATAAGTTGATAAGTTTTAAAAGATTGAAATTATATCAAATATCTTTTCTGACTACAATTGTGTAAAATTAGAAATCAATAACAGGAAGAACTTTAAAATTTTTAAAGCATGTAGAAATTAACATGCTCCTGAATATACAATGGGTCAATTCGTAAATTAAAAGAAAAATTTAGAAATATCTAGATACAAATGAAAATGGAAACACACCACATAAAAATGTATAGAATACTGCAAAAGCAGTTCTGAAACAAAATATATAACGAGTGACTGAGAAATTCCTAGAGGTATGCAACTGACCAAGACTAAATAATAAAGGAATAGAAAATATGAACAGACCAGAGATGATTAAGGACATTGAATCAGTAGTAAAAAGTAATAAAACGCTCAGTCTCTTATGGCTTCACCACTGAATTTGAACAAACATCTAAAGAATAACTATCAATCCTTCTCAAACTCTTAAAAAATTGAAGAGGAAGGAACAATTTCAAACTCATGTTGTAAGGCCAGCATTACTTTGATATCAAAGCCAGACTAGAATATTATGAGAAAAGAAAATCACAGACCAATATCGAGATGAACATATAGACATAAATCCTCAACAAAATTCTAACAAACCGAATTCAACAGTTCATCAAAATGGTTATTCACCATGATAAAGTAGGATTTATCCCCAGAATAAGAGAGTAGTTTATCATACACAAATCTCTAAATGTGATACACTACATTTTAAAAAAAAGGACAAAAACTGTATTATCATCTCAATAAATGCAGAAAATTCAACATCCTTTTGTCATAAAAACTCACAACAAATTCAGTATAGAAGGAATGTGCCTCAACACAATAAAGGCCTTATATGAAAAAAAAAAAAAAAAAAAAAAAAAAAGCCCACAGCTAACATGATAGTTCATGGCACAAATGGGAAGTTTTTCCTCCAAAATCAAGATGCCCATTCTTGCTGTTTCTATTCAATATAGTACTGGAAGTCCTAGCCACAACTATTAGAAAAGAGAAAAAAAATAAAAAGCATTGAAATCAGAAAATGTTAAATTGTCTCTGTTTGCAGAGGGCATAATATCATATGTAAAAAACCCTAAAAACATCATCAAAAAATACTAGAATTAATAAACCAATTCTGTAAATTTTAAAGAAACAAAATCAACATACAAAAATCACTAGTATATCTATACAATAACAACACACTATCTGAAGAAGTTATCAATAAAGCAATTCCAATTGCAATAGCAACAAAAATAGATGAAGAAATAAGTTTAACTAAGGAGATAAACAATGTCCACTCTGAAAACTATAAAAATAATGAAAGAAATTGAAGAAGACAGAAATAAATAGATACCTTGTGATCATGGACTGAAATAATTAATATTATTAAAATGTCCACACTACCTAAATTGATCAACAAATTCAGTGCAATTTTTGTCAAAATTCAAATGACACATTTTACAAAATAGAAACAAAATTCTAAACTTCATGGCGAACCACAAAAGACAACAAATAGTCAAAACAATCTTCAGCAAAAATAAGAGAGCTGAAATCATCAAATTATTTGACTTCGAAATACACTATAGTAACTAAAACAGCATGTTATGGGTATAGAAACAGATACATAGACCAGTGCAACAGAATAGGGAACCTGAAAATAAATCCATGCATTTATGGTCAATTGATTTTCTACAAATGTGCCAAGAACATACAATGGAATAAGGACAGTCCCTTCAAAAATACTTGGGACAACTAAATATTCACATGCAGGAAATTAAATTAGACCCTTATCTCACACCAAATACAAAAGTCAACTATGCATGGTTTAAAGACTTAAATATAAGAGTTAAAACTATAATACTATGGAGAGAAACATATGGGAAACTCCATAACATTTGTCTAGACAATGATTTTTTGGCCATGACCTCAAAAGCATAGGCAATGAAAGAAAGAATAGACAAATGGGATTTCCTCAAATAAAAACCTTCTGCACAGCAAAGGAAATAATCAACAGAGTGAAGAGACAATTTACAAACATTGCAAACTGGCATATCTAATAAGGTATTAATAGCAAAGGAAGTAATTAAGAGAGTGAACAGACAATATACATGTGTTTGCAAACCAAACATCTAATAAGTTGTTGATATCTAAAATATAAAAAGAACTCAACTCAATTAGAAAAAGAAAAAAAGATTAAAAGTGGGGTAAAGCATCTGAAGAGACATTTCTCAAAGAATGACATAAAAGTGGCCAATTGGTATGTGAAAACTTGCTGAAAATCACTAAATCACCAGATAAATGCTCATTAAAACCACAATGAAATACCACCTGACACTTGTTAGAATGGCTGTTATGAAAAAGATGAACAACAACAAGTGTTGAAGAGGTTGTGGAGACAAGGGAATGCTCCACAGTGATGGTGGGTATGTAAACTAATACAGCCATTATGGAAAACAGTATGACAGGTTCCCAAAATATAAAAAATAGAACTACTATACCACGCAGAAATCCCAATAGTGGGTATACGTCCAAAGGAAACGAAATGAGTATGTCAAAGAGACATCTGCCTTCCCATGTTCATTGCAGCATTATTCACAATAGCCAACATATGGAATCAACCTAAATGTCTATCAATGGATGAATGGTGGTATATATGCACAATAAAATACTATTCAGCTTTAAAAGTGAAGAAAATCCTGTTAGGTGCAACGACACAGACGAACCTGGAGGACATTACATTAAGAGAAAGAAATAAAGCACAGAAAGACAAATAATACATGATATCATTTGTATGTGGGATCTAAAAAAATTGAATTCATAGAAGAGAGTGTAAAATGAGGGTTACAAGGGCTGGGGAGGGTGAGTTGGGGACAAGCTGGTTGAAAGACATACAATTTCAGTTAGATAGGAGGAGTAAGTTCAATAGACCTATTGAACTTGGTGACTATAGTTAATAACTGTTTATTATATTCTTAAAAATTGCTAAGAGAGTAGATTTTCAGTGCTCTTACCACAAAAAGATACATGTGTGAAGTAATGTATATATGTAAATGAACTCAACTTACCCATTTCATAATGTATACATAGTTCAAAACATCATCTTATATGTGAGAAATATATATTTTGTCAATTAAAATATGTAAATAAAATGCCATAAAATAACTCAACATAAGATGCAGTACAACTATTTCGTAAACCTTTAGGCAGTTCCTTATAACTTCTAACACAGAGCTACTTTAAGACCTGTAATTCTACTCCTATGCATATGTCCAAGGTAATCGAATACATATATCAACAAAATCTTACAAACAAGAATATTCACAGCACATTTATTTATAAGAGCCTTAGAATAAAAACATCTGAATGTTAATAAACAAATTGTGATATCATTATATAATGGCTAGTACAAAGCAATAAATTAAAAGAATGAGCTGCAGATACACATCAACAATAGGTGGGTTTTAGAGAAATATATTGAACAAAAGAAGTGAGGAACAAAAGAATGCTTAACTGTGTGATTTCATTTATATGAACTTGAGTAATGAACAGAGGTAATAATCTCTGGTGTTAAAATAAGAAGAATTATTTTTTTCTAGGCAGGGAGTGTGTATTAATTAGAAAATAGCATGAGGAACATTCTGGTCTTACAGGAGTGGTGGCATATATATAACATTTTTAGGATAAATTTTGTTATCAAATTGTAGACATTTTATTCTAATCGTTAATATTCAGTATTGTTAAACTTTTCTCTGCCATAGGAGGTGTTTACACTTATTTTCCAACCTGGTATTTGTTTTCCTACTGCTTCACTGTTTCCTGCAGATAGAAATAATACATTGTTATTAAACCAAACCTGCTGATATTTCCTGTTATTTATAAACTATATAATATTTTATGTACACATTTGTTGTATAATACATTCTAAGTCTTCTCAAATTTTCTATTTAGATTTTTAATCTCTATAAATTTAAAAATGTTATTAAGTCACACCATGATGTTCATGATTTTTGTATTTACTAGTTTAGTGGCTTACTTTCTGGATTGCCATTCTGTAATGAGACTACTGTCCTTATGTGCTGTCATCAATATTGTATTGCCAGTACTATAGGTAGTCAATATTATTCTAAATGAAAAAAATAAAATGATGATTTATTCTGAGTTCATGTTGAATATCTTCATTAAATCTTAGAGAAAAATTACACATTTCCAAGTAACTATAAATCAAAACATTCAATAATGATGTCTTTATTTAGACAATGAATACATGTATAGCTGCATATATTTTTCTCTACATGTAAGAACTAAGTTGAACATGACAGGCACAAGGAATTGTTTTTAGATGAGATATTTGCCACGAGAAAATATTAACAGGCCCTTGTAATTTTCTAGTCCTAGAATTGTTGTTTTTCAATGGTGGAAACTTCCTGCTGTGGTTATTTGACTCCCTGCAGAGTTCCGGTGATAGTTATATTGTTGTATTCACTATGAAGAACAGGGAGATGCAGTAATGGAGAAACCATTTCCAAGTTAATCACTTTTTTTCAATAAAACAACAGTTGGGCTCTAAAGTACTGTAATGCAGTTTTAGAAAATTGAATTGTCAGAAATAAATTTTAAGAATGATGCAGCATGTTTTTCCTTTAAAATTACTCCAAAACTGCATTTTTAAAGATTCATGGTACTGAAGTTTAGAACCCAACATGAGGTAACCATCATTACCATGGTGTGATCCCAATGGCTGTGTGCTGTGAGCATTTGTTGATTAAACTCCATTAACATGCACTTAACCCAGCAGCGCTGATGTTGGTTTATAAACATAAGAATCCTATATTACTAGAACTTAATTATATTACATATTTATATAAAACTTTATAAATAGGAGTCATCAAATGGAGATTTCTTTTCCTAATTATCTAAAACAAAATATGGGGAACCACTCCCATAATAAAGCAAGAATAAGAAAATATGCATGACAAAACTAGAAAATCTCTGTAGGTAATATGTGAATATAAATCTTTTTTTCTCTATCTTTATATTTTCTGTGAAATATTTTGGAAAAATGACAGAGCTCTGAAGGGTAGAATTAAAAGTTTGAGGAATCAGAAAGGACTAAAGTTAAGTATTTCATTAAATTAACTTTAGGCAAGATAAACTTGCACAGTATACCATCAACACTCATGTTTGTAGCACGAGATAAAAATGTTAAGACATAAACTTACTAAGAAATATGAAAAATATAATTGGAGCAACAAACTTATTAGAATAAAATGTTGAATTCATCCTTAAAGATATCAAAATATATTGAAAATATCCTTTATATTTGAAATAAATGATCAATTTTTAAAAAATCAATTATACTTGTTAATTTTGTTATCCCAATTAAATACTATTTTCAATATTGAAGTTACACAATTTGACTCTAAGTTTCATACAACAAATTTAATATTACCAAAGAACCAGACAAAACACAAAATAACAATTGAGATGATCCATACCACATTAAATAATTACAATTATAGTTATGACATACACATATTTATAAGACAACTGTAATAATAATGCAATAGCAATAAAAATAACATCAAAAATAATAATTTTAACAATAATAAAATAGCATAATATGGTTTTTTAAACTAAAAACCGATATTTTCCAACAAAAATTTATGCATAGATAGAATTATGATAGTTATTTCTGAGATCTAAATTATTTGACCAGAAAACCCAACAAAAAAAAACCTCAAAACGCAAAACAAAATTTTTAAGTTAAACCAACTGTATTCTAAACAGCAAATAAAAGATATATTAAGAAATGAATAAATGTAATTACTAGACTAAGCTTTTATAGTATTCAACAAAAAATTGCAAATTTTACATTGCCTGTGGTCTTGTGAATATTTTACTCATGCTCTAAAGTGGTACTTAATTTCTAATTAAATGTGTCTAGATTCTAAATAGATAAAATTAATTTTAAAAGTATATATAAATAGTACTTTCAATGTATGCTGATCCCAAAGTAGCAGTGCATAGATAGATTTTAACTCTTTATATAGCACATAAATACAAAAGTTTCACTAAATACTCTCACCACTTGAGTATATGATCTTTCATTTCCTTTTTTTCTCTTCTATTTCATTTTCTTAACTTGATTATGATGCTATCAAGGGTTCGTTTGTTCAACGATTAAAGTCCTACGTGATCTGAGTTCAGACCGGAGCAATCCAGGTCGGTTTCTATCTATTCTATATTCCTCCCTGTACGAAAGGACAAGAGAAATAGGGCCCACTTCACAAAGCGCCCTCCTTCCATAAATGACCTAGTCTCAATTTAACAAAAAACCACACACACACAGCCCAAGAACAGGGATTGCTAAGATGGCAGAGCATTACATTTATTTCTAAATTCATTGGTAGATCACTGCTAATAACATGAAAAAAACACTATAATACATCAAACAATAAATACTTTAAACATGTGCTGTGTGCAAAAATTTTGTTCAGTCTTCCATTTCAATTTCTTTACATTATAAAGCATAGACAAGCTGGAAAAAATGTTGGATGTAGAATAACTATAAACTTCAATGACGTTTGAAAAAACCTTTTTTTTTTTTTTTTTTTTTTTTTTTTT
>NW_016810178.1:1092309-1110046 GCF_001698545.2 Rhinopithecus bieti
TTTTTTTTTTTTTTTTTTTTTTTTTGGAGGCAGAGTCTCACTCTGTCGCCCAGGCTGGAGTGCAGTGGCACTATCTGGGCTCACCGCAAGCTCTGCCTCCCGGGTTCACGCCATTCTCCTGCCTCAGCCTCTCGATCAGCTGGGACTACAGGTGCCCGCCACCACGCCCGGCTAATTTTTTGTATTTTCAGTAGAGACGGGTTTTCACCCGTCTGTAGCCAGGATGGTCTCGATCTCCTGACCTCGTGATCCACCTGCCTCGGCCTCCCAAAGTGCTGGGATTACAGACGTGAGCCACCATGCCCAGCCGAAAAACATATTTTTTAAAATCCACCGAACAGGAAAATTTTCAACAATCAGAAATAGCTGGGTGAAGAAAATGCTGCAACATCACAGAGGCAAAAACAAGCCTAATGTCTAGTCATCACTATGACTTTTTTCAAGCAACTGCACTGAGTACCCTGAAAAGATAATGTCAATGTCAGAAACGAAGAAAAACTGCAAATTACAGCCATAGCTTCAAACCAAATGCTTCACCTGAAAATACTCTTGATCTCTTTATTTTATCCTCATTTTCTCCCTACTTACACCACTCCTCTCCTTAACTTTCATAAAAATAAACTACATAGAAAAGAGTAAGTATCACAAATGAATTCTCAACATCACAAGGGGAGGGGAGGAGTCTTGGGATGAGAAGGGGAGACCTTGGTTGATCTCAGAAAAGGAGGCATAGAGGTTGAAAATGGAGAAAAAATTCCAAGATATAAAAAAGTGTGATTACACTCAATAATATAATGCAGGTGAATGAGTAACAGTGTCCAAGAGGGCAGCAAATCTAATAATGTGTACTGAGGAGGTCTTTATGTTGCTATAGCTTGTAACGAAAGGAAAAATGTATGTTTTGGAAATTTCTTTCACAGTAAAGTAACAGACCTAAAGTTTAATATAGCTTGTGAAAAATGAACTGCTTTCATTGCATAACAAGAGGTATGTTTAAAAAGAGAGGAGCTTTATTTAACACTGAGAAGTTAACAAAGTACTCATGAAAGAGATGCACACATAAAGCAGACTAATGATGGTGGTTGTTGGGAAGTTCCAGATGATAGAACACCACAGGTTGAGAGACAGGGTGTGTCTGAGAGCATCATCACAGAGGAAGCAAGGGAAATTGTATGGAAAGCAGAATTGAACAGAACATATAACCAGAGGCATATAGATTTTGAGAAAATATATTGAAAAAAATAATGATAGGGAAGGTGATTTTATTCTAACCATCACTTGGAGAATAGCGTGAACTTGATGCTTCATAATACAATGTGTGATCTGGAAGAAAGTAGTCTAGTTTGAGATAATGCCCCTTTTACTACTTTTTCTTAAGGGATTGGAAGGCCATGGTGAAGGTGAAAACTATAAGAATATGAGTCTAATGGTCCAGCAGGTGTGGTGGTGGCTTGAGGTAGAGAGGAAGCAAGAATGGTAAACTCCATAACAACAAACAGGACTGAGGGGTGAATGAGGAAGAGGTCCTATTATTTGACTGGAGAAAGCCCAGGACATTAGATACCGTGGGAGGAATATTATATTAGAAGTGTAAGAAATCTTTAGAAAAGTCTTAGGAAAGCTTTAGTGAAAGCTTTGGTATCCAGCTAGTCTGGTAAATAATTGAAAGTCTTTCAGAATATCTCAAACGATGAAAACCTCAACCAATCACATGCATAATTCCTTAAATTGTTACTTTTAAAATAGTGAAACCAGAAACACATGGAGATAATTAAGTAATTCAGGAAAATAAAATTTATTTGCGTTATTGATATTTTGACATATTTGATTAATTTTTTACAATTATAACTCTGTATACAGTCAGACACACATTTTCTTTACACATTTACCTATTTTTCTCCCAGTTAATCTTCACTAGCATTTCATCCTGCATTTTTCTATTTGGAGCACCTGCTCTGAAAATTCTAAGAACCAGTGCTTATATCATCCAAATAAGGTTAGCCCAGCATCAAAGATCAAGCTAATGATAGAGTCTAATTATTGTCATATTATGAAGACACTTCCTTGCTGATTGGTCCATGTTGATGCTAATTTATGTACCCTACTAGGATGTTCTGTTGTGGCCTGATTGTCATCTTATCACAAATTCTATCTTTCTTGTGGAATCTGAGACATTTTCTACCTTTTCCTGAGAGCAGTTAGATAGAAGCACAATGGGCTCTCTCCCTAAGCTTCACCAATACTAGGAGCACCACTTGGAGTCTCAGTCTTTTATCCCTGAAAGTGCAGGGTTTCTTTTGCAAACTGATGTTCCTCACATTGGTGAAGAATTCTATGTAACATGTGTTAAGCAGTGGAAGCCTTCGTTGAATCTCGTTACTTTTTATCAGATTTTCCTCCCCCCCGGACATGCTTGTCCCATGAAGATAACTGATGACTGCACAACTGTATACGAAACATGAAGAGGAAACTTTTATGTTTTCTGTATAACACAAACTCAGTTCAAAGTCAATCTAAGTATCTCATGTCATGTATTTTAAGCAATTACTTTACCAAGTACATTTTTACTAAGTTAAAATTATAATATGCATGGCTTTGTTAACTACTTATTTCTCTGCATTTGTTAACTGCTAATTGAAAGAAAAAATATTTTAAAATCACATTCATGTTAGCATATCACCTACAGTCTATGGATGTTTATTTTATTTTTCATTGGCAACAATAAGATATTTTGTCCATTTTTTTTAAATATGCTAAATTAAAACATATTATATTTCACTGTTTACAAGTAGAAAGTCACCATCAATCAAAGTGACTTTAAAAATAAACATAAAGTTAAAGAGCAAATAGAGGCATAGAAATAAATGTCTACTGTTATTTTATTCCTTCAAGTTTCCGTAGTAATTGGTTTTGCTTTCAATAGAAGATTGTGCTTTTCTGACATCCCATGGTTATGATATATTTTGATTTGTAAAGGCCAAAAAAAGTCTATTAATATTATGACTAGTATATACTTTTCAGTGAAAATATGATAATGTGTGTATTTCTTTAAAAAATCATCAAAAGTTTATTAGCGGATATATTTTGGTTCAAAATGAATTCTACCACAATCTCAGCATATCGTAGGCACCGCAGTTTATTATGATGGTGCAATACAAATCACAAGTACAAATTTCATTCAGATAGCAGATTAAAACTCTAATGCTGCAATTCCTAATCTCTTTATCATGTATTAATTTTTACATTTATTCTAATGTGATTATTCCCGAAATGGATCTTACAAATTCACTAATATTTAATATCTATTTTAAAAGAACACTGAGAGCCAAAACTACCTACGTTTTCTCAGTAACTAATTTTGCAGTTATACATATTTCTTCTTTTTTTTAGACCAAGTCTCGTTCTCTGGCCAGACTGGAGTACAGTGGTGCGATCTCAGCTCACTGCAACCTCCATCTCCTGGGTTCAAGCGATTCTCATGCCTCAGCCTCCTGAGTAGCTGGGATTACAGGCACCCACCATCACACCCAGCTAATTTTTGTATAGTTTGTGTTGGCTAGGCTGATCTCAAACTCCCGACCTCAGGTGATCCACCCACCTGGGCCTCTCAAAGTGCTGTGATTATAGGCGTGAGCCACCGTGCCCAGCCTAGAAACTCTTCAATTAAGTGTATTCACAGTTAGAATCCTGACTTATTGATGAATTGATACTTTCAACATTAAGTAATATTGCTCTTTGTCTCTTGTCTTGTGGTCACTGTTGGATAATTTTTATTGCATGATGTACCATTTTTACATCATACCAGCAAAGTATCTATTTATCTTAGAATATTATATATAAAATTTGTCTCTTTTAAATTATTTTGTTTTAAGTTTTGTGGGTACATATTAGGTATACATATTTATGGGTTTCATGAAATACTTTGATACAGACATACAATGTGTAATAATCACTTCAGGTTAAATGCGATATCCATTACCTCAAGCAGTTATATGCTGTTACAATCTAATTATACTCTTTTGCTTATTTAAAAATATGTAATTCAATTATTATTGACTATAGTCACCCTCTCCTTCTACCAAATACTACATCTTATTCATTCTTTCTATTTTTTGTACCCATTAACCATCCCTAATTTCCTCCCCACGTCAGCCCCTGCACTACCCTTCCTAGGCTCTGGTAACCATCCTTCTCCTCTTTATCTCCAAGATTTCAATCGTTTTAATTTTTAGCAGAGAAGATGCAAAGTTTGTCTTTCTGTGTCTGGCTTATTCCACTTAACATAACAACCTTCAGTTCCATCCATGTTGTTGCAAATGACAGCATCTCATTCTTTTTATGGCTGAAATGTGCTCCACTGTGCGTATATACGACATTTTCCTTATGCATTGATCTGTTGGGAAAATCAATATTATTAAAATGTCCATACTACCCAAAGTTTGTTTCTTGTAGACAACATACGTTTGGGTGTTTCTTTTTTTAACATAGCATGAGAGTTTTGACAGTTTTAGCCTTTATCAGAGTAGTCAATTAATGTATTTTAAGCTCTTTATTTTGAGATAGTTACAGATTCACACGTGGTTGTAAAAACTAAAACAGAAAATTTCATCCATCATTCCCCAAGTTTTCTCCAATGGTAACACCTTGCATAATTATATCACAACCAGAAAATTGACATGAATAAGAGCCTTTGATCTAAATCGTATTTCACTAGTTTTCATATATTTGTGTGTGTGTGTGTGTGTGTGTGTTTGTATTTAGTTCTTCTATGGAAGTTTATCACATGTGTAGATTCACGTGACTACCACCATAGTCAAGATACAAAACAGTTCCATCACAAAGATCCCTTACGTGACCACTTTATAGTAACATCCACCATCTTTCTTCCCTATAATACCTGGAAACCAATAATCTGTTCTTTGTCTATGTATTTTTGTAATTTCAGGAATTGTATACAAATGGAAACACACAGTTTGTCACCATCCTGTGACTGAATTTTCATTTACACAGTATCCTTGAAATCCATCCAAGTTGTTGCATGTATCAAGACTTTGTCCCTTTTTACTGGTGAGTAGTACTCTGTGGTTTGGATATTTCATTCTTTGTTTTTTTAGTTTAATTTTATTTCATTATAATTTACTTTATGTTCCGGGAACATGTGCAGAATGTGCAAGTTTGTTACATAGGTAAACGTGTGCCATCGTGGTTTGCTGCACCCCATTCTTTGTTTAACCTTTTGACCATCTAAGGATATTTGATTTGTTTCCAGTTTGGGTCTATTATAAGTAAAGGATATACCTGTACATATTTTGTGTGAAAATAACTTTTATATCTCAAGGATAAATGTCCAGGAAACCAATTTTAAGGTCATATTTAGTTTTCCAAAATAGCTGTACATTTTACTTTCCCACCAATAATATATGAGAGAACCAGCTTTAATGAAATCTCATGACCATTTTGTACTATCACTGTTTTTAATTATTTGTTTATCTATTTACTTATAATTGTTTGTGGGGATATTTTATCGTGATTTCACCTTCACCTTTCTCATAGTTTATGTCATTAAACATCTTTTCATGTGCTTGTTTGGCAGCTATATGCCCTCTTAGTGAAATGTCTATTCATATATTTCTCCCATTTTCTAAGTGGATAGTTTGCAATATATTGTTAACTTTTGAGAGTTTTTTTAAGATCTGAATATACATCATTTGTCAGATGTGTGGATTGCCAATAATTTCTCCCAGTTATATAGCTTGTCTTTGCATCCTCTTCACAAGGTCTTCTGTGGAGTTTATAATTTTGCTAGTCCAGTTTATCAATTTTGCCTTTTTCTGGATGATAAATATTGTACCAATCCTAAATGCCAGTTGCCTAACCTTTTGCCCAAAAGGTTTCTACCCATTTTTTTCTAAAAGTTTTACAGTTTTTAAAACGTTATGCTTTTGTTCATAATCGTTTTGGAGTTAAATTTTATAAGATGCGAGTTTCAGTTTGTGGTTTATGTATTTGCTTATATTCATCCAAATGTTCCAGCACCATTTGTTGAACAAACTTTCTATCATCTATTATATTTCTTTTGTATGTTTATGAAAAGTCAGTTTTGGGTCAGACACAGTAGCTCACACCTGTAATCCCAACACTTTGGGTGGCCAAGACAGGAGTATTGCTTAAGGCCAGGAGTTCAAGACCAGCCCGGGCGACATAGGAAGACCGCATTTCTACAGAAAATTATTTTTAAAAATTAGCCTGGCATGGTTGCATGTGCCCATAGTCCTAACTACTCTGGAAGCTGAGGTAGGAGGACCATTTGAGCCCAGGAGTGAGGTTATACTGAGCTATGGTCAAGGAACTCTACTCTAGGCTGGGTGACATAGCAAGATTCTGTCTCTAAAACATTTTTTAATAATAAAAAGCTAATTTTTTAGTATGTTTCTTGGGCCAATGGTTTGTTCTACTTATCTATGTGTTTATCCCTCTGCCAATACCACACTGCCTTGACTGCTGTCACTCTTTCATAAGCGTGTTAAGTCTTTTAAATTACTTGAGGAGGATGATTTCATCCACTTTATTTCATTTTTTTTCTAAAATTGTTTACCTATTCCAAATCCTCTACTTTTTCATGAAATTTTTTAGAATAAGCTTATATAATATATGGGAAAAACACCCACCAAAATTTTAAACATGGCTAAGGTGTTTATGCAATTACATTAAACCTGTAGATCAATTTGAAGACACTGGACATCTTTACTATATTGAGCATTCTCATCAATAAACATGGTGTATTTCTACGTGCATTTAGGTCTTCTTTTTAAAATTTTTATTTATAACTGACAATAATTGTACATATTTATGGGATATAATATGATGTTCCAATGCATACATATATAGTGTAATAACATCTAGGCAATTACCATGTCTATCACTGTAAACATTTATCATTTCTTTGTAGTGAAAACATTCAAAATTCTCTAGCTATCTTAAAACATACACTGTATTGCTATTTGCTGTCATCACCCTACTTTGTAATAGAACACCGAAACTTATTCTTCCTCTCTAACTGTAACTTAGAACCCATTAACCCACCTCTCCTGCTCTCCTTGTCAATCCTCTATGATTCCTGGCCTCTGGTAACAACTATTCTGCTCACTACTTCTATGGGATCAACTTTTTTAGATTTGGCATATGATTGAGATCAAGTAGTGTTTTTCTTTCTGTGCCTGCCTTTTTCACTTAACCTAATGACCTCCAGGTTCATTTATGTTCCCACAAATGACAGGATATCATATTTTATAGCTGAATATCATATTTTATAGCTGAATACACTATTCAGCTATAAAATAGTGTATACACACACACACATATATGCTGCATTTTCTGTGTCTATTCAACTGTAAATGAATTTTTAATTTTATTCCATAGCTTGGGTATTGTAAATAGCGCCCCGACAAATATAGGTGTGCAGTTAGCTTTATAATATATTTTGTTAGCTTTATAATATACTTTATAATATACGTTTACAATTAGCTTTGTAATATACTTTGAAATCAGAAAGTGGGATGCCTCTAGCTTTGTTCCTTTCTCTTAAGACTTCTTTTGCTATTTGGGGCATTTTTTTGGTTCCATATAAATTTTAGTATTTTCATCCTCTTTTTTGGTT
The DNA here is from genome assembly GCF_001698545.2 of Rhinopithecus bieti. Taxonomy (NCBI): domain Eukaryota; kingdom Metazoa; phylum Chordata; class Mammalia; order Primates; family Cercopithecidae; genus Rhinopithecus; species Rhinopithecus bieti. Next base: position 1,099,967 of record NW_016810178.1, read on the forward strand.
CCATGCAAATTTGAGGATTTATTTTCTATTTCTGTGGAAAATAACATGAAGTTTTGACAGAAATTGAATTAAATATATATATCACTTTGGGTAGTATGGACATTTTAAGTATATTCTCTTCGACATACTGATTTCATTTCCTGTAAACAAATACTCAATATTGTGATTGGTGAATATTTAGGGCTTCTTTATTTTATCAACAACTTGAAACTTTGAACATACAGGTCTTATACATGTTTTAGTCGGTGTATAATTTTAATTTTCTTTGAAGTGACTATTAAGGTTTCCTTAGAACTTTTTCTTTTATTTTGGTTGGGGGGGTTCATGTGAAGTTTGTTACAAAGATAAACACATGTCACAGGGGTTTGTTGTACACATTATTTCATCACCCACATATTAAGCCTAATACCCAATAGTTATCTTTCTGCTCCTCTCCCACCTCCCACCCTATCCCCTTAAGTAGAGTCAGTGTCTGTTGTTTCCTTCTTTGTGTTCATAAGTTTTTATCATTTAGCTCCCACTTGTCATTTAGCTCCCAAGTGAGAACATGTTCTTCAAAACAATTATTGAGACAGCCAGGTGAGGGGGGTCCTCAGAGAAACTCCAACCACCTGCTCACTGAGGTGGAGCCTCAGGAAGCGCATACCCTTTGCAGCGGGAAGGGGCCTGGCCCCTCCTTTTCCTATGTGTGGAACCTGGGATTCCAAAGGCCTGGCAGGAAACAGTCTAGCGGAGGTACTCTGACCTTGCAAGACTCCCAGTTTCCCACTTTTATTCCCTTTCACCCAATAAAACGCTGCTTTACTCATCCTTCAAACCACCTGTGAGTGTAAATTTTCATGACCATGGTATGGACAAGAGCTCCATCTTTAGCTGAATGAAACAAAAGTCCTGCAATATTACCCTTTAAAGAACTTGAAAAATGAGACTTATTTATTAGATTTACCCACATATTTCATGTATATATATCTTACCTTCAAATTTGTCCTTCCGTCATACATCATTATCTTTAAGCCTGAGAAATTTTCATTAACATTTTCCCTTTAACATTTTAAACTGCGAAATTTTGTTGATTTCTCTTAACCTGTGTATATCTGAAAATGTCTTTATTTTCTCTTAATTTTGAAAGGTATTTTAATAGCTAAACTATTTCAAAATACTTACCTTTTCTCCTTCTCCTCTTCCTCCTCTTGTGGTCTTTTTTCACCACTTGAATGGTATTCATTTGAGCTTTTACTGCTTTTGAAAAAAATCTGTGGTAATTTGTATGCTTGTTCCTGCATGTACAATGTTATATTTTCTCTCTGCATATTGTTTTGGGGGAATTCTTCTTTATATTTATTTTTGTCAATTTGACCATAATGTGCCCTGGAGTACTTACTTTGTGTTTATTCTGTTTGGGGTTCATTGAACTTCTTATATTTCTAAATTACTATTTTTCATAATATTTGGAAAGCTTTATATCAGTATTTGTTTGTGGTTTGTGCCTCATTCTGATTTACTTTTCCCTCCAGGACCATAATTACATCTAATTTTCGTTAAATATTACTATGTGCACCGCTCAATATTTGATTTTTGTTTTATATATTCCGTTTGTGCCTCACAATGAAAACATAGAAGAGAACTAGGAAACATTAAACTAATTGTATCACTACTAAACTAGAAATTAATATAGGTCAACTAAAATAGTTAAAGATTATGCAAGTTCTATTTATAAAAACAAAAAATTGTAATTATAAAAAAAACAAAGAATCATAAAAATGAACTAAAAGTGGAATATTGACCTCAAATAAGCCATGAAACAGTAAGTGTAACATAAAATGATAAGAGAAAATTAAGATTAAACATATTTGTCTCCTTAAAAATGGCAACATTCAATATTAAAGGAAACATGGGTATAATAAAAGAGCTATAAGAAGATGAAGACATTGGTGCTGGCCTATACCTGGGTATTTGAATCTGAGGTCTTGTCAATATTTTTTAAGAAAGTGCAGATATACAAACTAAATTCAAGTGATTCTTTTTCTGAACTGAAGATTAAGTAAATATTTCTTAGCATGACTGATGTTTGACTCTCAACAATTTGATTGGAATATTTTACGTTATTTTTCCTACTTTACGGTTGGAAGCAAGGAATTAGCTTTAAATCGCTGGGTTCAGTTAGAAACATTTCCTAAGATATCTGATGTAAAAACAATCATTAAATTATTAAATACTATATCCACATTATGTAGTGGTTTTCAACAAAGTAAGTATCCATTCCACTTTTATCTTCCCTACTTATATAGATATGCATGATCTGAATGAAAGAAAAGATGATTCTACAAATATAGTCAGATATTAGGATGTATAATTAAGAAAAGATTCAGATTTTAGCAATACAGATTTTCATAAACGGTAGAAAAAATCCAACTCAATTACGTACTTTGAACTACAGTACTTTTATATTTAGAAGTAATAGGATTGTAGTTTTGAATAAGGGATTTTTTTAAGACTACAATTTTGTCTACTAAAGAATACTTTGCTGAACATTATTCACCAAGAATTTTGACTGATCTAATTAAAACTATAATCATTCAGTCATACTTCTCAAATAGTGCCCCTCATTAGCCTTTTAGGTAGTTTCCTTTGCAATATAGCAAGCCATGGCCAGGCCTGGGTTAAGGAAAATTGGATTCATTATGACAGTGATGACAAATTATCTTCTGCAAGAATTGTTTAACACAATGGGTCAAAAGAGAAGAAACTAAACAAAAGAAAGGAGTAGCATGAGAATGAATAAAGAATGAAATTGCATATTGAACAATGAAAGCAATAGAAGAACCTTTAAAACGAAATAAAAGATAATGCAAAACCGCAGCAAAATGAGCTTTTCTCGTCATTAGAGGTTATTACATTCTAATTTATTTTAGGCTTATATGTGACAGATCCCATTCTGTAAGAATTCTCAAAGTATTTAGCCAAGGGAATGTATGCAAAATTACAGGAAACAGTTAGATTTGAAATAAGGGATTTTAGTCAATAATGAACCACTAATATTCTTTGGCAAAACTTGATAGCAGATAGTATAGGTTAAAAGTTCAGTCTGATCCAGTATTTGATTTGTTCAAAGTTGAATTTTAGTATGTATTACATAAATACTTTCCTATCTTCCCATGATGTACTTTGCCAATATCAAAAACTGGAAAAGGATTTTAATAGATTTCTTACATTTCTGAATTATTTATGCACTAGTAATTATGTTAAATCTAGCTTAGGATAAAACTATCCCAGGCATCTTAACATGAAATAGAGTTGAACTTATATTTGGAGTCAATGCAAATTAATATGACAGTGTTAGGTAGAACTGTTCAAATGGTTAATTTAACACATTGTGTAGCGTCTTTAAGATGACTTGTAAAACGGTCACATATAATACTGTTAATTTTACTGCCAAATTGTCTGTTAATCAAATTTGACTTGACTTTTGTAAAAATACTGTAATGTAGATAGTACAGATGTCATTATACCTAGAGTAGATATAAGGATATTAAATCTTTGAAAAGGTGAAACAAATTTCTGAGACGCTGTAATTATTGCATAATTCAGAAAGGATTTAGTCTACCTAATATGAATAAAAGTTCTACGCTTTTGCCCAAAACTATGTAGTATATGGTACATATTAATATAAAATATACGTATATGTATAGGATATAATGTGGCATACAAATCACATTAAAGAAGAGAAACACATTTGCTCTTCTACACAGGTATTAGATATTAGCAAAAATGCAAAAATAGCAACTCTTTGCTTTGTATTATTCATAATATTTAAGTTTTTTTAATGTCAATTTGAGCCTTGGTAAGCTCATCTTCAGCAGGCCCATGCATTATAATGTTTCTTATTATTAAAGAAATAATATTTTTAAATGGCAATTTTATTATTTATTGAACAAATATTTTTGTGAGCATTGCATTAAAAAGTTGTAAGGAGATACACAGATGAAGAACATGAGGATATGTGAGTATGAAGTTCTTAGAAGAGTAAGAAGGATAAAATATGTATCTTTATATATTAAAGTCAAGCTCCATTTTGTGTGCTTTGAGCATTTCAAATAAAGTAACTGTATATACATTGCAAGTATAAAATTGTTATAATAAAAGGCTTTGTGGAATGTATAGATTTGCATGCATTGGAAGGTTGGATGGCTTTTGAATATACAGAAAGAAGAAAGAAGCATTTCTGTGTGAGAAATTAGAATGGGCAAAAATAAGAGATAGAAAATGAAAATTTGGGGTCATGCATATAGAGAGAAGAATCTGAAATACAAGGTATTATTCAAAGATAGTATTGGAGAGATGGAACATTGCTAGGTTATGTATGGTATTAACTGGTGGATAAACAGTATGGGCTTTACATACTGAAGATTTTTTATGTAGGACAACTGCACAGAGAAAGCTTTTCCTCTGGAGGGATGATCTGGCTTTTTTAAAAAATTTGATAGGAAGTGAGACAAACTGAAACTGTTTTATGGAATCCATTTAGCGATAATAGAACAGACAAAAGGCATGCTGACTACAAAAGGAAAATCTTGGGGCCCCCAAATTGCTAAGCTAAAGGGAAAAGTCAAGCTGGGAACCACTCAGGTCAAACCTGCCTCCCATTCTATTCAAAGTCATCCCTCTGCTCATTGAGACAGATGTATTATCTGGTTGCCTCTTTTGGAAAGGCGTATCGGAAACTCAAAAGAATGCAACCCTTTGTCTCTCACCTACCTGTGTCCTGGTAGCCCCCTGCCTACTTTGAGTTGTCCCTGCCTTTCTGGACAGAACCAACGTACTTCTTACATACAATGTTGTCTCATGTCTCCCTAAAATGTATAAAACCAAGCTGTGCCCTGACCACCTTGGGCACATGTCATCAGGACTTCCTGAGACTGTGTCACTGGTGTGCATCCTCAACCTTGGCAAAATAAATTTTCTAAATAAACGGAGACCATCTCAGATATTTGGGGTTCACATGACCCAACTTGGGTTCATGTTAGTGGAAATTTGGAAGTTGAAATAAATTCAACATAAGGCTCGTGAAAGTGTCATTAGGAATTAGAAGAGTATTTGAAAGATGAGAAACATCAAAGAAAATTAAGGAATCAAGGACACATACAAGCTTATATTTTAAGCCTGAGTGGCTAACCTGTTGGCAGCAATGGTAATAAAGACTGGCATTAATATTTATATAGTGAGAATTGATTGGACTTCTTATTCTATTTCAAGCTTGAGCTAAGTGTTGGGATAACAGCCACATTGATCTTATTTTCACAGAATACACAAAGGAGCAATATTAAATGGTAAGCTCTTTCTAATTGTTTACTATGTGGCTATCACTGACCTAACTACCTTGTGCAAGTTATTTCATTTAATCTTGAAAAAAATCCATATAAACAACAACAACAATAAAAAAAAAAAAAACGAAATAAACTGCAATGACCACATTTTTTTAAGTGAGAGAAAAGTACCATAAAATATTTGTGAATCTTTCCCCAGATTAAATAGCTTGTAAACTGCCGAGGTGGAGATTGAATAGTAAAGAGTAAGACTCCAAGACCATAATCAAAAGTGACTTTTATCTTTCTAGCAGAGGAGGCACGACATGCTTAGGGGGTAAGAAGAAAGGTAATCAGAATGTGGGAAACCCATAAGCAGATTGTAGAAATACCAGAATATATCGCGTATTTGAGAAATGAAAGACTCTAAGTGTAGTCTGAGAGTGGGCCTCCAGGTCATTTTTCAAAGATAATCATTTAAATACAACTGGGTAATGTAGATACTTGTAAGACATGTAAAAAAGTTGGGCCTTAATCTAAACACAGGGAGAAGTTTTTGTTGTGGTGGTTGTTTGTTTGTACAGGTTTTAAAGGAAGAAATAATGACTAATTTGGAGTTTTGGAAAAGATAATGGTAAGCTTCGCTCTAGACATACTGATTTTAAGATGCTGATAGATCACTGAAGTAGAAATAGATGTAGGGCATTTAAAAGCAAAGGATCTTCCTCAAAAGAAAAAGAAAGAACAAAGTCTTTGTATGTGGATTTTGCTTTTTTAGTGGATTTTTCTAAATACTTTCCATGCGGTTTAGGTGGCCCTTACTGGCCTTTGAAGTGGATCATGTTGTCAACAGTTGGCCATCAGGTCTATAGCGTTCTACTCAATATTGTTGCAAGGATAGACATATGACCAAAGCCACACCAGCCAAACTCAATACCTTCAACCAAGGGTTTTTGCTGGATACATTATGAATACAGTCTGATTTTTCACTTTTTTTTTTTTTTTTTGAAGTCTTACAATGTAAACCTGGTACATTGTAAACAATGTACTGGTGACTTTATTTGATAATACATTGGTAGACACTATTAAAATGAAATGCAAAGCAGAACTTAGAGAGGAGAAGACTAAACTCTTGATTAAACCACCTAGATCCAATCATGGCTGAAGCCATAAATGTACCAACATTATTTTATATGAGCTGATTGTTTTATTTTACATTTAAGCCATTTGAATTGTGTTACCACAACTCATATTTGACAAGCTACTGGCAAATATAGAAACTATCCACATAATGTTACTTTTAGAAGCCATCAAATTTTTAAAAACAGGGAAGGTTCTACTTTTGATAAAGTCATCAATAAAAGCGTGAAGTACTAGAAGATCACTGAAAAAAGTGTTAATAATGACAATAAATTTAAAATTGCAAAAACGTAAAATATGGCTCATTATAAAGTCAAGGTAGTAATCTTTCATTTTTTAAATAGGGAAAATACTTGCTAAAGAAGCTAGATGCTAATTAGATGGAAAGTTAATAAAGCTTACTGAAAACAAAAGAACAACAAAAGAATATGTTTTGACCATGGACAATTTTGAACATATTTATAATCTACTGAAAATAATATATTGCATAGAAAGAAAATAAAGATACCACACAGAGAATAATTTTATAACTAGATAGGAAGTGTGAGTTCAAAGGGAAAATATGATATATTTATTCATTTTTTTATTGCATACTCTAAATTATTTATCAAATCTTGTTCTATTATACTATTTTCCATAAAATGTAAGCTCACTGACAGAAGTTGGTGACATATTTGCATTCCATGTCATTTTTTAAATAATAAACTTATAAGGCTAAAATATGTGTTAATTGGCTACATCTAATGCCAATTATATTTAATAATTTTTTGAATAGTGCTTTTAAAAGCAATGGATGAGATTAAAACTTTCTAAAAAGTAAAATTTGTATTTCTAAAAGATGGACATTATTGTTGCTTCTATAAAATTAATATATATTCTCATTAAATATTCTTATTTCTCATAATTAACCCAAAACATTTATATAAAAGTTGCCATAAGCTTGATCTATGATAATTTTTTATTATACTGATTAATGTATAGACAGATAAATATGATAATAAGATTATTTATTTCAAAAATTCACACATTTTTTGAAGTCAGCTCGAAAACTAAGCGAAAATTGTTTTCACCTATTGGTTTCTTCCTGAGTGATCCAAAGGTTTGTCTTCTCTATTTTATTTTATGTTTAGATTTTCTGTAGTTTGGAATTTTGGTGTTTAATGGGATTCATCAGTGCTTTTGGATTTTACACATTCAAGGTTATCCAGATTGTTCTTTTATTCATTTCCATCTGGTCAAGTGATTACAACCATTTCTCTCCAATGTAGACTCCATAAAAGTTGTTTCTCTCATTCTTAGGAGTCACTAATATAAACATATATATTAAAAAAAGAGTCTAAAGATCAGTTGAAAGTCTAAGTAGTAATGTAATGTGGTAACTTGAAATAAATCAAATAATTCTTAATATGAAAAAATTGGCTATGTCATTTTGCAGATTAGAAAACTTTGTAGTCATCATTTTTTTTAGGTTCTATTCAGACTGGCAGATAATTTGGTAGTTGGCCTACATATGTGCTATCTAGGGGAAGAAACAAGAACAATTCTGTAGGAAAAAGAATATAACCCTAGGAATTATCACTGGATTTGAAAGAAAGAATGAGCAAGGGGATCTTCCCACAATCAGTAGCTATGCACTCTCTTTGATGTAGTCTTCATTGTTGTTTCAATTACATTTAATTCTAACTCAAATCCTTAGGTACACTATGCTACAAAATAAATTCCTTTTGCCCATTGCTTATCCTGCTGAAAAGAAACAATGTGTTGTAGTACACAAGAATTTCAGGTTTCCTACTTTCTTTTTAGTCCTAAGAGCTATACATGTTTGCCACTTGTTCCATCAATACAAAGTGCATTGCTTTGTGCAGATGGGCAGCAAATGTATTTGAAGCTTGGTACTCAGGGTCTTTCCTAATGGCCTCCATTAACAGTGGTTTTAGCTTGCCAAGTGCTAAGGATATGCACACACCTCCACAGCATTCAGTTTGCCTGTATAAGCTACCATCTTGGGTCCTGTAATTTACTCTTAAGCATGCTGCTAATGTCCACCCAATCTTATCTGTCTAATGACATTCTTATACTTTAGGTGCCTTAAATCTGAAGGTCGCATATTTCTGTAAGACTCCCAATCTTTCAATAGTGGTAACTGTGTGCATGTGTATTCAAATTTTCAATTTTATTTATATTCTGGATGAAAATATAATACATTATTTGGGAAGTTATTTTCAAATTTATGCACCCATTTGATAACATATACATTTGTATGTATATATACACACACATGCTTTTGAAGATGTATAGGTTATTAATGTACTTAACATTTAGAATTAAATATCATATGTTCTTGTGTTCAGGAGTTCTATAGTTGCACACTAGATCTCTAACAATAAATGACGTCTCAATTGGCAAAGTGAAGTGGAATTGTGAGCAATTATCTGTAAAATCTATTATACACAAACACACACATACACACGCACACACAACTACCATGAAAATTTTAGGTTAAAATAGTTTTCTCCATGTAGTGGTATTTTGTTTCTATATAATTTTCACACCACCTACGTGAGACATATTCTGATAATTTTGAATTGTTTTGTTTTACATTGCCTCTGTGGACTGCAAAATCATCAATGCTTGCAGGAAATTTAGTATATAAATTCACCAGTAATCTGCTTCTATACAGAGCACACATTCTTTGACTGCTTGTTAGCAATGGTATATAAACGTGTTTATTTGTGAGTGTTGATTCAGTTTGGGTTTTTAATAAAGTAGCTACCTAAATATGCTTAAAACAATCTTGTGACTTTGAGAAAATTAGAGAAATAACGTATTCATTCACTTTCAACACAGCCATTTATAATAAATATTGCCACGTATTTCCTCTTACATTTACTTTCACAAGTGCCTAATTTACAATTAACTTGATAAAATATTTTTCCATGGTGATTGTGTATTTCTAAATTTTACATTTTTTACTTAATAATCTAATTACCAGCATTATTAAAATTAAGTGGTTAATTATCAAATATTTATTTGTATCCAATCAAAATATAGTTAAAATCATTGAGTACAGGCAAGGTTTTTTTGAGTTGTTTTTTATGTCATATATATGTACGTATGAACCCGTTAAATTATTCATTTGGACAAGCTTAACGAGTTTTCAGAAGTATAGGTTAAAGGTAAAGAACAGAACGAAATATGCGAAAATGCTTCTAAAAGTAACAAAATATACAGGAATAATAACAATTTGATATTCATAATCTAATGATTCTGAATTAATTTATAAGTAGATATAATTTTCTACATATATATGACTTTTTACAAAATTGTGATTATCATATATGTAAAACATGTAAGTGATTTGCATTCTGATTTTAGCAAATACAAACATATCATAATTTCTTTGTAAGGATATTTGATAATTATTAAATTAAAAATATATGAGAACATTTACATATTACCATAAAATTTATTAAATTTTTTTTTCTCTTTTTTTTTTTTTAATTATACTTTAAGTTCTAAGGTGCATGTGCATAACGTGCAGGTTTGTTACATATGTATACTTATGCCATGTTGGTGTGCTGCACCCATCAACTCGTCAGCACCCATCAATTCATCATTTATATCATGTATAACTCCC
>NW_016810178.1:1115499-1127424 GCF_001698545.2 Rhinopithecus bieti
CAGGTGTGGGATATATTCTCCTGGTGTGCCTCTTTGCTTAAAGCGCAGTATTGGGGTGGGAGTTACCCGATTTTCCAGGTGTTGTGTGTCTCAGTTCCCCTGGCTAGGAAAACGGATTCCCTTCCCCCTTGGCTTCCAGGTGAGGCGATGCCTCGCCCTGCTTCAGCTCTCGCTGGTCAGGCTGCAGCAGCTGACCAGCACCGATTGTCCGGCACTCCCTAGTGAGATGACCCCAGTACCTCAGTTGACAATGCAGAAATCACCGGTCTTCTGTGTCGCTCGCGCTGGGAGTTGGAGACTGGAGCTGTTCCTATTCGGCCATCTTGCTCCGCCCCCCTCAATTTATTAAATTTTTATAATGCTACTGGAGTTTCAAAATTTTTGGATCAATTACTATGTCAAAAAGCATTAACATTATTTTGGTTCTTGCTAAGTACTATAAAGTAGACTTGATAAAAACAAAGCAAATCGCAATGAATAATTACACCAATTTTGTTAAATGTTTTAAAATCTTTTGGGGCTTTTGATTGGAATTGTTTTCTACTATAATACAATAATTTATTTTATAAGAATATTTAATTCTGTTTATTAAGTATCTTTCACATGTATCATAATATTTGTTATTAAATTAATAATTTTTTGGTTGACCATTTATATTTTTCCATGGGATTGCAATTTACACAATGCTATTTAATATTTGTATTTGTTTAAACTTAATTTTATTAAGGAAATGTCAAATACCTGATACATGCAAATATAAATTCTTAAATTAATTAATAACTACATATTTCTTAAGACAATGAGACATATAATAGTTAATGGTTTATTTTAAATCATGATTTATTTAATATTGAAATCACAGTTTCTCGTTTCTTTTTCTAAAGGATGATTAATATATGAATGCACATCTTCTTATATGTATACCTTAATAAACTTCTAAATTTGAGAACTTTAGGACTTTAGATATTTTGTAGAATATAGTTTTGATAGTCATATTAATTGTTTGATTTGGTCTGCCATTCTAAATCATACCTTTACACATATTGTAATATAAAGATTTCAGCAATGTATAATATATACCTTTTATATTACGTTCCTATAATTCAATGTCTTAGTATGGTATGGAAATGCCTCTACTATCGGTACTATTTCACTATTTTCTGGCATCCACACATAACTACAGAACATAGAAAAATGGATTGGCATAAATGCTTTCAGTGTGAAGGTGAGAATTGTTAGTATCAAAAAAGAAAACTGCAAAAGTGTCAAAATACACCATCTTCACGCATGCGCGTGTTCACGCCTCTGTGTGTGTGTGTGTGTGTGTGTGTGTGTGTGTGTGTGAAATTGTCATTTTGTGAGTAAAAAAATCTTTTGAGTATTGCCAATTTTATATGGTTGAATATAACATTACCCTCATATGTTGTTAGTTCCTACACAAAATAAATCAGAAATTTGATTATTATTAGTTAAGGGTTGGAAAATGTCAATAAATACTTAAGAGAGAGGATAAGCTTAGAATCACGAGAAAAAAAAATGACGTTCAGGCATACAGTCTATGTGTTTCAACCATAAAACAAAACTAATTCAGACATGGATTTGCTCCTGCATAAAGACCTACCAAACACTGATACACTGTGGGCTGATGCTAGAAGGCCTGGTGGACCATGAGCTCAATTGAGACCTATAAAGCAAGCCAGTCTCCAACTACTTCTAGGTGCCCCAACTCAGGAGGTGAGGAAGATGGGAGGGCCCTTATTGGACTCAGTTACAGAGGGTGGAAAAGGAGCTGCTGGCCTTCATGGGCACCCAGCTTGTTCACTTCTGCTGCCTGGCCTTGGACAGGGATCACCCTCCTGCATATCTAGAACATGGAGCCAGTGCCACCACATTACCCCTCACAGAGAGTCCAGTGCATTTTATTAAGAGCTCACACCACCTATCTTCCTCAAGAGTGGTGCTTGCACTCACCAACTGGGGTATTTGTGGACAAACCAGGCTGTACAACTCTGCCCCAGAGGTGTCCCACTCCCCCATTGAATAGGGAGCTCAGGGCACAGTGCATTCCACTGCCCAGCCCATCAAATGATATATCAGAGAGCACACTACAGTAAACAAAGATCAAGTCATACTCATCTGTTTATGCCATAGCTGACTCTTACCCAAAAGTGTCATCAACTGGCCTGTAGGTCAAACTACACAACCTAGTTTAAAACCTACTGATAGAAATGCATAGTACTATAGAAGCAAAGGCAAAAGATCCTGCCCCAAATACTCTAAACTCACAACCACCAGGGAGGAGGAAGGAAAAATAAAAGAAAAAAAATACAAAAAAGTTTCATCCACATGAAAATAACACATTAGAAGTAGGAGTCTTTCCAGATGAGAAGGAAGAAATGTAAGAATTCTGGCACCATGAAAAAATCAGAATAGTGTGACACCTCCAAAGCATCCCACTAGTTCTCCAGGAATAAACTCTAACCAGAATGGAAACTCAGAAACGACAGATAAAGAATTGAAAGCATGACTTTCAAGGAAATTCAACAAGGTCCAAAAGAAATTTCAAAACCAATACAGATAAACTACTAAAGCAATCCAGGAAATGAAGAAAGAGATAAACATATTTTACAAATTAATCAGAACTTTTGGAATTAAAGAATTCACTTAAGAAATCTTAAAATGCAATTGAAACCTTTATTAATAAAGTAGATCAAGTAGAAGAAGAAAGTTTCACATCTTGAAGACCAGTCATTTGAACTAACCCAGAAAAATTTTTTAAAAGACTTACAAAAAGAACAAAACCTTCAAGAATTATAGGATTAGGTAAAACAACCATATCTATAAATTATAAACATTCCCAAGGGAGAAGAAAAAAAATGAACAACCTAAAAAATTTGAGGGGATAATCCATGAAAATTTCCCTAATCTTGCTACAGATGTAGGCATTCAGATGCAAGAAATTCAGAGAACACCTGTAAGATACTATACAAGAATTCACATCACCAAGGCATATAGTTACCAGACTATTCATGATCAATTCTAAAGAAAACAATCTTACTGGCAGCTAAGGAAAAGAGTCAAATCATCTATAAAGGGAAACCTATTAGACTAACAGCAGACTACTCAGCAGAAACCATACAAGCCAGACAAAACTGAGGGCCTATTTTTAACCTCCTTAAAGAAAGACAATGCCAGCCAGGAATTTCATATCCTGTCAAAATAAGCTTCATAAATAAAAGAGAAATAATATCTTTCCCAGGCAAGCAATCACCAAGAGAATCTGTCACCACTAGATCAGTGCTATGAGAACTGTTCACGGGACTTCTGAATATAGAAATGAAAGGACAATACCTGCCATCAGAAAGGGAGACATAAGTACAAAGCTCATAGATTCTACAAAGCAACTACACAGTTAAAACTCCAGAACAACTAGATAACAGCACTATGTCAGGCACAAAACTTAAACGTCAATATTAACCTTGCATATATTATAAATGGCCTATATATCCCGCTTAAAATACACAGAGTAGCAAATTGGTATAAAAAACAAGACCCAACCATCTTTTATCAAAAAGAGGCCTACTTATTTGTTAAAGACACATTTAGACTTCAAGTAAAAGGGTGAAAAGGATATACAAATGGAAAAGAAAAGCAAGTAGGAATAGCTGTTCTCTATCAGATAAAAAAAACTTTTTAACAAATGACAAAGAAGGGCATTATATAATGATAAAGGGTTAAATATAACAAGAAGATTTAACTATTCTAAATATATATGCACCCAACATAGAACATCCAGATTCATAAAATAACTACTACTATATTTCAGTAAACAGATTATAACAATACAGTAATAGTGAGGGACTTCAGAATCCCACTGATATCATTAGAAGAAACATAGAGACAGAAAATCAACAAAGAAATTCCGGATTTAAACAAGACTATTGACCAAATGGACTTAATAGAAATCTAAAGAACATTCTACCAACAATGCAGACTATACATACTCTCATCTGCCGGTGGAACATTCTCCAAAATTGACCATATGGTCAGTCATAAACAGAGTCTCAATAAATTTTAAAAAATCGAAACCATATTAAGAATCTTCTTGGACAACAGTAGACTAAAATTAGAAAACAACATAAAAAGGACTCTTAAAACCACACAAGTACATAGACACTAAGCTACTTGCTCCTGAATGACTTTAGGATAAACAACTAAAGGGATCAATCAAAACTCCTTTGAAACCAATAAAATAGAGACTTGCTTCTGGAATACAAAGAAAAAAAAAGCAAAGCTAAGAGGAAAGTTCATAACAGAAATGCCTACATTATAAAGATAGAAAGATCTTAAATGGACAACTTAATGTTGCACCTGACGGAGCTAGAAAAACAAGAACAAAACAAATTTAAAGGTAGAAGAAGAAAAAGAAATAATGAAAACCAGAGCAGAAGTAAATGAGATTGAGACAAAAAAAAGATACAAAGTATCAATAAAATAAAATAAAAAAATGTTCTTTGAAAGGAAAAGTACAATTTGTGACCACCAGCTAGACAAATTAAAAAAAAAGAGAGAAAATAACACAATCAAGAATTGATAAAAAGTGACATCAGAATTGATAGCAGAGAAATACAAAAGATCATCAGAGAGTACTGTGAACACTTCTATGCACACAAACTGGAAAAGCTAGAGAAAATGAATTAATTCCTGGAAACACTGAACCTCCCAAGATTGAACCAAGAATAAATGGAAACTCTCAATACACATGTCTAATGAAATCAAATAAGTAATTTTAAAAAACCAAAAAAAGCAAAATAAGACTCCGCACAATAAAAGTTCAGGACCAAGGGATTCACAGTTGAACTTCGCCAGAGTAGAAAGAAGAACTGGTACCAATCATCCTGAAACTATTTCAAAAAAGCAAGGAGGAAGGATCCCTTTCTAATTCATACTATGAATTCGGTATTATCCTGATACCAAAGTCAGGCAAGGACACAGCCACAACAAAAAAGAAACCACAGGCCAAATCTCTGATAAACATATGTGCAAAAATCCTTAGCAAAATACTAGGATACTGAACGTAGCAGTCTATCAAAAAGATAATTCACCACAATAAAGTGGGCTTTACTCCAGGGATGCAAGGATACTTCAACATATGCAAATCAATAAACATGATTCACCACATAAGCAGAGTTAAGATAAAAAAGATCATCTTAATTAGTACAAGAAAAGCATTAATATAATTCAACATCTCTCTATGATAAAAGTCATCAGCAGAATAAACATAAATGAAACATACCTCAAAATAATAAGGACCATGTGTGACAAATCCACAGCCAACATCATACCGAATGAGGAAATGTTGGAAACATTTTCCTTAAGATTTAGAACAAGACAAGGTTGTCCACTCTCAACACTCCTATTCAACATAGTACTGGAAGTCCTAGCCAGAGGTATCAGGCAAGAGAGAAAAAAAAAGCAAATCGGAAAAGAGAAAGTCAAATAATATCTGTTCAATGATGACATAATTATATATCTAAAAAAACATAAAGACTTCTATAAAAGACGCCTGGATCCCATTAACAGCTTCAGTAAAGTCTCAGGATACAAAATCAATGTACAGAAATTGGTAGCATTTCTGAAACGAGTAGCATTCAAGTTGAGAACCGAATTAAGAACTCAGTTCCATTTACAGTAGCCACACACACAAAACAATGAAATACCTAGAAATACATTTAATTCAGGAATTCAAATATCTTTATAAAGAGAACTACAAAACGCTGATGAAAGCAATGGTAGATGACACAAATAAATGGCAAAACATTCTATGTTCATGGATTAGAAGAATCAATATTATTAAAATGACCATATTACCCAAAGCAATCTACAGGTTCAATGCAATTCTTGTCAATCTCCCAATGTCATTTTTTTACATAAGTAGAAAAAGCAATTCTAAAGTTCATATGGAATCAAAATAGAAGAAGCCTGAATACACAAAGCACTCCTAAGCAAAAAGGACAAATCTGGATGCATCACATTGCCTGACTTCAAACTACAATTACAAGGCTGTAGTAACTAAAATAACATGGTACTGATACAAAAATAGACCAATAGATCAGATTCCAGAATCCAAAGATAAAGCTGCACACCTACAACCAACTGATCTTTGACAAAGTTGATATACACAAACAAGAGGAAAAGGACATCTGAATCAAGAAATGGAGCTAGAAACACTAGCCATATGCAGAATAATAAAATTGGATCCCCATTTCTCAACATACACAAAAATTAACCCAAGATGAATTGAAGGCCTAAGCGTGAGACTTCAAACCACAAAAATTCTAAAAGACAATCTAGGAAAAACTCTTTTGGACATTAGACTAAGCAAATAATTTATAGTGAAGACCCCAAAAGAAAATGCAACAAAACCATAAATAGACAACTAGGACTTAATTAAGTTTAAAAAATCCTGCACAGCAAATAAACAATCAACAGAATAAACAAACAATCAACAGAAAGGGAGGAAATGTTTATAAATTATGCCTCTGACAAAGGATTAATATCTAAGATCTACAAAGAACTCAAACAACTCAAAAGAAAAAAATTACACCATTGAAAACAGGGCAAAGGACACAAACAGACATTTCTTAAAAGGAGAAATACAAGTGACCAACAAACAAAGAAAAAAAATGTTCAATATCATCAATCATCAGAGACATGCAAATTAAAACCACAGTGAGATATCATCTTACATAAGTCAGTGTGGCTTTTGTTAAAAAGTCAGAAAACAACAGATGTTGGCATGGATGTGAAGAAAAGGGAATGCTTATATGCTGTTGGTGGGAAATAGGAGATATCTCAAAGAACTTAAAATAGAACTATCATTTGATCCAGCAATCCCACTACTGGATATCTACCCAAAGGAAAAGAAATCGTACATCAAAAAGACATCTACACTTGTATGTTTATCATAGTACTCTTTACAATAGTAAAGTCATGAAATCAACCTGTGCCCATCAACAGTTGATTAGATAAAGAAAATGTGGTACATATACACCAGGGATACTACTCAGCCATAAAAAAGATCAAAATCATATCCTGTACATAACATGGATTCAGCTGGAGGCCATTATCCTAAATGAACTAGTAAAAACAGAAAATCCAATATCATATGTTCTCAATTATAAGTGGGAGATAAGGGGTACACATGAACATAAAGATAGGGAATTTAAACTCTGAGGACTAAAAATGGTGGAGGGTAGGTGAGGGGTGAGGGTTGAAAAGTTACCTACTGGATACAATGGCCAATATTTTTGTGATGAGTATGCTAGAAACCTAAATCTTACCATCATGTATGCAATACCCATGTATCAGGCAACCACATATACCCCTAATATAAAAAAGAGAAATAAATAAATTCAGCTTAAATATGAATCCATCATAGATCAAGAAATGTGCTCGATGTAACATTGTGTGTATATTTGTGTCTGAGTTTGTGTGATTATGTTACGATATCAACAGTTGATTTATAAGGGGGAAAGAAGATTGCTGTATTCAAAAGGGAGAATTTATAATCTAAGACAACTTACTGTATCTAAACAAGAAATAAGTATTATCAATAGAAGTATACAGAAAATAATATCTAGATATAGAATACATATATATTTCCTTTATTTTTATATTTTTATATATTTAGGGGATACAAGTGCAGATTTGTTACGTGGATATATTGTGCAATGGTGAAGTCTGGGGTTTTAAAATAACCATCACTCATAGGATGTACATTGTACCCATCAGGTAATTTCTCATCCCCAATTCCTTCCTCTCTTCCCACTTTTCTGAGTCTCCAGTGTCTCTATTCCACTCTTCATATATTTCCTTTTCTGATTCCTTGTAATTCTAAAGGGAAGGGGGCTATATATCATGCAGTCTTGATTTGTCATCAAAATGGTAAGCATTTCACCCTAACCAGTCATTTAGAGTTCTTTTAAAGAATTTCTGTCCATGTTGCTTAAACCCTATTGAAAAGAAAGATTTATACATAGTCTACCTATCTATCTGAAAAGTAATTACGACAGTTGTTTCAGGGTCTCCAAGACAAACACTTATTTTGGAGACTAGCTGGAAAGATTCACATGAAACAATGACTCAGCAGATAATTGAATTCATGGCTAATACTTATTACAGTGAAAGAATACAAAGCAAACTAAGCCAAGAAAAAAGGTACAAGGGTGAATTCTAGAGGAAATCAGGTATATGCTCCCAAGAGTTCTCTTAATTTCACACAGTACATGCTATCAGGGAACTCGATTTGAGTTTTTTTCTTAGGAGCTCACAGTCATGTACAAAATGTTCAGCCTCTCAAAGCACAATCATTTTTGGCACAATGATATTCTTATTATTTATGAAAAGTTTTATATCAGTGTATGGAATGGCTTACCAGTCAAGTTTCCAGACAATAGTCGAGGAAAAAGCCTATGAGCAGGCCTTCTAAGGTTAGAAGGTCTAAGGACTCTCAGACCTGGTATGCTAACAGTTTTTTGCACTACACTCGTGTTTTTCAAGAGTGAAAGATAATGCAAATGTAGCAAAGTGTGAATATAAGGAATTAAGCATAATGAGTAATATAACATTGAATGTTAACACCTTTAATCATTTATAGTGTGAACACTAAAGTGATAATTATTAATCTTCTTCATAATAGATAATTATTAGAAGCCTCACAAAAACATTTTTTTTTCCTTTATCATTGTTTTCTTCCAGCTTTACTGAGGTGTAAGTGACAAAGAGTATGCATTCAAGGTGTGCAACATGATGATTTGATATACACTTACACTGTGAAATGATTACATCAACCAACATAATTAACACATCCATCACTACACATATTTACCATTTTGTATGTGTTTCCGCAAAGAGGAGATGTTAGATGTACACTCTGAGCAAATTTCAAGTAAACAATATAGCATTATTAACAACAAACACCATGCTATCTAGTAGTCCCAGGACTTCATTATCCTGTAACAAAATCTGTACCCTTCGTTCAGCACCTCCCTATTTGCTACCACTCCCATCCTCAGCCCCTGGCAACCACCACACTACTGTTTGCTTTTATGGTTCCACTTTTTACATTCCACTTTTAAGTAAGATCATAAGGTATTTTTCTTTCATGCCCAGCTTTGCATAACGTCTTCAAGATGTATCCATGTTGCCACTAACAACAGGATTTTTTTTTCATTTTTAATGCTAAATAGGATTCCATTATGTATATAAGCCACATTTTATTTCTTCATTCATCCAATAATGGGCACTGAGATTGATTCCATATATTGGCTATTGTAAATAGTGCTGCAATGGACATGAGAGTGCAGCTATCTTTTGGACACACTAATTTCATTTCCTTCAGACATATAAACAGAAATGAAATGACTACAGCATGTAACAGTTCTGTTTTCATTTTTTTGAGGAACTTCCATGCTACTACTTTTCATAATAGCTTATTACTTTTACGTCGAGTCTCCTTTCATTTATCTACCAAAGTTCATCCTCACCAACACTTATTATTTATTGTCTTTTTGATAAAAAGCTATCCTAACAGCTCTAATATGATATCTCATTGTGGTTTTGATTTGCATTTTCCTTATGATTAGTTATGCTGGGAATCTTAAATACTTGTTGGCCTTTGTCTTCTTTAGAAACATGTCTATTCAGGTCCTTTGCCCATTTGTTAAAATTAGAGTTTGTTTGTTTTTTGCCATTGTGTTGTATGAATTTTGTACATATTTTACATATGAAACCCTTATCAGATATATGATTTGCAAATATTTTCTTTTATTGCTGCCTTTTCATTTGTATTGTTTCTAACACTGTGCAGAGTTTTAGTTTGATGTAGTTTTGTTGGTCTATTTTTGCTTTTGTTGTGTGTACTTTTGAAGTCAGATTTAAAAAAATCATTGCCAAAACCAATGTCAGACAGTATTTTCCCTGTTTTCTTGTAAGAGTTTTGTATTTTTTAGGTCTTACATTTAAATATTCAATATATTTTGAGTTAAATTTCTGAATATTGTAAGACACTAGTTCAATTTTATTTTTCTGCATGTGTATATATGGACTATTAATAGACTGAAAGTGGGCTTTATACAGTATTGAAACTTTACCTGGCTACATTTGAGAATGTAAAAATATCTTTAAAGGATGTCTAATGCCTTTCTAGCAATGGGGTCCAAATATCAGTATTTTTTTTAACCTTGCCAATTAATTATAATGTGCAACTGATGTTGAGAAGTCTGACTGTAAAGAGATTAAGAAGATACTAACAACTGGTTTTCAGAATGTGAAACTTCTTGGCCAGGTGTGTTGTCTCACGCCTGTAATCCCAGCACTTTGGGAGACCAAGGTGGGCAGATCACGAAATCAGGAGTTTGAGACCAGTCTGACCAACATGGTGAAACCCCATCTCTACTGAAAATACACACACAAAAAATTAGCTGGGTGTGGTTGTGCGTGCCTGTAATCCCAGCTATTCAGGTGGCTGAGGCAGGAGAATTGCTTGAACCTGGGAGGCAGAGGTTGCAGTGAGACAAGATCACCCGACTGTATATATATACTTTAAGTTCTGTGATAAATATGCAGAATGTGTAGGTTTGTTACATAGGTGTACACGTGCCATGGTGGTTTGCTGCACCCATTAACCCATCATCTACATTAGGTATTTCTCTAATGCTATCCCTCCCCTAGCCCCTTACCCCCTGACAGTTCCCCATTGTGTGATGTTCCCCTCCCTGTGTCCATGTGTTCTCATTGTTCAACTCCCACCTATGATTGAGAACATGTGGTGTTTGGTTTTCTGTTCCTGTGTTAGTTTGCTGAGAATGATGGTTTCCAGCTTCATCCATGTCCCTAAAAAGGACATGAACTCATCCTTTTTTATGGCTGCATAGTATCCCATAGTGTATATTTGCCACATTTTCTTTATTCAGTCTATCATTGATGGGCATTTGGGTTGGTTTCCAGTCTTTGCTATTGTGAACAGTGCTGCAATAAACATACGTGTGCATGTGTCTTTATAGTAAAAAGATTTATAATCCTTTGGGTATATAAGCAGTAACGGGATTGTTCGGTCAAATGGTATTTCTGGTTCTAGATCCTGGAGGAATTGCCACACTGTCTTCAACAATGGTTGAACTAATTTACACTCCCATCAACAGTGTAAATGCATTCCTATATCTCCACATCCTCTCCAGCACCTGTTGTTTCCTGACATTTTAACGATCGCCGTTCTAACTGGTGTGAGATGGTATCTCATTGTGGTTTTGATTTTCATTTCTCTAGTGATCAGTTATGATGAGCTTCTTTTCATATTTTTTTTTTGGCTGCATAAATATCTTCTTTTGAGAAATGTTTGTTCATATCCTTTGCCCACTTTCTGATTTTTATTTTCTTGTAAATTTGTTTAAATTCTTTGTAGATTCTGGATATTAGCCCTATGTCAGATAGATAGACTGCAAAAATTTTGTTCCATTCTGTATGTTGCCTGTTCACTCTGATGATAGTTTCTTTTGCTGTGCAGAAGCTCTTTAGTTTAATTAGATACCATTTGTCAATTCTGGCATTTGTTGTCATTGCTTTTGATGTTTTAGTCATGAAGTCTTCTCTCATGCCTATGTCCTGAATGGCATTGCCTAGGTTTTCTTCTAAGGTTTTTATTGTTTTAGTCTTTCATCCATCTTGAGTTAATTTTTGTATAAGGTATAAGGAAGGGGTCCGTTTCAGTTTTCTGCCTGTGGCTAGCCAGTTTCCCCAACACCATTTATTAAATAGGGAGTCCTTTCCCCATTGCTTGTTTTTGTCAGGTTTGTCAAAGATCAGATAGTTTTTCAGAGGCATCAGTGGAGATATATTCCAAGACGTATATTTTCACCATAAGAA
>NW_016810178.1:1129173-1144128 GCF_001698545.2 Rhinopithecus bieti
TTTATGTGCATTTGTGTTTGTTTCCACTTTTTGATCTTGTGAACAGTGCTGCACTATCCATACGTGTGCATGTGTCTTTATAGTAAAAAGATTTATAATCCTTTGGGTATATAAGCAGTAACGGGATTGTTCGGTCAAATGGTATTTCTGGTTCTAGATCCTGGAGGAATTGCCACACTGTCTTCAACAATGGTTGAACTAATTTACACTCCCATCAACAGTGTAAATGCATTCCTATATCTCCACATCCTCTCCAGCACCTGTTGTTTCCTGACATTTTAACGATCGCCGTTCTAACTGGTGTGAGATGGTATCTCATTGTGGTTTTGATTTTCATTTCTCTAGTGATCAGTTATGATGAGCTTCTTTTCATATTTTTTTTTTGGCTGCATAAATATCTTCTTTTGAGAAATGTTTGTTCATATCCTTTGCCCACTTTCTGATTTTATTTTCTTGTAAATTTGTTTAAATTCTTTGTAGATTCTGGATATTAGCCCTATGTCAGATAGATAGACTGCAAAATTTTGTTCCATTCTGTATGTTGCCTGTTCACTCTGATGATAGTTTCTTTTGCTGTGCAGAAGCTCTTTAGTTTAATTAGATACCATTTGTCAATTCTGGCATTTGTTGTCATTGCTTTTGATGTTTTAGTCATGAAGTCTTCTCTCATGCCTATGTCCTGAATGGCATTGCCTAGGTTTTCTTCTAAGGTTTTATTGTTTTAGTCTTTCATCCATCTTGAGTTAATTTTGTATAAGGTATAAGGAAGGGGTCCGTTTCAGTTTTCTGCCTGTGGCTAGCCAGTTTCCCCAACACCATTTATTAAATAGGGAGTCCTTTCCCCATTGCTTGTTTTGTCAGGTTTGTCAAAGATCAGATAGTTTTTCAGAGGCATCAGTGGAGATATATTCCAAGACGTATATTTTCACCATAAGAATACTAAGTATATTAAGGAGATTAAAAATTTATGATCAAACACATCTGCAAATTGGTGGAAAATATAAATTTTCCAATCGCAGTAGTTAAACAAACTGTGTCATCATTATTATTTTCATGAATCCAATTATATTAGTAAATGCTTATTGATTATCTACGTTGTTCAGGTATTAGATGAGGTATTTGTGATACTGACATTAAAAAGACAACAGTTCCTATTCTTAAGCTTCTTATAAGGCTGTTGGGTTTCCTAGTTGGGTCATTGGTGTCCCTATTAAGCCACACTCATCATCTAGACTCTACCTTCTTTCTTTTTTGTACTTTTTCATACAAATTTTGTAATACAATTTTCATTTAACTTTCCTTCCAAAATGATATTTTCAAATAAAATCTCATAAAGCCTTTGTTTGAATTGGATCACAGTAAAAGGAATACTCATTTTAATCTGTAGGTGTCAACCATCAGTCCTGAAAAATGGAATTCTAAATGGTATTCAGTAGCTTTGATGATGTGATCACTGATTAAATTTTGCAGGTGATCATTCTGATTTTGATAAATTTTATGATTTAATTAAATGGAAAGCTGTGAGGTCAAGACTAATGTTCAATGTAATCAGTTTTGTAATTGGAGTTTTAAAAATTGTATTTTAAAACACTTCTACTTCCTTTTTTGTTTCTCATTCTTTCTCTTTCACCTTCAATCACTTGGTAATTCTCCAAATCAACTTAAAAGAAACCAAAGAAAAGTAAACATTACATTAATCATCATCTCTTTTTTTCTCATTTGACTTCATCATTATCACTCTACAACCTGGAAAAAGAAAGGAAATTTCCAAACCTAAATCTTAACATTTCCACATTTTATAGTCTTAAATATATATTAAAATGGAAAGGGGCTATCTGGATATTTTATTAAGAAATAAGCTGTAACATACTATAAATCAAGCTTATTTAAATATGTGTCTTTATAGGAACCACTTCCCACTTTCCCTATTAGCATCATTTTTAGTGTTCTCTATTTCTTTTGGAAAATCAGATTTGTAAATATTTTTGACAAGTATGTTACTCTCTATACCTCAACAACCACCTTGGCTAATTTTTAATGTATCTATCCCTTTCTTTTTCTTTATTTTATTAACTTTTATATATTTTATGATTTTCATTCTCTCGTCAATAACTGAAGTATCTTAGGTAGAAATACTGTCATCATTTTTAAAACCAATCCACATATTTATGTCATAGTATCTTTCAATATTATTTGACCATATTATAACATATAATATCTTTGAGACCTAGTATGGATACCATATCATGTGCTGCTTAAAATCCAAGGTGTTTTGCATATAATTACAAATATATTATTAGTCCCTATAACTTGTCAGAAGTGCAGTATGATGAAATGTAAACAACAGAATTGGAGATTTTAAAATCTTATTTTATGTCATCCTTTTCTTTATTTACAACCAAATTCATACTTGAGCATAGGAAATTTCTTATCTGTGAATTTGAGATAATCTCAAGCCTAAAACATCAAAAATGTGTGTATACACATATTTTCATTTTCACATACATTTTTCCATTGTTTTTATATTGTAAATTCTAACAAATATTTCAATCTCATTACTTATTCCATTCCAGACCATCTTCTGTGTTCCAGCCAACTAAATGTCCATATCACCCACCACATGTCATTTATTGAGTTAATGTGTGAAAAAAATATAAAAATTATAAAGATGTACTTCAGAGTATTTTGCTGTCACAATGGGTATGTTTTGTTTTGTGTGTGAAACATGGCAGATATTTTTTTCCTGCTCTTTAGAAATCATGGCTCCTCAGTTTGAATGCCTCTCAATTCAAAAACTCAACCTCACCAAAATAATTATATATGTACTTTTAATTTATGTTTAAGTGTACATGTATATATGAATATATAAAAGACTTGACTTTGCTAAAATATAAGGAAAATGCCAATAATGAAAGGGAATGCAAATTACCAGAATTTGAAATATTTTTACTGAAAGCTTGATGCATTTGTAAGTGTCATGGGACAAGTAAGTAAATCTGGTCACTCATAATAACCATGTGGTTTTATTAGTTTCATTTAACGCATATAATCACATTACTGAAAATCCCATGAAGTACCTAAGAAAACTCATAAGCATTTGTTTTAGTACTAGTGGAAAACATAGGAATTTTAGAAAGTCTCAGTATATATCTCTTGCAAATGCCAAAGACTTACTACTCTGTTGAAACCTAAACTCATAATCAAGTGAATTAATTTATATTCTTAAATATTTTATTATATGTGCTACTTTTATACAGAATTATAACATATACCCAATTGACATTAAATCTCATAGTATTTTTTTCTTATTTATGTAACCATGGTTATTGAGTATGTCTACTAAATATTGATTGCATAATTTACTAATTATATAAACCACTATGTTTCTAGTGGAGAGATTATACGTGATGTATGCAGAAGAAAATCAAAGATACCAATTGATATTATGTAAGGATGATTATCGAACAAAACATTTCAAATCAATTTCCAAACCGCTGAATTTACAATGTCAAAACAGATTCAGAATATTATGAAACGTATAAATCTTTCATTACAGAGATATGCACTAGCAGTTTTATTTTATATTATTTAAGTAATTAAGGTTATTTTGCCCTAAAACATTAAAAAAAGTATCTTCTGAGTTAATGGTAGAATTATTGTTTTAGGGATCTAATCATTCATTCCATAAATACACTTTGTATCTGTATAGTATTCTAAATGCTGTATTCCAATATGTAAATAAATAAATAAACTAAAGTTTTAAAAAACTAATATTTTTGAAATATTTTGTTCTTTCATAATGTTTTCCTTTAGCTAACATGTTGGGTATATTTTCAGAAAGGTGTGTGTCTACAATTCTTTGGAAGCTACTCTAAATTAAAGTCACATTATTTCCCTGGTGTTAAATTCTGCTATTTGGAAAGTACATTTACTGTGTATTTTTTAAACTAATGAGCTATAAGGAAATACAATGAATAATTCATATAACTGAAATATTTCAATTATGAGCCAAAAAAATCATATGATCTTAAAGAGTTAATGAAGCCCCAATAATCCTGGCCATTGTAGACACTGGCCTAGAGTTAATATTCATTACAGATAACTTCTTCGATCTAATCTATTTTGCATTATTTCCTAGCTAAATTTGCCTATATGACTTTATTGACTCCTACTTAATGTTTATAGAGAGCTTTGAAGTTGGAAAGTGCTATAGCAGAATCCATTCTTACTAATTATCACATATAATGAGTATTCAGCAACATAGATTAAACCTCACTTTGCAAATGACATTTCTTAGTGTAGCCAATGTGAATGTGGCTTCTTTATTTTAAGCCTTGCATACTTTTCTAGTTAGCAGTAGTTAATTTGATATTCTTTGATATTTTCAAAGTTAAAAATTATTTTTTCATTTCTTAAAGTACCATTTTATCATGGGAAAGACATTTATAACTTACAGATGTTCTAATCATTCCAAATAAAAATTAACCAGACATGAAAATGTCTGAGAGTATAGACAATTTTTTTCTATATAAACATTTTGTTTTCCTGAACTTAAGTAATTTTACAAATTTCTATTTCACTGTAGGACAGAGAATGCTTGACAAAGATGGCTAGTCCCAAAAGTTGCCTTGGGTTTGCACCACTTCAGGCAAATCTGCATTTACTTAATTCCCAGGTGACCTAAGATTGTCCAATCTAAAAAGTTATTTACTTACATGATAGAGATGAAGAGTTGCTTCTCCAGCAAAGCCTTAGGCAATCGAGTAACTATAATGAATTTCCTTGTCTTCTAGTTTCAACAAATTAATCAAATTCCTGCCTGTTTACTTATTTTCCTCCCTGTGTATCGACTCCATTTGGTAGGAATGTCCTTTTGGTGCTTGTCTATTTGTCTGACTTCTGATGCACTTCATGTGGCATGACTTAGTCTACCGCTCTGCTTTTTCTGTTTTTCGTTTTCTGTTTTCAGCTTTTCTAATCTTCCTGTGCCTAACTTCTACCCCTCAGTCAGAGAAGAATAATTCATTCTGCCTCATAGTTTCCATCATACCCACTGCTGACAGTCATCCACAATAATCCTGATGATAGTTCAATTTTCCAAATTAGGCATTTTGGTTCACTTAACTAACTATGTTAACTGCATAAGCTTTTTCCCTCTGAAACTACATTTTGATGGATGATAGCTTAGAAGCCAATGAAAAAGAGAGTTCAATTATTCAATTTATAGCACATTTTTTTAAATACCACTTCCAGCATATTGCTAACTTACTGAAAATCAACCTATACCTTTCCACTTCTTAAAGGATGGCAGTCTGCTTTCTCAGTCAGAGCAATCAAGGTCCTCCATAACTTGACCAGTCCATCTTGACTCATATTGTTTGAGAGTAGATAGTGCTCTGTTTCCTTAGTGAGAACGTGAATTTCAAACTCGGCATGTGTGCTACTTCCATTTTCCTCATTAGAAATGGTTTTCTTCTTTATTACATTTCCAATTTTTGTTTCCTTTAATGTCCAACTTTGATTTCATTAAGACTTTTTAAATAATTAAAATCTTTGATTATTTACATTGTTTAACACGAAAATAATTTTTGAAGTTTTGGTTGTCTTATGTGTTTATTGTTTTACATCATTTTACAAACACTGTAACCTATTTGAAAAACAGGAGCAGAGAGCAGCATTCTTAAAAGGCCAAATCAATCTTAAGTAGGTTCTCAATTCACATGATTTATTACTTTATTGAGACATGGCTATGTTATATATTTGAACTCACAGGAACTATTGCTTAAAAGATTAATATTATCACAGAATTTCTTCTTTAGTTAAAAACCCTTCAGTTATGTGTTTTACTTTAGAGACATTCTTTGTTGTGTAACCAAATTTGTATATTTGTTATTATTGCTTAAAAGTTGTGATATTAAGAAATTGATAGTAGAGGACTAGGTTATGTATTTAGAAATAGGCAGAAGGATTGCTAATTTACAACATATAATACAGAAGACCTTGGTAAAAATTTAAACGTGATTGCATAAAACCAAAATTATCACTGTGTACTTTCGTCCTCAAACCAGTCCCTAAGGATCATGATGGTTCATTGTTTTCTGCTTCTTTTAGAAAAACCTATACAGATATAAGAACATATTTTGCATATGCATATAGATAGCTGTTGGCACGTACATGTAGGTATATATGTAGATATATTTGACATATAAATGTACATACATATATATACTTGTACTTTATCATTCACCTACATCTATGTCTACCTATCTATATATGAGACAGTGAGAGAAAATAATACATTTTGTGCTATTCATATTTATTTTTTAATTTGCTTTTCTCAAATAAATGATATAGTTCTATAAGAGTCATTATATTTTAACTTATAACAATAGCAGCTGGAGAGTATTTCATAACGTTTGTATAATATAGTTATGCAATTAAATGCTATGTTTTTAAAAGCTACAAAAAACCCTCCTTTAATTGTGATCTCCACCAATATTTATTATGTGATTTTTCAACATAGAAGGAAAAGATTACTTAATCAAGAGGAACACATTAATCAAAACTTGAACTGACTTCATTTCTTAGTGTTCCTTATGTTTCTACAACAGAGAGGTGACATGCTCTTTCCTCTACCTGGGATGCTTTTTTCCAGATCTATCTGGTACTTCCTACACATTTCCTAAACTTCAGCTTAATGCCAGTATGTCAAGGAAAGTCTCACTGCCCTAAACCAAAGGATTTTACTGTATCTTATCACTTCAGTGCTTGACATTTAAAAATCTGATGACAATTATAATTACAAATTATTTGTGTACTTTTTGACTAATGTCTGTCTGCTTTTACCAGACTAAATTTCATGAGGTTGTCAGCTATGGTTGGCACTGTCTGTGGTAAACAATAGGCCCTCAAAAAGTATCTGACAGTTAATAGAAAATATCTGACAGTTAATTAACAAGATCTTGAAAAATTACAAGCTTTAGCATCATCAGTCGGTGCAACCTAGAAGTAGCTGCTTTGTATAAAGCCCAACACTATGCTAAACACTTCACAGGATTTATCCTCTTAATCTTTACTACAACTTTTAGGTAGCTTTTACTATTAGAGTTTTACATAAGGAACCTCAGATTTAGTGTATATTGATTGCAAGTTCTAACCAGAATTATAAGAAAAATTTAAAGTAAAATTAGTTTTCCCTGAACTTTTATATTGAGGGCAAGTGTTCAATCACAAGAGTGATACAGAACAGACACCGATTTTTGTCGTTCAGTGACTGTGTTCCTGCCACAAGGTCAGCTCTGTGCTAACCTACGCTCTTTATTATATCTTCTGTTAATTGACATATCATTTTACTTTTTTCTGAGTCTTAAAAATCTGTCTGGAGCTTTCAACTTGACGACACTGCAATATATATAACTTATTTGCAAATTTATAATTTCCAAAAAGAAGTAGTGTATTGAATTCTGTATAACAATGCAATTCGTGTTATCTATATTATATTCCTGCTTTCACTATTTTAAATTGTAGTTAAATATGTTTTCTTTTTATAATTATTAACAGAATTATTGAGATATAATTAATATACCATATATGAATATATGGTATATATTTATAAATCTATATTATATATGTGTATATATAGTTTTACTACCATCAATGTAATTTCTTGTGAGTACATTCACCCCCAAAAAGAAACCCCTTACCCATTTCTTACTCATGAGTAGTCACTTCCCCAAACCCCGTTTTGTCAGTGCCACAGAAACCATGAAATTACCCTTTGTCTCTACATATATTTATCCATTCTGTGCACTTCACATAAATGAATAATACAATATGGGTTACTTTGTAATTGGTTTATTTCATTTACCATAATGTTTCAAGTATTATCCATGTTGTACCATGTATCAGTACTTCCTTTTATAGTCACATATTCTATTGCATAAAAGTAACACTTTTTACTTATGCTATTATTCTTCAGTTGATGGACATTTTGGTTGTTTCTGGTTTGGACTATTATGAATAATAAATATTTTATGAATATTCATATATAAGATTTTGCACATATATGTATGCGCAGACGTGTATATTTATTTCTCTTAGGTATACAGTAGGAGTGGGATGGCTTGGTCATGTGTTATGTATATGTTAATATTTTAAGTGATCATTAAACTGTTTCTAAAGCAGCTGTATTACATTCCTACCAGCAAAGTATGGTATGAGAAATGAAATATAATTTCTCCACATTCTTGTCAACACTTGTTATTATCTATCTTTTTGTTATAGACATGTAGCAGGCATGAAGTAGTATCTTTTCATGGTTTTAATTTGCATTTCCCTAATGACTACTGATATAGTGAATCTTATTATATTTTTATTGGGTATTTGTACATTTTTGGAATAAATGTTTAAATCTGCTGCCCAATTTAATTGAATTATATTTTTTCTTTTTCTTCTTTTCTTTAATTTTACTTTAATTTCTGAGACAGGTGTCACTTCTTCTAAAATCGACCATATAATTGGAAGTAAAATACTCCTTTGCATATGCAAAAAATGGAAATCATACCAAACAGTCTCTCAGACCACAATGCAGTCAAATTAGAACTCAGAATTAAGGAACTCACTCAAAACTGCACAGCTACATGGAAACTGAACAACCTGCTCCTGAGTGACTACTGGGTAAATAATAAAATTAAGGCAGAAATCAAGAAGTTCTTTGAAACCAACGAGAACAAAGAGCCAATGTACCAGCATCTTTGGGCCACAGCTAAAGCAGTGTTAAGAGGAAAATGTATAGCACTAAATGCCCACATCTGAAGTTTAGAAAGATCTCAAGTCAACAGCCTAACATCACAACTAAAACAGCTAGAGAAGCAAGAGCAAACAAATCCAAAAGCTAGCAGAAGACAAGAAATAACTAAGATGAGAGAAGAACTGAAGGAGATAGAGACACCAAAAACCCTTAAAAAAATCTATGAGTCCCAGAGCTGATTTTTTGAAAAATCTAATAGAATAGATAGACCACTAGCTGGACAAATATAGAAGAAAAGAGAGAAAAATCAAATAGATACAATAAAAAATGATAAAGGAGATGCCACCACTGACCCCACAGAAATACAGACTACCATCAGAGAATACTATAAACACCTCTACACAAATAAACTAGAAAATCTAGAAGAAATTGATACATTCCTGGACACATACACATTCCCAAGACTAAATCAGGAATAAGTTGAATCCTTGAATAGACCAAGTACAAGTTCTAAAGTTGAGGAAGTAATTAACAGCCCACCAACCAAAAAAAGCCCAGGACCAGATGAATTCACAGCCGAATTCTGCCAGAGATACAAGGAGGAACTGGTACCATTCCTTCTGAAATTATTCCAAACAAATGAAATGGAAGGATTCCTTCCTAATTTTTTTATGTGGCCAGTATCATCCCGATGCCCAAATCTGGGAGAGACAGAACAAAAAAGAAAACTTCAGGCCAATATCCCTAATGAATATCGATGCGAAAATCCTCAGTAAAATACTGGCAAACTGAATCCAGCAGCACATCAAAAAGCTTACTTACCATGATCAAATCA
The DNA here is from genome assembly GCF_001698545.2 of Rhinopithecus bieti. Lineage (NCBI taxonomy): Eukaryota > Metazoa > Chordata > Mammalia > Primates > Cercopithecidae > Rhinopithecus > Rhinopithecus bieti. The sequence goes on from NW_016810178.1 coordinate 1,138,758, forward strand.
AATCGATTTCATCTCTGAGATGCAAGGGTGGTTTAACATATTCAAATCAATAATCATAATCTATTCCACAAGCAGAACTAGTGACAAAAACCACATGATCGTCTCAATAATTGCAGAAAAGGTCTTTGATAAAATTCATGTGAAAAACTCAATAAAAGAGGTATTCATGGAACATATCTCAAAATAATAAGAGCTATTTATGACAAACCCACAGACAATCATACTGAATGGGCAAAAACTGAAAGTATCTCCTTTGAAAACTGGCACAAGACAAGGTGCCCTTGATCACCACTCTAATTCAACATAGTATTGTTGAAAAAAGTTCTGGCCAGGGCAATCAGGCAAGAGGAAGAAATAAAGCATATTCAAACAGGAAGAGAAGATGTCAAACTGTCTCTGTTTGCAGATGATATGATTGTGTATTTACAAAACCATCATCTCAGCCCGAAAACTCCTTAAGCTGATAAGCAACTTCAGCAAAATGTCAGAATACAAAATCAATGTGCAAAAATTACAAGTATTCCTATACACCAACAATGGACAAGCAGAGAGCCAAATCATGAATGAGTTAATTGTTTTTATTATTGAATTGCAACAATTATTTATTGATACTGGGAACAAATTCAGTATCAAACACATGAGTCACAAATATTTTCTCATTCTACATGTAGTCTTTTTACTTTTTTTCTTTCTTTTTTTTTTTTTTTTTTTTGTTTGAGACAGGGTCTTCCTTCTGTCGCTAAGGCTGGAGTGCAGAGGTGCGTTACAATCATAGCTCGCTGCAGCCTCGACCTCCTGGGCTCATGAAATCCTTCTACTTTAGCCTCCCAAGTAGCCGGGACTCCAGGCCTACAGGCATGTATCACCACGCCTAGCTAATTTCATTTGTATTTGTGTGTGTGTGGCAACAATATTTTGCTGTGTTGCCTTGGCTGGTCCTGAATTACTGGTTTCGAGGGATCCTCCCTCCTCGACCTCCCAAATTGCTGGGACTACATGTATGAGTCACCACACCCAGACTCACTTCCTTAATTGTATTGTTTGGATTACATTGGTGCAAAAGTAACTGCCACTTTTGCCCAGGTAATGACAAAAACCACAATCATTTTCTTGCACCAACCTAATAGTACCAAATGTATGTTTGTATGTGTCTGTCTTGTACCTAAGAAGGTATTGCCTAATCTAAGGTCATGGATATATACTGCTATGTTTTCTTCAAAAGGTTTCAGTTTTAGTTTTACCTTTTAAACTTATTTAAAAACATTCAATTCATAATTTTCATCATGTACAGCTGAAAATTTGTTTACGTTTTCTCATCTATCTATCCATGAATGAGAATGATTACCTAGTTCCTTGAAGCTACAAGTGCAGAGTGTAATTCTGTTACATTTTAGAGGTAACTATAAAAACATCAATTCAACCTAATCAATGTTGTCAAATGGAAACATTTGTTGTATTTATTTCCTTGTCTTTTTTTTTTTTTTTTTTTTTTTTTTTTGAGATGAAATCTCACTCTAGTGCCCAGGCTGGAGGGCAGTGGCTCCATCTCTGCTCACTGCAAACTCCACCTCCCAGGTTCAAGCAATTCTCCTGCCTCAGCCTCCCTCCCAAGTACCTGGGATTACAGGCGCCTGTCAACACACTCAGAAAATTTTTGTATTTTTAGTAGAGACAGGGTTTCAGCATGTTGGCCAGGCTGGTCTCTGACTTCTGACCTCAGGTGATCCGCCCACCTTGGCCTTCCAAAGTGCTGGGATTACAGCCCTGAGCCACCGAGCCAGGCCAATTTGTTGTGTTTCTATATGGTTAACATATGGTTAACCATATGTATGTTTAACCTCCAGGATTTCTAAATGTGAACTTCAGTCTCAATAATTTTTATTTTATTTAATTTTTATTTGTATTTATTTTTTTGCATTTGGCCATCCTTAAAATTGACAAACTGACTATTTAATCTTTCCTCTAATTTGCTCACAGTAATGACCTATCAGCCATTTATTAACATAGAAATTGTGGCTCAATATTCTTCTATAATGAATTCATTTTCCTTTGTCATATATTACAGTGAGCACACTGTTAAAATAATGCCGTTCTGGAAACATTTAGAACCTTCAAGAAAAGTAGAATTATACTGTTTAATATAACTTTTGTTTTTAAATATAGCTTTTATATAAGTTACGGTTTTAGTTATGTAAATCTCATTCCAAGTGGATTTTGATAGAGTGATGTAAACTAAAGATTAGTCTGCACCATTATAGCATTCAGTCAACATACTGACTTAAGGGGAAGCTTTAAATTTCGCCTTTCTTATGTCTGTCAGAGCCAGTGAGCACATGGTCCTAAGTGCTCTGTTTCATCCACATTTTCAATCCTATATTAGGTTTCTTACTGCCAAAGAAGATCTAATGAGCCATTTATAATTTATCTTTTTATAGATTTCAAAGAACCCTGTTAGAATTTTAAATATGAGGGAGAGTGTGAATAGAAGTCTCAGGGAAAATTTATTAAGATACACGATATTTTAAAAAGGTTAAGCAACATATACTTACTTAGAGAGATATTTTAAATTTTAATTAGTGCATGTAAAGTGCCTTCATCATACAAATGTAGGTAGATAGTAATATTGACAAAATAGTAAGCAGTTAAACTCATGTACCTACAAATATTATAAATGTCCCGACAATGATAAAATTAATCAATACATGCCATTTATAAGGAAATCTAAAATTGTATAGAAGGTTAAAGTGCTTGCATGAGTCAGAATAATGAGCAGAAATAATGTGATTTTAAAGAAATTCTGTCAACTGTATCACAATATATTGCCTAACATTTTCAAGTGTCAAATAAGCCCAATTTAAAATGGATAATGTAGAAATATAGTGAATATCCTATGAACATGTATCAAGTGTTTATTATAAAAATGTGGTGTGCAGAGGGAGAGAGTAAGTCTAAGCATAATCCTAACTCTCCCAAATATTTTAACAGATTCAGACAGGCAGAAAAGTGCGAAATTAACTCCAGACCGACTACAATATATTATTAAAAACATAAATGAATAATTGTGATATAAGAAGATGGAAGTGTTATTTTAAGTTGTTTCTTTAAGGAAGTATCCATTGTTTCTCACTTATACCCATTAGGACAGCTAGTCTATTTTTTAAAAGAAGAAGAGATAGCAAGTGCTGATGGGGATGTGGAGAAATTGGAACCTTTGTGCATTGCCGGTGAGTGCAGATGTAAAATGTGCAGCTGCTGTGGAAAACAGTATGATCATTTCTTAAAAGAATTACAGAGTTACCCTATGATCTAAATTTTCCACTTTTAGGTAAATACTTACAATTGAAAACAGAAACGACCAGTGATTTGTACATCAGTATTTCATGGCAGCATTACTCACAATACCCGAAATGTGGAAATAACCCAAGTGTCAATCAACAGATGAATGGATAAACAAAATGTGGTATATTTGCAAAATAGAATATTACTCAGCCTTAAAAGGGAATCAGATTCTGATATATGCTACTGCAGATATGAACCTTGACAACATACGTTAAGTGATATGCTAGGTGCAAAAAGGATAAATAATATGTGATTTCATTTATATGAGGTACCCAGAACAATTTCATTCATAGAGACAGAAAGTATAATAGTGGCTACATGGGGATGGTAGAAAAGATAACAGAGTTATTGTCTAATGGGCACAGAGTTTCAGTTGTGGATGATAAAAAAAAAAAAGATAGTGATGATGGTGATTGCACAAGAATGTCAATACACTTAACGCCACTGAATTGTACTCTTAAAAATGGTTAAAATAGGCAGGGCGCGGTGGCTCACGCCTGTGATCCCAGCACTTTGGGAGGCTGAGGCAGGTGGATCACGAGTTCAGGAGATCAAGATCAGCCTAACCAACATGGTGAAACCCCGTCTCTACTAAAAATACAAAAATTATCTGGGCGTGGTGGCGCATGCCTATCATCCCAGCTACCTTGGAGCCTGAGGCCGGAGAACTGCTTGAACCCGGGAGGCGGAGCTTGTAGTGGGCAGAGATGGCGCCACTGCACGCCATGGCTCCTGGGCGACAGAGCAAGACTCGGTCTCAAAAATAAAAATAAAAAAATGTTAAAATGGCAAATTCCATGTTATGTATATTTAAACAAAACGAAAATAGTTTTACAAAAAGAAAATAAGAATCAATGCAGGATATCTGATTTCTGATAGTGTGGAATTTGAGCTAGCACTGAAGAAGAGAAGAATGGAAAAAAGAATAATGTGAGGAAAAAAACAGCTGAGCAAAAGTGCAGATTTATTAAGTTGAACAACAATAACATTGTCACTGTGGCTAGAGCATTAGCTCTATCTATGGATGTTAACTGAACTCAGGAAGAAATGTGGGAGGTCAGAAATGGATAATAATGAATGTTAATCTAAAGCTTTGGGCATTAGTTATTTCGTGCTAAAGAGTGAGCGGTAATTTTGTAGATACTATCCCTGCAAAAATCTTAGTAAAGGCAGAATCAGCTGACAAGAGAAAAGTGTACAGGATGTATATAATATCTGAACCCATGACTGCCTGTGTGTGTGTATGTGTTTAAGGAAACTTACACAATTAAGATAGAGGAAATTTGAGACTGAATCCTGGAATAAATCCTGCAAAGAATTACCAATAGGTTTAAAAGTGCTGCTCCTTAGTACTAATTAACCAACTGAATTAAATTCAAATACATTTATTCTATGCACTACCTATAACATAAAATGCACTCTATATGAATATAAATATTTAAGTATATAATAGTGGACAATTCGATTCACTTTGTTCACTGAGCATACGCTTGTGCAGTCTCCAAAGGGAGATATCTACCTTAGAGAGTGTATAGTAATCTATTAGCATGTAAAAAGCATATTGGAACACTTGCTTATATTGATTTTCTTTCTTTATAATTTATATTTTCCTGAATGAGTTAGATAAATAATATATTAAGAGTCATACATATTTGTGAACTAATGTACATGTTATGAGGTTATATATTGAAGCCAAGTATGTCAATAAAAATTTTGCAGACACCTGTCTTACCAGTTTCTCTAAAACGTACTAAGCTTTATTCTTGAGACAGAGGTCAAAAGTAGATAAATATAGGGAGAATTAAAGAGGTACAGCATTTTTTTCCCTTGTGGTCTTCTTCCAAGACTGAACAAATGCATATATTTTACAAAAGAAAAATATTTTCTCCCCTAAGAATATGAAAGACAATGTTTTACAATCTTTTAGAATTTCATGTCACAGGATATATCCTCTTCTGCAGTACACGAGTTTATATATTATATATAAAATAAATATTAAATATCAATATCAATATCCATATGAATAAATATA
>NW_016810178.1:1147499-1183486 GCF_001698545.2 Rhinopithecus bieti
TAAATAAATAAATAATAAAAGTATGGTAATGACTGACACCACTAAAGAGAGCAAGGTAGACAATAGCCGTTCCTTCCAAGTTCCCTTAGACTTTCCTAAAGATTCAATTTTGTCTGCATAGGTAATCATATTTTTGACATTTTCTTGGACAAAACCAGACTGATTGATAGAAAAACAGCATTCTTCTTTTAGATACGAAGTGGTACTCCTTGCCTGGCTCTGAGAAGACCTAAGGTTCTTTGGTTCTGTAGGACTACAGTGGCCAGGGAGTCTAGCAGTTGTTTGAAGTCCAGTGAGGCCCTTAGCCACTTTTTGGCACTGAAAGAAGGACTGTCCTCAGCTCTAAAGAGAGGATGGGACTCCTAATTCCTTATTGTCTCTGGCCAAATCCTAAAGAGACCCAAGGCAAACAATGACCGCCATGAGGCAATTAGTCCCAGTCACAGCAACAGAGCCTTGGTTGCCCTTGGATGTGACAAAAAATATTATTTTTCATTTAAACATAGAGACTGGTTTCGTTTAAGTCCTCCCTCCTCTATTTGTCACCCATCAGGATGAACTGAGAAATCAGCCGAAGGGAGTAAAGTCACAGTGGTTGAGGGGAATTGTTCTGGAGATTTATAAATAAATGAAATAATGTAAGGAAAGGAAAAGTCTCAGGGATGGAAAATAAAATCCCAAGCCTTAAAGTAGCGAGGATGGTATCAAGAGTTTTATTCTTTGGCCATATTTTAATTATTTTTCAACATATACACTTTAAAAATATTCCAGTATTTAATATATACCCTAGAAGTGTTTCAGTGAGAGCAGAGAGATGGCTCCTAGGTATTAAGAAATCTATACTGAAGTCCGGGAGGCCATAGGCATACCCATGAGCCAAGCTGAACCACGAGGGGTCCAGAGCATCCCTTTGAAATTCCATTAAACCGAGGCCTTAGGAGTTCATGGGTGTTTGCCACGTGTCGTCCTGGGTCTCACAGTGCTGGCCGTCTCCAGGCCCAGCTGAGATGGCCTCTGCCCCCAGCTGAGGATCCCTGATGACTCATCAACAAGTCTTCCCTTACCTCACTGATTTGCCATTTTGACGCCCAATGATAATGCTTTGAATGCCTGGGTGTAGTCACCATGACTGTGCATCCATGTGGACATGCATCCTATGCTCAACATGGATGGCTTCTTGCAAAGTCTCCCAAAAGAGTCTCAGAACACATAGAGCCTAGAGGGACAGGGCACTGTTTGCAAAATTAGATTTAAAGTGTCAAGGTGATCAAAAATTTTTTAAGAGTTTACTTGTTTAACAAACAAGTTACAGTGATCAATCATTACTGGTCAGGCATGGTCCTGAGAGGGACAGCAAAATAAACAGTGAGATAAAAACAGCAAAAGAATCCAAAGACTGAATAATCAGGATATTTCATCTGAATAAGGTAATTATTAATATTGCCAAAGCAGCAGCAAAATGGAAAGTAATCACAAGTACTTGCTCAGAGAATGTGAGTTATTTAAAAGGTCCTCCTCAAATACCTAAATAAAATAAAGCTAGGAAAAGCAGTGATAGTCAACCAGGTAGCCTGGTACTGCCATAGTACCCATCAGAGGTGAAGGGAAAGTGAAATCAATGAAGCAGACAAATGTCTACCCAGGTCATGGCACCAGAAATGCTGATATGATACCTCGGTTCTTGTTTTCTTAGTTTAAAAGAATTTAAACAAGAGACACACGGCAAAAGAGATGTGGCGTATTTTATTATGAAAGAAAAAGAATATTTCGAAAGTGACATGCAAAAGGGACATACAATCTGAGAGAGGGTTGCTTCTCATAAGGTCAAGACAGAAGAGACTGGAAGTACGAAGTCTTTCTTTATGGGAGTCTTACATGATTATGCATAAGGAGGTGGAAAATGGCATTGGTCATAAACATGTTCTAGGTGGTCTTATGTGTGCACACGCACAGTAGCTGTACATGCTTGTTCATAGATGGCATGTCTAGTTGGCATATTAAATCTCCACCCAGGAGTGGGTTTTTAACTTTGATAATGAGCAATGAGTCAGTTTGAGGACAGGTAAAATCAAAGTGCTCATGCTGTCTAGCAGGGAAAGTCTCTACTGAAGATAGCTTTGCTTGAATGAGCTCAAATACAATGCGAGTGCTGAGGCTTATTGTATTGATTGTGTTGATGGTCAACACAGTTGCTGCATCCTGAGAACATGGTCACTTTCTTGACTGCCTATCCTGCCTATTGTGTATGTGTATATACATACATATATTTAGTGACAACAGATAATATTTATATATATATTGAATGACAATGTATTATTTATTTCATAGAATAAGGTTTGGCTAATGCTAAATCTGCTATTTTATTTGTGATTCTATGATGCATAAAAAGATATATAAATAAATATGTGGATAGGTGTCTAGATGTAACTGTTTACTGTTCAACATCTGTCATTAAAATGTCAATTAAAGGTGTTCAATATATGCTATGAAAATGTCAATTATTTTACTATACTGACTGAGATTTTAGTTATCCTCTTTATGTTATTTTTTCAAGGAAATTTAATATGTAAGGAGCCTTGAATGTCTGTAAATCTAGCTCTTATTTTGCATCAGAATCAACTAATGTCTGAACAACATCAAAATATATGTAGCTATTAAGTATGAAAATAAACACTAAAATTTTTAGAGTTTTAAAATTTCCTATAATCCTGAGTATTGTGTTTGCTGTTATGCAAAACCTGTATCATAAATATAATTATCTTACTTCTAAAAGGTACTTCATGTTGCATCTAATATTTAAGAAGCTGGAATCATCTTCTGCCTTCCATCCAACCTATGTTTCTTCACTGAATTCTTATTACTCAAATGATTACTCTACGACTAGAAATATTTATGGGTACTAGTATAAGGATCTCACCAAAGCTTCTAAGTAATTACAAGTTCATTTTATTTTCTAAGCTATAAAGTTACATAACATACTAATAAAAATTAAGCCTCTTTACTATGATGTCTTATTGAAGTAGCAGGTTGCAAATGAAAGATTATATATTCTTGTAATAAAAATCTATTAATATTTTGATATATTCTCATAATGACAGTAAAGACAGTTAACTGACAATTGTTGAATGAACAAAATAAGGAAGACCTTCTTTATGTTATACCTCAAGCTAACATTTTACGTAAATAATATAAAATTCTATTAGTGGCCATATTATTCCATATCATTTACTTTGTATCTGGCTTTACTGTTTTCTAGTAGAAATCAAATTAAACTAGTGCTTATGCACTGGTTTAATAATTATCCCAGCAGTCTGACAGTACATAAGGGAACCACCAATGAAGAGATCACTTGAAGGCTACATTCCGGATCATATATTATTTGAGCCCTAAACAACTATATAGATTATGCAATTCAAACACTCCAAACATTATATGAACAAAAGAAATGCTGCAGTCGTTACTGACTTTTCTGTGTTTGTATTAGAAGACATATTATCGCACAAATCTTCTGGGTTTTTATTTAACTTTTATTTTAGGTTCGGGGGTACATAGGATGGTTTGTTACATAGTTAAACTCATATTGTGGGGATTTGTTGTACAGATTACTTCATCACCCAGGTACTAAGCCTAGAATTCAATAATTATTTTTTTGCTCCTTTACCTCCTCTCATCCTCCACCCTCAAGGAGGTGTCTGTTGCTCCCTTCTTTGTGTTCATGAGTTCTAATCATTCAGCTTCCACTTAAAAGTGAGAACATGCAGTATTTGGTTTTCTGTTCCTGCATTCATTTGATAAGGATAATAGTCTCTAGTCCCAGCCATGTTCCCACACAAGATATGACCTCATTTTTTATGGCTGCATAGTATTCCATTGTGTATATGTACACATTTTACTTATTCAAATTGTCATTGGTGGGAATTTAGGTTAATTCCATGTCTTTGCTATTGTGTATAGTGCTGCAATGGATGTTCACATGCATGTATCTTTATGGTGGAATGATTTATATTCCTCTGGGTATACTGTATGTGTGACAGATTGTATTTTCCAAATTTAGCCACCATCACAGTATCTTTCAGCTAATACACCCTTCCACTCTGTTTCCTTCATCAAAATTCAGAGCTGAATCCTTTCTTGTTGAATCTGAGATAGGCTTATAACTTCTTGTAATCAATAGAATGTGATCAAATGATAATGCTTTATTTTGGAAGTTGGGTCAGAATAAGGCATCCAGCTTTCACCTAGCTCTGAGGATAATACCTCTCATAGTATTTCCACTCAGATACTGATGCCATATTGTGATAAGCCCCAGTCACATGACGAGGTCACCTCTAGATGCTGTGTGGACAATCCCAACTAATCCAAAACTTCAGCTGACCCATTTGGAGGTCAGGATGTCACTGAAGAAGATATCTGGGAAGTAAATATTTCAGACCTAATTGTTCAACTTTCAATCATTCAGGTCTTCAAAGGCAAATCCTAAATGTTGTGGAGCAGAGGAAAAGCCACCACCGCTGAGACTTTTCTAATTTTTTTTCCCAAAAGAATCTGCAGTACTATAGACTTTTTATAATTTTATATCATTAAATTTTGGAGTGATCATTATGCAGCAATAGTAACTCTAATACCACTGTAAAAAAGACACATGTTGAATATGAAAGTTGGAGGACACCAAGATTTCAACTTGTATGACACACATGTTATATGAAGTAGAAGCCTGAAATTATATCCTGGATCTTTTATTTTTTTTTAAAGCCGAAAACCAATCCCAAAACACCACAATAACTGCCCTCTTATCCTGCTTCTAACAGCAAATGGTTATTTGAAAATGAGTGCATTTTTTACCTATGTATATAATTATCTTAATTTTTGCCTGGATTACAATCTAGGAAATCTATATCTTGAGTAGATAATATATATTCAATTATTCACAAATATAATTAATTATCCAGCTAATATTTGAAGAGGTTTTTTTTTTTGTTTTTTGTTTTTTTTTTTTTTTGTTCACCAGGTTTATCTGGAAGCACTAACTTTCACAGAGCTTTGTATTGAAATAACATTTAAGGTAAAGTCTGGAATTGATTATCTTGCTGAGGCTTATCTACGAGGTAGACTATGTATATGTATATTTGTGTCAGAAATGAAATATTTGTGTTTGTGTGTGTGTGTGTGTACATGGCCTTACTTAACTGACTCCTCTGTTCAGAGTCTCATCAGATTGCAATTCAGGTGTCTGTGAGGGTTACACATTCATTAGAGTCTCAATTGGGGAGCAATCTGCTTCTCAGTTCCCTCAGACCAATGACAGAATTTACCACCTTATGGTGTAGGACTACAGCCCATTTTCTTGCTGGCTGTTGGCCAGCACCATACCTCTTAGAACCCTCTGGTGGTTCCTTGCCTCATGGTCATCTCACAACATGTCAACTTACCTCTTCAAAGCCAACAAGTGGATCTATCAGTCTCACGCTAACCTACTAAGGAAGATTGTTGTATAATGCCATGTACCCCAGACTGTGACACCCCTTTTACCTTTGCCATATAATATAATCTAGTCACAGGAGTGACATGCTGTCACATTTCTCATATTCCATTGACTTAGAACAGTCAAAAGTCCTGGTGGCACTCATCCCAAAAAGGAATTACTCAAGACTGTGACTCAAATTTAATCATTTTAGAGTCACAGGATCTTTTGGGTGTCATCTCACCACCTGGAAACCTCTGTGGTCAGTGGTGCCTTTGCCTGACTTTTGCTCAGTCCCACTGGGCTTTTCCTGCCCACTTGGCCCAGCAGTCTGTGCTCAGCCTGCACTACCAGCCTGGATCCCCTGCCTGCCAAGGGTGAGCCAGGTACAGAGCAGTGAGGGGTGTGTCAGCAAGTGAACACAGGGTCCGACCACAGTCAGGCACCCCAGCTGCTGTGGCAGGATGGGAAGCTCCAGGTGCTGGTGCAGGTGCCAGCTCCGTGGAAGGCTGCAGCTGGACCAGATGTACTGCACATGGCTTTTCCTGAGAGCACTGGTGTCTGGACAGAAGGAACGTGGTAGCACCCAAAAGCTCAGAGACACCAGAAATTGCAGCGCCCTAAAAAGGGTGTTACAGCTCTGGCTCAGGGAGCTCCTAGGTCTGAGTTCCCTGAAGGACCGCAGTTCTTCTTTCTTCTCTCCTTCTCATCGCCTGCAACATGGTGAGCAGGGGGTGTGTTTCAGCCCCGTTTGTGTTATGGCTCTTTCAGTCCCACCATCCAGCAGGTCTGAAATTCTTGTCCCATGTCCAGGAAGAATGAAGTATGTGGAAAACTGAAGGGTTAGCAAGGTGAAAAAGTGCTTTATTGAGCAACAGTACAACTCTCAGGAGACCTGAAGTGGGTAGCTCCTACCCACAGGCAGTCTTCCTGTCAAGTCTGCAGCCCTCAGTGGAGAGGGGATATGGAGTGGGTAGCTCCTATAAGCAGGCAGGTCATCCTGGAGATCAGGAGTAGGTAGCTCCTTTAGGCAGGCAGGTCTTCCTGACATCTGTAGTGGAGAGGAGCACCACAGTCGTAGCTCCTATCTGTAGGCAGGTAATCTGTGTGAATCTGGCTGAGTCCAGGATTTGTATGGCTTCAGAAGGAAGGAAGTGCATGCTGATTGGTTCATGGTGGCCATGGGTGGGCCTGGAAAAAGCACTGTAAGTTCTCACTCCAGGCGGCCTGCAGCCTCGCCCCCATTCTTCCCTGTCCCTGGTTTGAAGGTGGGGCTTCACTGAAGACCCACCCCTTTCTGCCCAGGACCTTGTCTGCCTCTTGCCTCCATCAACATGTCATCCATGGTATGAAGGCTGTTCATGCCAATGATCGCCCGCAAGCCTACAGTGCACCACCTTCAGCCCCCCTTGGCCTCTGTCCCTTGATCGTCAGTGCCCAAAGTCCCACGGGGACTGAGGTGTTGGGGGTGGAGGCTGACATGTCAGTGTCTCCTCCAGCACACACATTCGGCTGGGTTGTCACAAAGCCCAGGTTTAGCTACGACTTTGCTTTACAGTGGTGTGGGTGCCCGAGTAGGAACAGGCCAGGGAGTGGGAGCAGGCACTTCCGAGCCTATAGGAGCATAGGGCATGTGGGTCTGGAGTCACCCTTGCAGTTGCATCTGGAGTGAGGGACTCTTGCCCTGCCACTTGATAGGTGCGGGGGTCCTTCGTGTTCCCAGCCCCACCAGCTCCACAGAGGCACAGTCCCGTCACGCCTCCCTTGCTGCAGACAACATCTTCCAAACTGCGGCTCCAGACCGGCTACTGCTGCCATCACTAGGATGTATCCATTGCAAATGCCTTTTGAAGAATGCATTCAGTCACATGGAAAAACGTAATTACAGACACAGTAACATACAGACAGTGCTTACTTCCAAAAATAAAGACACAAATTCATATCAAGAATCTCATATCAAGAATCCCTTCTTTATCTCTCCTTAGACAGATATTCAATTATATCTAATATTTGTGTATTCCTTATTTGTCAGATATTTTCCCAAGTGCTTTAAAAATACTTTAATACTCATAATAACTCTATGCAGTATCTTTTATTATCACTTTTAAAAAATGAGGCTGCGAAAGTTTACTAACAAACTCACATAGATGAACATTGCAAATTGAGATATTAAGAAAATAATTTTATATAACAATTACTGTTTGTTTTATAATAACTGCTAAGGAAAATATCATTAATTTAGACTGTATTGTACAAACTTTAATACAACATCTAAATAATAAAACATGTTTTGCATGTTCAATAAATACATATTATTTCTATATGCATAAGTCACTGGAACCTATTACCAATACATATATTTAATGTAAAAATAAAGTACATTTTTTATGGAAACTTTAGTTTCTGGACTGACCATTAAGTTCATTTTGCATCAAGCACTGTCTCATAGGAAATGATGTAGATAATATAATGTTATATTAAAATTGATCTTGTACAATTTGCTACAAACTGACTTTATTCCCTTATTGGTGGAACAAGTATTACAGAGTATTTTCTTCCTAGCCTGTGTTTAACAATTGATTGCAACATACTCCTTGACCTTTTTATTTTCTTGCCTGTGTATTCCACCTACCTGTCCTGTTTTAAGCCCTATTTCTTTTAAACATCACATTTCTTATTGGTTTCTGTCTATCTTTGTTCTTTATCTTAGGTTATCTTGTTATCAATAAAATTGCACATGTCTGATTGAGTTGTTGTAGCTTCTAGTTTCATGAGCTAAAAGCCCAGTGCCTCTCTCTTTCCCTTTCTTGCTGCATCCATTTATTGCTTCAGCCATTTCCTCCTCCTGTTCACTTCTCACTTCTCTATTTTTTCGTATCTCATTTCCTTTTTCTTTCTCTCCCTGTCTTTTTCTCTTCCTCCCTAATCCAAAACTGTATCATCCAGCATCCTATTGAGAACTATGTTTTACAGAGAAAATTATATGTTATACAAAGCTGTCGATGATGAGTAGAGAAAAATAAATGCTGCAATTAGATGATAAAGGAGAAAAGGAGGGAAATATAACCCTTAGTCTTTCATAATTAAAATCTTCATAGATCTAAGTGAACTCACTGGAATTCAGACTCAAGTATTTGTAATAGCTGAAGTCATGTTGTTTTAGTATAAGACTGGAAAGCAACTCATTTTTGTTGCTGTTATTCTTTTTGTTTGTTTGCTTTTCTTAGAATCAGCAGACTTGTGAAACACTGTGACATAACATCCCCTCATGCACTGACTGCAGAGGAAGCAAAAGAAAAAAAAAGTCTCATGCTTTCTACCCAAAGGTCCCTGTTGAAATGCAACATCAGGTCTGGTTTCACTAATTTTCCATTTTCAACTGTTTTCTTATGTTGGAAAGAAAATCTCCAAATAATTTGATAGGGAATTTAGCAAACATAAAATTAAGTCATGATCCATGCCGTATGCAAATTGCTGTCGTTTCCTGAGAGATTATTGCACTTTCTAGTTATGTAACAATGTATGTTCTATCTTGAAATAGCTTTGAGACTTGGCTGAATTTCCAACAAAGGCTCAATTACATATGAGATTTAACAAAGGCAATGAAGAGATTCAATGCCCTAGGCTTTCAGAGAAAAAAATAAAAATAGAAACACACATACCCATGGAATTATTGTAATAGTTACTTGGTATTACTAGGAGAGTCAGTTGAATATACCTTTTCACATATGGATCAGCAAAATATTGATTTGAACTAAGTATCTTAACCTCATTTAAACTTCTGTGGACTGCAGTAAGTGAAGTGAAGCACTGTTCTACACATTTGAGCAGATTTTCAAGTTCTCTAACACTACAATACTTCCAACTAACAAGTTGGCAATAGCCCAAGATTTGTTTTGAAACTTTAATTCTTTGAATAAAATGTTTACTTTCACCTACATATAACTAATAATTTACTTCTCTGGATCTAAATTACTTGGATTTTGTATTTATATTTTTGTTGCTATAATTGATTAGTCTGTTCAATAGACACATGTAGTTCAATATACTTGTACATTTTATGGCATCGTAGGCATACTGAGAATATACTAGGTGCTTTTATTTTTCAAGTAAATCAATATACTTAACAAACACAAAATATTAGTTTCCATGTATACTATTTAAAGGTTAATATTTTGAGAAAGTAAGATACATAATGAATTGTTTCTCAATGAGAGTGAATAATGGAGGAAAGAAAAAATAAATGAAAGCAGTGAAAATGCTCATTTTTGAAAAATCTGACAGAAACAAACACTTAATTGAAATAAACGAACAAGCATCATTTACTCAGTTGTACGACAAATATCCATGGCAAGCTACTATGTACCTTGGCAATAAGGAATAAAACATATTTGTCTTTATGTGTTCTATTCTAGTTGTATAGCCAGAAAATAAACATTTACTTTATATTTATAAGAATCCCATTTATAAGATATTCTTGAAAAGACAAAACTATAGTGATGGAGAACAGATCAGCAATTGTCAGGGTATAGAGTTGATGTAGTGTGGTTGGTTATATGTGACTAAATGTGTGCTAAAATTTACAGAAATTCACATCCAAAATCAAAGTCAATTTTACTATATATTAAAATAAACCCAAAACAGATAACCTTTAGACTAAATTAAATAAACTGACGTAATATAATGTTTTCTGGAACACGTAGACTATTCATTCACTGCCAGTGGACTACATTTATTCAACAAAGCTTGTAAAACTCCTTGGCATATCTACTACATATGAATACCTTATAACCCAACAATTTCTATTTTGTAAATATACCCAACAAAAAAGTCATATGTAAGTCACTAAAAATCATGTAATGTATTTTGAGTAGCATTCTTCCTAATTGATTTTTTTGTATAATATATTCTAGGACAATAAGATTCTCAAGGTAACTTTTTAAAGTTAACTAAGAATTTTAATTTAATTTAAAATTCTGAAGCATTTTCAATACCATTTTGGTATTTAAAATGTACAGTATAGAACAAAATGTTTATGATTTTAAAATGTGGGATTTTAAGGATAAAATAAAATATATTAAAATATAGTAAGTAAAACCACAACTTTCCTAAATATAATTTGGAAATAAGAGTAGCAACTTAAGATGCATTGTTTAAGAAAAAATGTATTTTTTAAACAATAGATTTCTGATTTTGACCTACCTATCTAGGGAAACAATGAAAATACAGTATCTCAATGTTGAAATAAAACTTACTTTTATCTCATAAAATATACTTCTTTTATTACCAAAATTATTATTTTAGTGACTACAAGTAAAATCTCTGTTGCATTTCTTGAATCATCTTTATCTTCTCCCTTCATAAGCCATATATTTCAGTAAACCTAATAGCCTACCATACCTAGAAAGATGCCACATATATGTTGTGTCAAATAAATACTAGTTGAATGAATGTATTGGTGGTCATTTAAAATAACAACTTACATTCTAATATCATCATTATAAGAAAGTGTGATGTCTTTGAATGTACACGGTACTACATTGTAACTTCAAAGAGATAAAATTATTGTCCACTTTGTAAGTAGCCCATAAAAATCACTGCCTAATAAAAAAAAGTGAAGGGCAGTATCTTCTAAGGAAACTTTATTCCTAAATATTATAAGAAAGAAGAAAGAGATGTATTATCTACTTGAGATATGAATACTGTATGTTAGCATGAGCTAATGTGAAAATTTAAAAGTTGTAATGTGTTATGAACTGAATGTTTGTGTCCCCCCAAAATTCATAGGTTGAAATTCTACCCCTTAACAAGATGGTAACAGGTGGGGAATTTAGGTGATAATTAAGTCATGAGAGCGTAGCCCTCATGAACAGGATTATTACCTTGATAAAAGGGACCACAGGAGCTCTCTTGTCCTCTTTCCTCCATTTGAAGATATGAGGGGGTCTGCAGTCTGTGACCTCGACAATGCTGGCACCC
This sequence comes from Rhinopithecus bieti, assembly GCF_001698545.2. NCBI lineage: Eukaryota > Metazoa > Chordata > Mammalia > Primates > Cercopithecidae > Rhinopithecus > Rhinopithecus bieti. The sequence continues at coordinate 1,158,940 of NW_016810178.1, forward strand.
TGATCTCAGACGTCCAGATTCTAGAACTGCAAGAAATAAATGTTTGTTGTTCAAGCCACCCAGTCTAAGGTACTATGTTATAGCAGCTGGGACTGAGACATGAAGTTATTCAGATATATTGTATATTTATTTGTGTTTTATTTTCTAAATACAATATCAAACCATTACTAATATATTTGTATCTAAAGAGCAATATATAATTAAAAAGAATCACACAATTACTTTTGTCAACCTTGATCATTTTTGATGCTAAGGACAACTCACTCAGGAAGCGCTACAATTTAATCTTATTCCATATATAATAGAGAATCATGTATTTTAAAAGAAGTTTCTTTTTCTTATTCTCTAAAGATTGAATTTTATTCCATGCCATATGTTTTCATTATATTAGTACTCATCACTGAAACATTTCAGTAGAACATTCAATAAAGTACTTGTCATACTGGTGAGGGGAGCTTTTATTTTCTGGCTCTATTTTTCTATGTGGGTGAGTTTTTCTAAGTGGTACTGTTGGTATCTTTCACGTTCCACAGTTATTTCTCACTATTAAGGGAGGATTGGCTTAAATGAGAGTGTGGTTATAAGGAGACACTGATTACACTTAGCTCAGCCCCACCTTCCTTCATTCCCTTTATTTCTGCCAACTTGCACAAAAGATCTATTCTCATTCTTTCTTGGTCATTTATTTGATTTAGTAGGACAGATTTCCATCACAGAGCCTTTGCATTCTATTAATTTCTGTGTTTAGATGGATCTAATTATTCAGGAGTATAATATAAATAATCAATTATCTAATTAAATCTATAGCCATATATTCAAACCTAGATTTTGTCAGTATATAATCATTTTATTTATTTATTTTTACAAATTTAAATACCTTTTTGTGTATAAGTGGTTTTTTGTTACATACATGAATTATATAGTGGTGAATGCTTTGATTTTAGTGCACCCATCACCCAAGTAGTGCATATTGCACCCAATAGATAGTTCTCTGTTCCTCATCTCCTCCCACCCTCCACCTTCTGAGTCTCTAAAATCTATTGTATCATTCACTGTCTATGTCTTTACATAATCATAGCTTAGCTTCCACTTATAAGTGAGAACACACGGTTTTTGCATTTCCACTCCTGTATTACTTTACTTAGAATAATGGCCTCTAGCTCCATTCATGTTGCTGCTGACATTATTTTGTTCCTTTCAATGGCTGAGTAGTATTCCATGGTGTATATTTATCATATTTTCCTTATCTGCTCATTGGTTCACAGGCACTTAGGTTAGTTTCATATCTTTGCAATTATGAATTGTGCTGCTATAAACATATGTGTGCAAGTATCCTTTCATATAATTACTTCTTTTTTTATGGGGTAGATACCCCGTAGTGGGATTGCTGGATCAAATGGTAGTTCTACTTTTAGTTCTTTAAGGAATCTCCATGCTGTTTCCCATAGAGGTTGTACTAATTTTCATTGCTATCTGTAGTGCATAAGTGTTCCCTTTTCCCCACATCCACACCAATATCTATTGTTTTGTGACTTTTTAATAATAACATTGTCATTCTTGCAAGTGTAAGGTAATATCTCATTGCGGTTTAGTTTGCATTTCCTTGATGATTAGTGATGTCGAGCATTTTTTCATATGTTTGCAGACCATAAATCTTCTTTTGAGAAATGTCTATTAATATCCTTTGCAAACTTTCCAATAAGAGAATTTTTTTATTTTTAATTGGTGATTTGTTCCAGTTCCTTATAGATTCTGGATACTAGTCCTTTTTCATTTGCATAGTCTGCAGATATTTTCTCCCATTCCATGGGTTGTCTGTGTTTCTTTTGCTGTGCAGAAGCTTTTTAGTTTAATTAGGTCTCATTTATTTATTTATTTATTTTGCATTTGCTTTTGTGGTCTTAGTTATGAATTCTGTGCCAAGACTGATGTCTAGAAGAGTTTTTCCAATATTGTCCTCTAGAATTTTTATGGTTTCAGGTCTTAGATTTATGTCTTTAATATATCTAGAGTTGATTTTTTATATGGTGAGAAATAGAAATCCAGTTTCATTCTGCTACATGTGGCTTGACAGTTTCCCCAGCACCATTTATTAAATAGGGTGTGCATTCTGCAATTCGTGTTGCTGTATGCTTTGTCAAAGAACAGTTGGCTGCACATATTTGGCTTTATTACTGGGTTCTCTGTAATCTTCCACTGAGCTATGTGCCAACTTTTATACCAGTACCATGTTGTTTTGGCCACTATAACCTTATAGTATAATTTGAAGTCTGGTAATGTGATGCCCAGATTTGTTCTTTTTCCTTAGGTTTTCTTTGGCTATTCAGACCCTTTTTTGGTTTCATATGAATTTTAGGATTGTTTTTACTAAATCTCTGACAAATGATGTTGGTATTTGAAAGGAAATTGCATTCAATTTTTACGTTTCTTTGGGCAGTATGGTCATTATCGCAATAGTGATTCTTTCAATCCATGAGTGTTTCCATTTGTGTCTGCCATGATTTATTTCAGCACTGTTTTGTAGTTCTCCTTGTAGAGATCTATCACTTCCTTAGTTAAGTATATGTCTAGGTGCTTTTGTTGTTGGGGTGTGTGTGTGTGTGTGTGTGTGTGTGTGTGTGTGTGGTTTCATTTATAGCTGTTGTAAAGAGATTGAGTTATTGATTTGATTCTCAGCTTGGTCATCGATGCTGTATAGCAGTTCTACTGATTTGTGTACATTAATTTTGTAACCCAAGTCTTTACTGAATTCATTATCAGATCTAGGAGCTTTTTGGATGAGTCTTTAGGGTTTTCTAGGTATTCAATCATATCATTTGTATACAGTGATAGTTTGACTTCCTCTTTTCCAATTTGGATTCCATTCTCATGATCTAATTATCTCCTAAAGACCTAGCCTCCTAATACCATCACATTTAGGGTTAAGATTTCGACATATGAATTTTGGTGGAACTCATTCAGTCCATAAGAAGCCCTTATAGAATGTCACAGAGTTTAAGCAGGTAGAATAAAAATAATTGTTAACAATTATACACTGATACCCAGGGACTCCCACTCCTAGGGGAAGAGGGAGCACACCATATCAAGGGAACATCCTGTGGGACAAAATAATTTGGATGGCAGGCCTTGAGCTCCAGATCCTTCTGCTGGTGGAAAGCTTCCTTCAGCAGTGGCTGTACTCCAGTCTAGAATACAGAGCAAGATTCTGACTCAAAAAACAAAAAGAAAAGGCTGCCAGGGTAGTTGCCAATGCAAGGCCCTGGGTTATTCAAATATAGTTTTTCCAGGAATAGTTTTAACACAAGAACTTATAATACTAAATCAGGATAAAGCCTATCCTTTCTTATTTGCTTGCTTGGCTTTTTGATAGGCACAGTGAACACTTATGGATAAATAAAGATCTTGAAGAGACTTAAATACTTTCCAGATATATTATGTAAGCTATAATCCTTGAACCAGGTGTTCAGCATGCTTCAGGATTAAAATGAGTGCATTTTCTTTTTTGAATGAAAGAGATGGTTTTGTCCTTTAATACTTTTGTAATAATGTTTTTTTATTTTTTAACTCATGTTAAAATATTATTTGTTTGGATTTTATTTAATCAATAATTTTTAACTTACCTCAAGGGCATAAATGTCTCTAAAGTCCCTTTGTACTTTAATACTTGATCCATAATTAATTTCTCCCTACCAGTGCTAATGGCAGATATTGAAATTGAGGACGTCTCCTCATGGTTTGGATTTTATTTTTGTAGCATCTGTATTTTATCATTGAGTCTCATTGTAAAACCTTGTATAGTATGTGTCATGAACATTTGGATTTTTTTTTTTTTTGAAGGTTCAGAGTAGCATTCAAATCCAATTTTACCACCTTTTTTTTTATGACTATTTTTATTTTATTTATTTATTTATTTTTTATTTATTTATTTATTTTATTTTTATTTTATTTTCTTTTGAGACGGAGTCTCGCTCTGTCGCCCAGGCTGGAGTGCAGTGGCGGGGTCTCAGCTCACTGCAAGCTCCGCCTGCCGGGGTTACGCCATTCTCCTGCCTCAGCCTCCCAAGTGGCTGGGACTACAGGCGCCCGCCAACTCGCCCGGCTAGTTTTTTGTATTTTTTAGTAGAGACGGGGTTTCGCCGTGTTAGCTAGGTTGGTCTCGATCTCCTGACCTCGCGATCCGCCCGTCTCGGCCTCCCAAAGTGCTGGGATTACAGGCTTGAGCCACCGCGCCCGGCCGACTATTTTTAAAATATACCATTCTGTGAAGAATAACATAACCTTCCCTTCAGTGATCTTCAGATCATCGGCAAACAATTGGGGCACATGACATCACAAACAGAATGACTTAATTTTAATCTTTCTTTTGAGCCATCATGCACACAGAAAGTTCAAATATTTGCTAATTCTGTGTGTGTGTGTTCTCTGTGTACTTGTAGATTGTATTGCTCTAAAAATATGCATTGCTCTCTCATCAGGCTTTTAGTTTATGGAACACTCCATAGCAGGTTCTTCTCTACCGTACATCTCCATCATGTAAGATTATACCGCTGTTCCCCAGCCTAAGCCAAGTGAATGGCTTTAGACTTATAATTCTCAACCTGAGACCACTTGGTCCCCCAGGGAACATATGGTAATGTTGCAGACATTTTTGTTTGCTACAACTGTGGGGCTGTTACTGGCATCTAGTGGGTAAAAAACAAAGATGCTGCTAAATAATAATGCACAAGGTAGCTCTTCCAACCCCACCACAAATTATCTGGTCTCCAAAGTTAGTAATATTGTGTCTGAGAGTGCTTTTAATAATGAAATGTGTGTGATGTGATATGAACCATTTCTGAGTAGAAATCTTAAGAATCATAGTATGATTATGCCATTATTTTTTTTTTTTTGTCTACCACGAGATGGGTGTAGGGGCTCCAATATGACTGCCTCTATAACCTAGACCCAAAATTGAAGAAGACATGGAGCAGTGCTCTAGCCAAACCACAGTAGACATATAATATGATCAAGAAATAAAGACATGTAATATGATCTAGAAATAAACATTTCTTGTTGTAAGCTACTAAAATTTAAAGGTCCTTTGTTACTGTAGCATAATGTACTTAACATAAGCTGATTGATAAATTACTTAGTGAATCTCAGTAATAAGATTAACATGTTTATGTCCATGAGGATGACCCCTGAATCTGACTCATAATTGGCTCTGAATTCAGTTGATAAAGAAGGATTTTATTTATTGCTTTGCATAAAAATTAAAATATATGCTAAGATAAGGTTGCTAATTCAAGGAAATGTAAACATTTCTATTCGAAGGGTTTTTAATCTCCAAATGATGTCAGACATTTTAAAATATGCTAAAAATCACCTTCTTTTGAAAGGTTAAAGCATGTCAATGACCAGCCTGAGCAAATTATCTTAAATGTAATGTAGTTTTAAATATGGTCTTGTCCAGATAATTTGTAATTTGTTAAACAGTTCATGGGTGCTGGTTCTCAAAAGACTTGGGAAAGTGAAGATTTGAAAATCATTTTATGTGGGGTCCTAATAGACAGTACCCTCATAGCTTTCTTCCATGAAAACAACAATTATGGGAGTGACTGGTAAGTTCAGTTTAGTGGTAAAATGGCTATAATAAATTTATAGAAACAGTAAATTCCTGCTTTGTAGTCAATGATTCTCCCAATAAGGTAGTCAAAACATCTTGAACATTTACAGCCAAGTGTGAGAAGACAGTGCCAGCCTCTCTTAGCTTAAAGATAGTCTGCTACTCTTTCTGTGCTCATACTTTTCTTACAAAGTGTCAAAATATGTGGTGAATAGATACACACAAATAGGCAAAGCACATGTGTTTGTGTTATAGTGTGCGTGCTTTCCGTCAGTTTTCAATTCCTTTTTGAAGGGAGTTTTGCCTTATGAATGTCTAATTAAGAGTATTTGGCACATAAAAGGCTAAGTGAAGATTGAATTAATGAATACTAAAACTGAATAGATATTTTAATTTATGCTTATTTTCACAAAATAATCTAACAAAAATTTTATGAAAATTAGATATTTAGAACCAGTCTAATGTTTCAGTTTATACAAAGTTTTTTTTCAATTCTACAAGAAAGAAAATGAAGTGTTTCATTGTAATCCTGTTTTCAAGACTGGAATTTGTCTTCATTTTTCAAAAGACTAAGAGTGGATGGCTTGTGGCTACTAAATTTCTCAAAATAGACTTCAACACATATCTGAGTATAGAGAAGGTGAGCAGATACTGGAAAATACGGTTCTCCTACATCAAACACCTTCAAAATTAAAAAAGCTTGGGCTTGTAACCCATCTTGTCCTCATAAAAAAGCTATACCATGCTGACATTCAAAGTTTTGGACAAGGTGTCTTGCCATATTACGATTGTGATATACCTGTTTGAGGCTGTGAGTTAGATCCTTTGGTTTCAGTTGAAGGACCTTATCTACAGTATATTTTTGTATTCTAATACAAGAAAATTGGATGTTACTCTAATAAAATTCAAAGGAAATAATTCTTTATAGATGCTTAAACTTCATAAAAAAATTAGGAAAGGTAGAGTGGCTTTGGACCTCAAATTTCTTTACATTCAGCATAACATTATTTTAACTTACAGTCTTGTATAACCCAGAGAGAATTTAATTTTCCAAAACCTTGTTATCTAAATGAAAGTCTGTGGCCTGGACACCCACACTGTCCCTCTGCTGGTATTATCTTATTTTGGGTCTTAAATTGCTGTTTTCTGAGGAAAGAAAAGTGTCTCCTGACGTCATTAAAAAAATATAGACCCTGCTTTTTGATGCTCATTAATTTTGTATAATATGATTTTCTTCAGCCATCCAATTTATCTGTGTGAAGCAGTTAAGTTTAACTTTAGTCTAGTTGCAAGCCTAAAGATTTTATTCCTAACAGTATTAAGTTAGTTGCATTTTATTTGTGATTTGAGTTTAAAGTAGGTAAAATATACATAACTATGAGCTGTAAGTCTTTTTTTTCATTAAGAATGGTATTCTTCTTGGCTATTATTGTATTCTAGATACTATTTTGTCCAACATTTTCTAAACATGTAAAAAATCTTTAGGTTATTTGATTTAGCTTTAAAAAATAATTTTGAACAATCTTCATGTAGATTGAAGAACTTCATTTAAACTAATTTTGTTATGTAAAATATTTCAAAAATGTTGTAAAAATTAAATATTTACTTCCAAATCTTGAAATGAATTCTATGAAGTGGAGTTTAATTTTAAAATACATATTTTCAGACAAAACTTTTTATCAATTAGAATATTTAAAAATATACACAAGTTATTCCTGGAATCATTTAAAATAAACATCATAATCTCCTCTTCTGAAGTGTTTCTATGTAGCTGTTATGAATATTTAGATACATACACGCATACCATCTAAACATTTTGTGAACATGAGTGAAATATATTAAAAAGTTAACAGTTCAGAAGATAAATGAAAGAACAAGATATAAAACAAACCTTTTTTTTTTTTACAAAGGCATTAATTTATTAAAAGATGCATTAGTTAGAATGCTAAGATTAACCAAATCCTCAAAACAAAAATTGGATCCAGTGCCACGAAAGCCTGCCCACCATCTCAGGAGAAAGGCTGTCTCAAATAGTTATCTGGCAAGAGCTCATGCTATCCAAGTGGAATATGGACTTCATTTCATCAACTCAGGTGAGGAAAATAATCCCCAGATGTTGCAATGAGCTCACATATTTTTGTCATCACTTTATTGTTGTATTATTGTTATTTGTGTATTAGTTTTCTTTTCTGCAATTGACTTAGCTCATCTCTGGGTCAGTTGGCTTCTCTATTTTAGTGTCACAGTCAACACCTGCAAGAGCAATTGTACGTATTTTTCTTATAGCCAATGGCTCTCAGGAAAATATATACAATGCAGCATGTTTACTAAGGCATGGATATTCGTCTTATGCAACGTTGTGGGCAATCTAGTCAAAGCTACCTTGGCTTCTGATTGTGTGTGCCCAAGAAGTGAGTTTCTTTCTTTTCCCACATAGCTCTAGGTTAAAAGATGAATCAGCTTTTGACATTCTCTGAACTCTTAGAAATGTTCTTCTTTTGTAGTTTTATAACAATTTCAAGTTATTTAGCCTTTCAATAAGGGTTTTGAAATCCAGGGTGAATAATTATTGTATAACATACATGACACATATTCTGTCTTGTATATGTTCATTTGATACAGTATCTGCTATGAGTCAGGCATTATGATGATTACAGAAGATAAAAAGAAAACAGGATGCCTGCCTACCAAGATTTCACAACCAAAAAAGTCCAATAAATAAATAAACAGTTTCAATACCTTTCTTCTGTTTTTCTTTTCTTTCTTTCTTTCTTTTTTTTTTTTTTCTTGAGACAGAGTCTTGCTGTGTCAGCCAGGCTGGAGTGCAGTGGCATGACCTCAGCGCACTGCAACTTCTGCCTCCCGGGTTCAAGAAATTCTCCTGCCTCAGCCTCCCAGGCAGCTGCGACTGCAGGCGCATGCCACCATGCCAGGCTAAATTTTTTTGTATTTTAGTAGATACAGTGTTTCACCATGTTGCCCAGGCTGGTGGCAAACTCCTGAGCTCAGGCAATCTGCCTGCCTGAGCCTCCCAAAATGCTGGGATTACAGGAATGAGCCACCGTGCTTGGCCAATTTCAATAATTTCTAAAACAAGGTAAACTATTAATGAATTCAATTATTTGGCATAGATACAGGTTTTTAAATATTGTATAAATATGTAAATCAACTAAAATTAGAATTTAGCAGACAGAAGCGACTGGAGTTTCAATCTCAATCACATTTTTCCATGCCTTTCTATGTACAATGTCAGTCAAAGGAGATGATAGACAGGGGAGGTCTCACTGGTTATGGGACTATTTTGGCTCCAGATGAGATACGCGTTATGTTAGCTCCCATGGTGCTCCCTTGTCCACAGGATCTGCTGCTACAGGCCATGCTAGAAGCAGGGCCAATTGGACATGTTTGTAAGGGCCATGGCCTAGGGTGAGATTCACTCACCCTAGGAGGTGCTAGGCCTGAGATTCATTCTCCCTATGTGTGCCTCAGTCACTTTCTCATTGGTGTTGCTGCTTCCCAAGGGGGCTGCTGCTTCTAATCATATTTGTCCTCCCTGGATCTCCTCCACGCCTCTCTCCCTTCATTCTACAAGAATTCCAGTTTTAAAAAAGATAGGTTTTAGAAAAACAAAACAAAATGCCAAGAAGAAAAATACATTCAGCTAGCTTTATCTTTAGGGAAGAATCATAAGCCATTCTGAGGCAACTTAGGACAGGAAGGCCTGCCTCTTCGTGGAAATGGAGGTGGGGAAAGAGATAATTTGAAAATAAAACATGATTTCATGTACCACATTTTTAAACACATCTAATAAATGTAAGCCAAAGATTTTAATGTCATGCAAAATACTATGATTGAAAAATCGCTAGCCACCAGATGAGTAGAAGATACCTGTAACTCCTAACCATGAAAAAATCAGGGAACAGGTGTCTCATCTGGAGCCAGAAATCAGGGAAAGATTAAAGTTTTCTAAAGTTTTCGAAAGGAAGGACTCCAAAGGGATTTTAGACACAGCTGAGTCTTAAAGACAATGTCAGGAGACTGAAAGTGATGGAGTTTATTCTAAGCAGAAAACACCAGTACTACGAATGTAAGTTCTGATCTACTTAAGGAATCACACACAAATTAGAACACATTGTACAGTACGTGGAGAGTGGTAGAGAGAAGAACCAAGATATAGTGGCCAGATCATCAATGTCCTTGTCTGCCCTAGAGATTTTATTTTTATAACAGACAATAAACTACTCATGCACTGTTTCTTTAGGAATCCTTTATTTTTATTTACTGCTTTAATTATTACGCTTGCTTTCAAGTGCTCATATACCTAAGATAAAATTGTGAAATCTTTAAGTAAAGAGAACATGTCTTATAACTATTTCCTATGCATGTTAATACAATGTCATTTAAATAGTATTTTGCAGTAGTTTGATAACATTTGAATTTTGTTATTTATACTATGCCTTTTGCCATAGTAAAGAGTATATTTGCTTGTTTCACTTAAGCTCTAATTTTCGTTTTTGAGTCAATTTTACTAATAAGTAAGAAATAAGCCAAATTTTACTTGTTGAGATCATGTCAAATTTTAATTTTGTTTCCCAACGTTCTATTTAGCCTATGATTTTGCTTACAATTAAATCAATAACTGCATTAAAGATNCAATTAGAATATTTAAAATATACACAAGTTATTCCTGGAATCATTTAAAATAAACATCATAATCTCCTCTTCTGAAGTGTTTCTATGTAGCTGTTATGAATATTTAGATACATACACGCATACCATCTAAACATTTTGTGAACATGAGTGAAATATATTAAAAGTTAACAGTTCAGAAGATAAATGAAAGAACAAGATATAAAACAAACCTTTTTTTTTTTACAAAGGCATTAATTTATTAAAAGATGCATTAGTTAGAATGCTAAGATTAACCAAATCCTCAAAACAAAATTGGATCCAGTGCCACGAAAGCCTGCCCACCATCTCAGGAGAAAGGCTGTCTCAAATAGTTATCTGGCAAGAGCTCATGCTATCCAAGTGGAATATGGACTTCATTTCATCAACTCAGGTGAGGAAAATAATCCCCAGATGTTGCAATGAGCTCACATATTTTGTCATCACTTTATTGTTGTATTATTGTTATTTGTGTATTAGTTTTCTTTTCTGCAATTGACTTAGCTCATCTCTGGGTCAGTTGGCTTCTCTATTTTAGTGTCACAGTCAACACCTGCAAGAGCAATTGTACGTATTTTCTTATAGCCAATGGCTCTCAGGAAAATATATACAATGCAGCATGTTTACTAAGGCATGGATATTCGTCTTATGCAACGTTGTGGGCAATCTAGTCAAAGCTACCTTGGCTTCTGATTGTGTGTGCCCAAGAAGTGAGTTTCTTTCTTTTCCCACATAGCTCTAGGTTAAAAGATGAATCAGCTTTTGACATTCTCTGAACTCTTAGAAATGTTCTTCTTTTGTAGTTTTATAACAATTTCAAGTTATTTAGCCTTTCAATAAGGGTTTTGAAATCCAGGGTGAATAATTATTGTATAACATACATGACACATATTCTGTCTTGTATATGTTCATTTGATACAGTATCTGCTATGAGTCAGGCATTATGATGATTACAGAAGATAAAAGAAAACAGGATGCCTGCCTACCAAGATTTCACAACCAAAAAAGTCCAATAAATAAATAAACAGTTTCAATACCTTTCTTCTGTTTTCTTTTCTTTCTTTCTTTTTTTTTTTTTTTTTTCTTGAGACAGAGTCTTGCTGTGTCAGCCAGGCTGGAGTGCAGTGGCATGACCTCAGCGCACTGCAACTTCTGCCTCCCGGGTTCAAGAAATTCTCCTGCCTCAGCCTCCCAGGCAGCTGCGACTGCAGGCGCATGCCACCATGCCAGGCTAAATTTTTTTGTATTTTAGTAGATACAGTGTTTCACCATGTTGCCCAGGCTGGTGGCAAACTCCTGAGCTCAGGCAATCTGCCTGCCTGAGCCTCCCAAAATGCTGGGATTACAGGAATGAGCCACCGTGCTTGGCCAATTTCAATAATTTCTAAAACAAGGTAAACTATTAATGAATTCAATTATTTGGCATAGATACAGGTTTTAAATATTGTATAAATATGTAAATCAACTAAAATTAGAATTTAGCAGACAGAAGCGACTGGAGTTTCAATCTCAATCACATTTTCCATGCCTTTCTATGTACAATGTCAGTCAAAGGAGATGATAGACAGGGGAGGTCTCACTGGTTATGGGACTATTTTGGCTCCAGATGAGATACGCGTTATGTTAGCTCCCATGGTGCTCCCTTGTCCACAGGATCTGCTGCTACAGGCCATGCTAGAAGCAGGGCCAATTGGACATGTTTGTAAGGGCCATGGCCTAGGGTGAGATTCACTCACCCTAGGAGGTGCTAGGCCTGAGATTCATTCTCCCTATGTGTGCCTCAGTCACTTTCTCATTGGTGTTGCTGCTTCCCAAGGGGCTGCTGCTTCTAATCATATTTGTCCTCCCTGGATCTCCTCCACGCCTCTCTCCCTTCATTCTACAAGAATTCCAGTTTTAAAAAAGATAGGTTTTAGAAAACAAAACAAAATGCCAAGAAGAAAATACATTCAGCTAGCTTTATCTTTAGGGAAGAATCATAAGCCATTCTGAGGCAACTTAGGACAGGAAGGCCTGCCTCTTCGTGGAAATGGAGGTGGGGAAAGAGATAATTTGAAAATAAAACATGATTTCATGTACCACATTTTAAACACATCTAATAAATGTAAGCCAAAGATTTTAATGTCATGCAAAATACTATGATTGAAAATCGCTAGCCACCAGATGAGTAGAAGATACCTGTAACTCCTAACCATGAAAAAATCAGGGAACAGGTGTCTCATCTGGAGCCAGAAATCAGGGAAAGATTAAAGTTTTCTAAAGTTTTCGAAAGGAAGGACTCCAAAGGGATTTTAGACACAGCTGAGTCTTAAAGACAATGTCAGGAGACTGAAAGTGATGGAGTTTATTCTAAGCAGAAAACACCAGTACTACGAATGTAAGTTCTGATCTACTTAAGGAATCACACACAAATTAGAACACATTGTACAGTACGTGGAGAGTGGTAGAGAGAAGAACCAAGATATAGTGGCCAGATCATCAATGTCCTTGTCTGCCCTAGAGATTTTATTTTATAACAGACAATAAACTACTCATGCACTGTTTCTTTAGGAATCCTTTATTTTATTTACTGCTTTAATTATTACGCTTGCTTTCAAGTGCTCATATACCTAAGATAAAATTGTGAAATCTTTAAGTAAAGAGAACATGTCTTATAACTATTTCCTATGCATGTTAATACAATGTCATTTAAATAGTATTTTGCAGTAGTTTGATAACATTTGAATTTTGTTATTTATACTATGCCTTTTGCCATAGTAAAGAGTATATTTGCTTGTTTCACTTAAGCTCTAATTTTCGTTTTGAGTCAATTTTACTAATAAGTAAGAAATAAGCCAAATTTTACTTGTTGAGATCATGTCAAATTTTAATTTTGTTTCCCAACGTTCTATTTAGCCTATGATTTTGCTTACAATTAAATCAATAACTGCATTAAAGATAAACATAATACCTATCAATTTTCCTTTGGAAAACTGAGAACTTTTATCACAGAACTAATTTTAGAAAGCATTATGATCCTTTTAGTAGAGATGTTTTAAAAGTAAAATAAAAAAAGAAAAGAAAAAAGGTACTTTCCCTGACTAGATACATGCTGAACCAATTTTAATTTTGGAAATAATAATTTAGCATTTGCTTATCAAAGTCATACTCACTCTAGATGTTTGTTGGGTTTTGTATGCAAATTAACATAATAATATCTTTATATTTAAATAGGAAATAGACAAAATCATGTGCTTATTTCGCGTAGCAGAAAATAATGAACTTGTTTATGAAAGTAGACTACACTGAAAAACAAAGGAAAAAAATACTATCTTATGTGATATTTTGCTATTTTTTGTGGTGTACAGATTTGGTCTATGGAAACTGTGGAGATGTTTATTTTCTTCAATATACAAATTTCTCCATTTTTGTGTGTGTGTATGTGTGTATGTAGTTAAATTAATGATTAATAAGAAAGATATTAATCATTTATTAATATATCTATTTTTTCCTTTTTCTATTACTTCTCTTTCCACATTTTATCTGGGTTCAGGTTGGGATTAAAAACATGAGAAAGGACATGGGCCTCTCCTGAATGCATAACCCTACTACAACTGCCAGAATTTCTACTATCACCAACTACATAAGCTTCAGAATCAAGAAGCAGAGACTAAGTACCATAGTCATTTCATAATCATGCAGGTTGATTTTTGTAATTTTTCTAAAATGGATGTTTTGTACTATCTCTCTCTGTCTCAATGTACTTTGGTTCTGAATCAAAATCTTGAAAGGATGAATCTAAATTATGTCCCCAAACTTGCAAGATAGTCTTGGAATTGTAGTTCTTAAGTGAGTTACCTCTGTATGCTATAAGAGGTCTACAGTAGCTTTCAATAGGTTATTCATAAAGATATTCAAGTCAAGTGTGTAAATGAAATCAGACCTATCACACATTGTTCTTAGATACTTTTTCTAACTAACCTACCATTCTGGTCAACTCTGCTGGCCAAATTAAGGTTAAATTCTGTTTTTATGCATGTGACTGGACCCTTAGAAAATACACATGGGGAAAAAAGTTAAGTAGTGAAAAAAGGTAGTAAAATGTGAAACCATCTAGATTTTCAAAGCACTTTAAACATATTTGTCCCAAACCCACACAATTCGTACACAAACATTCCTCTTGAGCACATCTTCTTTGACTGCTTTGGTAATATGGTCACAAAATTGTTTGTTTTATCTCTTAAATGATACTGGAAATTGTATAAAGCTGTGATCCCTAAACATTTTGGCACCAAGGACCAGTTTGTGGAAGACAGTTTTTCCACAGAAGGCAAGGAGGAATGGTTTTGGGATGATTCAAATGCATTACATTTATTGTGTACTTTATATCTATTATTATTATATTGTAAAATATAAAGAAACAATTATACAACTCATTGTAATGTTGAATCAGTGGGAGCCCTGAGATTATTTTTTGTTGTTGTTGTTTTGTTGTTGTTGTTTGTTTTGTAGCTAGTTGGTCTCATCTAGGGGTGATGGGAGCCAGTGACACTGAAGTGTGTTGCTTATGTTCAGTTTACTCTGCGATCTCATTATGGTTGCTGTCACTGCAGGAAAGTCTGCTTCGCAAAGATAGGATGTTGGAAATGGAAGCGTGCTTTTCAGTGCTTTTACGGCAATCTCAAGATATTCTGCCTTGCTTTTAATCCAGAACGTATGGAGATTTGATGTCTTCTCAAACATACTTTTAAGGACACCATCTTTTGTGATCTCAAGCAGTTGATTCTCTTCTAGCATGGGGTGAGTCAACTCACCTGGCTTATTCACAAATGGGTCATGGATCAATTGCTTCCTAGTTCAGGGAAGTAGTGTAGTTGGGAAGTAATGCTCAAACTCTTATGAAAGCTGAGATAGGTGATCATGCACCAGCTAGGAGGAAGAAAGCCCTGGCTCATTCTCTTTCAAAATCTCTGCTAGTGCTCGAAACATCAGAAATCCCAATGTTCACTTGTTGCCCTCACAATTCCAGTTTGGCATTGAATGCAGCCATTTTATCTGGTGGCTTGAACACAGCTATTAGTCTCCTCTGAAGTGATAGATTGAGTTAATTGAGCCAGTTAAATGTGTCACACCAATAAGCAAGTTTGCAACCCATTTTGGGTCACTGAAATGTGCTGTTAGTGGTAACTGTTCTTCTAAAGGAAATCTCTGGAGCGACTCTCACATCCCAAAATCTCTGGCCAGTAATCTACCTTTAGAAGGTCATATCACTTACATGTTGAAGATGTGTGTGCTCTGCGTCCATCTCCTCACAGAGCTGTGCTGTGAACAGACATGAGTTAAGGGCATGTACTTTCATGTGGTTGGTAATTTTAATCACATCCTGCAAACCATTGTTAAGTTCAGGTAACATTTTTGGGCTAGCCAGTATTTCTTTATGGATGACACCATGTGTAGACTCATATTTGGATGCAACCTCTTTGACTTCAGTAGTGAAACCAGAAAGCCATGCAGTCATGGCAGCCACTCTGTGCATGCATATACTGACACAAAATGACTAATTCAGTTTTCCAGATATGTAATCATTTAAAGACTTGAATAGTTCTGCAGTTGTGTTGTTAGTTGGCAACAAAAGTGTACATAACACAGCCTCATGAACATCCTCCTGAAAAATATACAAAAACAAGCATTGTTGCTTTCTTGTCAACATCGGTAGACTCGTCAACCTGGATAGCGTACCACAGTGACTTGTTAATCCTATCTAACAATTGTGCCTGTATATCCTCTGCTATTTCACCAGTTTGTCTAGTTATAATGCTAGCCAAAAGAGAAACATGTGCCACCTTTTGAACTGCAGCCTCTCCTAAAAGTTCACAACAAATGTCCTTAGCAGCAAGCAGGATTAGCTCTTTGCAACGGTAAAGAGCTTCTTAGCTTTAGCAGTACAGTTAGCCCCTAAAAATGATACTCTCGGTACAGACACATTTGATGAAGTGGTGGCCTTTATTGCCGCTCTTCTTCATGTTCACAACATTTTTTTTTGTCTTTTGAAAAACTCCTAAGGCTTGTCTTTTAATACAGGGTTCTTGATTTCCATGTGATGAAGCAGTTTTGACAGTTTAATGGTTTCATTAAATAGCTGGTCATCACATATACAAAGCAGGTTTACAGAATATGAATCACCTTTTGCAATGAATCCACAATTTAAGTAGGACTCTTGGTATTTTCTTTTAAATTCAGCTGTATTTTTGTTGTCAGTGGTAGAGTTTTCTGCTGTCTCATCATTGCATCTTTTCCTCTTTTCAAAGAAACTCCAGTGACATTTACTTTTTACTCATTTTGGCTAGGATTAGCTTGTGAGCTTACCCAAACTGTGGCTGAAACAAGTGCACAGTAAAGGAAAGAGGCATGAACAGAAGAGGTAAATAAAATAATGGGCAGCCCATGCATGGACTAGAATGAGTGTCAGATTCTGACTTAAAGCCTGCCACCAGATGCAGCTGTACAATTGAAGTACATCAACTCATATGCCACTATAAAGCCAGCCACCAGATGCAGCTTAATTGTCACTTGCCACTCACTGATAGGGTTTTGATATGAATCTGCAAGCATTTGATTTGTATGTTCTCTATGCAGTCAAACATCTCTGCTAATGTTAATCTATATTTGTAGTCTCTCCCCAGTGCTAGCATTACCTCCTCAGCTCCACTTCACATCATCAGGCATTAGATTTTCATAAAGAGTGTGCAACCTAGATCCCTCACATGCGCAGTCCACAATAGGATTCGCAGGCCTATGAGAATCTAATGCCACAGTTGAGCTGATAGGAGGCTGAGCTCAGGTGGTAATGGTTGTCATGGGGCGTGGCTTTAAATACAGCTGAAGCTTTGTTTGCATGCTGGCTACTTGCCTTCTTCTGTGTGACCCGGTTCCTAACAGGCTACGAAACAGTACTGGTCTGTAGCCTAGGGGTTGGGCACCCCTGAAATACAGTATTTGATCAACTTACTGACTTAATAAAATGAGCTAAATAGACAGTCTTCTACCTTGTTTAATGCATAAATATTTTCCAAGTATAAAAGCATGTGACAAAATGCCTATTATTTAAATAGACAATAAAGGATAGCAAATAGTTTGCCAATGCCATGAATCTAATTTTTCTTCAAATGATTTCTAATCACAGACAATCCATTAAAATAGAAAGATAACAAAATTTAGAAACATATCTATGTCTTGCTCTGCACATACAAAGAACATCTGGCCATAGACCAGACAATTTAGCACTTTGACTCAGTTGTTAATTTTCATTCACTCTAAGGCCAGTCTTTACAAAACGTAAATAACAAAGTACATAAAGAAATGCAAATATAGTATTAAACTATTAGTTATTGAAGAGAAAAGATAAATGATCTATTACCAAACAACATTATGTAGATGACTTTCAGAGTCTGCAGAGAACTGGTCCCTCTAGATGTTCAGCATATCCATAGCTTGTCAGAAGTCATGGATACTTTCATATAGACTCTGGTACCATCTCTTAAAGCTCACTTCTTTTTGAGAAAAGAAACTCTAACACTGAATTCTGTTTTTCAGTTTTCTCCCCTAAAGCCATCTCTTTTCTATAACCATGCCAGGGTCCTGCTGTTTCTCCTCAGCCTATACGTGAAGTTGTCAATTATTCTGTTCCAACATATTACAGTCTTTGAAACTCTGGGTTGGGATTTAAGATGAGAAAGAGCAGCTATTTGTTGGAGCTCTCACAGCCACTGTCAAATATTTCTCTGTTCCTGTTTTTCTGAATTGAACTCCATTAATAGGTGTTGTTCAGCTTTACTTTCTTGGATATGTGTTGAACCCCACGAGGGGAATAAATTAGGGGGAAATAAAGCATAATTTCGGGAGAAAAAAAAATTGAGCACTATGTCATTTATATCAATCAAATTAGGAAGTGTATAATAAAGCATCCATTTCTGGTTCTTGCGAGTTTGCCTCTTGTTATGGTTAATTTTATTTGTCAACTTGACTGGGTCAGAGTTTCCAGATATTTGGTCAAACATTATTCTAGATAGTTTTGTGTTTTATGAAATGAGTTACCATTTAGATGGGTAGACTTTGAATAAAATAGTTTACCTTCTATAGGTAGTCTCATCTGATCAGTTGACAGCCTAGGAAAAAAATGGACCTCCCTGAAAGAAAAGGGATTTCTTCCAGCTGATTACCTTTGAAATGCATCTCCTTTCTGGGTCTCCATCCTACTAGACTACTGTACAGATATTGGACTTGCCAAGCATCCACAATCACATAAGCCAATTTCTTAAAATTAATCTCTCTCTCTCTCTCTCTCTCTCTTTCTCTTATGTGTATATATATGTGAGACAGAGAGATTGATTGATTTTGAGAGAGAGAATGATTGATGTATATGTAGATACACTTCAGATGTATAAACATTTTTGGAATTTCCTAAGTAATAACAGTGTCTTTGTTATTGATGATAGGGTCCTCATTACGCTAATAAGGTGTTTATGATGAGACCCTAGATAGTTTATACTAATCATGACTTCAGGACATGTGCCAATCATGCCACAAAGACCAATCACATAATTAGAGAGCTCAGGCTTCAAGCCACCTGATATTAGCCCGACCTCTAGCTGAAGACTGCATCATATGGGCAATGGTTCAATCAATAGTGCCTATAATATATAAACTAATAATAACTCCGAACACCTATGACCTCAGTTGAGGTTCCACAGCTAGTTACTAGCATCAGGAGAAAATTGTTTCCTGAAGATGCTGCAAATTCCATGCCTGGAATCCTTCCATGTTTTGCCTTATGCATCTCTCTTTCTCTCTTTTTTTAATTGGTTCTCCTTTTTATCTTTTAGTCATAGCACAATTGCAATAGTGAGTAAAGTACTTGGAGTGAGTTATGTGTAACTTTCTAGCAAATTATAGAACCTTACCATGATTGTAGGAACCCTCACATTTGTAGTCGGTGGTTTGAAGTCAGAGTTATCTTGGGACCACTGAACTTGTGGATGATGTCTAAAGTGAGGCAGTTTTGCAGGAAACTGTTCCATTAACTTTGATTTTGGCAAACTCATTGCAGGAAGAGATATGCCGCACTTAATTTTAAAGTAAAACATGTTCTTATTTGAATTTCTGAATTATAAAGATTGCATTATGCTTCAGGCTTCAGGGGTTTATGCCCAGGGATATGAGTTGAATAAAAATCTCTGAAACTCCTGACTGTAGCATCTCTATAGAATGATTTTTCTTCAGCTTTCACTTTAACTTGAAAACCTGTCTCCTTCTCTATATCCTAGCTATCTGACCTTGCCTAAATCATTTAACTTATTGAATGATCAATTTTTTTTAGCTATAAAATGAAAACATAACATTTACTTCATTTAATTACTATGATGATTAAATTAGATGATGTATGTAAAGTTAATGGATTATTTGGCCCATAATAATCTCCTGATCACTGTTACAAATTCTGAACATCATTGTTTAATGATAAATAATGTTATAACATGCAATTAAATAGTAAGGTCATACTAATAAAGTATTTTTTATAAGAAAATCTACATAAGAATGAAGAAACAATATTTGGTGTTAAAGAAAATAAAGGAAGTTAAATAATATGAATCTTCAAAGATACGAAGCTATGTCTGATTAACTAATACATTTAATTTGCAAAAATGATCTTGGTCAATGGATGATAATATGTTCCACTCTTTTGGACAATACAAGAATAAATAGTCTCCAAATTGCCATGTTTACTTTTATTTTTTCTACATGTTCATTGTTTATCAATGTTGCCCCTGGCAGTAGAATAATATTTAAATATGTTAACACCTTCTATCTAATTTAAATTGAATCAGACCAACTGGAAGCTTTTTTATCTCCTTACAAAGACTTTGCATGTCTTTCCTCATTTTGATTTTTTTTTGTTGATTTTGTAATTTACTAACATGAGAAAATGAACTTTTGTTTCCTCACATTCTCGAGGATTATAGGTTTTAATGGTTCTGAATGCACTAGTTATGCTTGAAAATGGAGAAAGTATTTGAAGACAAAATACTTTGTGATGTTCAACATTTATTTATTTGTATGTATCTTCTACAAAAATGACAAAGGAATTGGATAGAAGAATTTCTTCATCTTTTTTAATCTCATTATAGTTTCGCCTAGTGACTATGAACATCATATTATTTGCCGCTAATTAAAAAAATCAAAGGCAGTTTATACACCAGAGTGCCTATATTCTGTTCTCTCTTCTACTTTGAAAAATTTCTTGGACATCCTAAGCGTTTGTTGTATTATTTGTCAAAGTGGGGCAATAATACTATATACATACTATGATAACCTTGGAAGAAGGAACCGAAACAAAAATCAAAATCCAAAAAGTATAAAAGGGACCAGGCACGATGGTTCACATCTGTAATCCCAGCACTTTGGAAGGCCAAGGTGGGCAAATCACTTGAGCTCAAGAGTTTGAGACCAGCCTGGACAACATGGCAAAACCTCATCTCTACAAAAAATACAAAAATTAGCCAAGTGTTGTGACATGTACCTGTGGTCCCAGCTACTTGGGAGGCTGAGGTGGGAGGATCATCTGAACCCAGGAGGTGGAGGTTGCAGTGAGCCAAGATAGTGGCACTACAGTCCAATCTGGGTGACAGCAACATCCTGTGTCCAAAAAAGTATAAAGGGTCAAATGGTAAAAATTGTCCCTCCCACTCCATTCCCAGCCTCTCAGTTCTTTTTCCCTATCCTTCCAGAGATGTTTTATGTAAATGCAATCAAATAAACACTTGCATACTAATGTTATCCCCCTTGTTAATACAAATTTTAGTTTTCTTTATTATTTCTTTTAATAGAGGTGGCGTTTTGCTATGTTAGCTAGGTTGGTCTTGAACTCCTGGCCTCAAGCAATCCTCCTGCCTTGGCCTCCCAAAGTGCTAGGTCCATGAGCATGAGCCACCAGACATGGATAAATTTTAGGCTTTTTTACACATTATTCTGCATCTTGACTTTTTACATATACCAATTGATTTTGAAGATTGTTTCATGTAAGTGCATAAAGAGCTTCCTGTGTTTTGTTATTGCTGCATAGTATTCAGATTACTGATGTACCCCCTTTTTAAAGTAGAAATAGAATCTTTCTATGTTTCCCAGGCTGGTTTCAAACTCCTGGCTTCCAGTGATCCACCTGCCTTGGCCTCCCAAAGTGCTGGGATAATAAGCTGAGTCACCACACACAGCCCCATAATTTATTTAATGCCCTGTTGATGGATATTAAGTCTGTGATACAGTTTGCATGTTTGACTCCTCCAAACCCATGTTAAAATATGATTCCCAATGTTGGAGGTGGGCTGTGGTGGTAGATGATTGGATTACGGGGACAAATTCCTTGTGAATGGCTTAGCACCATCCCTTTGGTGATAAGTGAGTTCTTGCTTAGTAAGTTCATTCAAGGCCTGGTTGTTTAAAAGCCTGGGACCCTCCTCCCAGCACCTCACTTTCTTTTTCCTGTTCTTGCATGTGACATGCTGGATCCCTGTCACCTTCAGCCATGATTGTAAGTTTCCTGAGGCCTCACCTGAAACACATGACAGCACCATGTTTCCTTTTAAGCCTAAAGAAGTGTGAGCCCATTAAACCTTTTTAAAAATAAAAACAAGAAACCCTATAGCATATACATCCAAAATACTAGTAATAAATTATTATATGACAGGTGCTAACTGATCCAGATCTCTAATCTCCAGATTAGATTAGTCAGATTCTCTCATTAAGGTATTTGGAGTTAGTACAGAATACATTGTACCACTTAAATAATAGGATCGCTTGTAATAAAAATTACTGATTCAAGGCCATACCAGTGACATTGCAAGTCCAAACTGTCCATAGGAACCAAGATTAAAGGCAGAAAGTCTATCATAAAATAAAAAGAAAAAAGAAAAAAGAAAAGAACATGTCTTAATAAGAAAGAGGAAAAAATTACAACTTTTGGCCTTAAAAGAGGTAAAACAGTTAACTCAATTTTGAAATGTTGTGGTTTTGGTTGTTTTGTAGTATAAAAATGTATCGTCATCTACTATGGTTTGAATGTTTGTCTCCTCCAAAACTCATGTTGAAATTTAATTGCCATTGTGACAGTATTAGGAGGTGGACTTTTAAGAGGTGTTAAAGTCATGAAGGCTAGGCCCTCATAATGGACTAATGCCTTTATTATAATAGTGGGCTTATTATCGCAGGAGTGGTTTCACTCTTTTTTCTAGCTCCGTCTAGCCTACTTTTTGCCCTTCCACAGCATAATGATTTCCACCACACTATGATGCAGCAAGAAGGCCCTTGCTAAATGCCAGCACTTTGATATTGGACTTCCCAACCTCCAGAACTGTGAACGAATAAAACTTTTTATTGTAAATTACCCAGTCTATGATATTCTGTTATACCACAAAATTAAGACATTATCCTTTTCTCTTATTTCAGCTCCATTTGTTTGATACTCCTTGTATTTCCATTATACTGGTAGCTGAAGTGAAAATGAAAACCATTGACCATAATATAAACATGAAATAATACAATTTCAGTAAATTGTATGTTACTCTAAATGCATTTTTTCTCCTCACTCCAGTTGATACTATATGCAGTTAGTCCCTCATGTCAATGGGTTCTACATCTGAAGTTTAAACCAACCTCAAATCAAAAATATTTTTAAAAATAAACAATAAAACAAAATACAATTAAATATAAGATAGCAATGATTTTCATAGGATTTAGATTGTATTAGATGTTATAAGTAATCTAGAGATGATTTAAAGTATATGGGAGGCTGTGAGTAAGTTATATGCAAATAGTACACCATTTTATATGAGAGATTTGAGCATGCTTGGATTTCAGTATTAGTGAGCAGTCCTGAAACCAGTCCCCCATGAACACCCAGGGCTGATGAGACAAACTTCCTTGATGTTCTGCGTATCCAAGGTTTATAGAATCCCATCCAGATCAAACTTCTTGCATATATATCCCACATGAAATGACTTTCCATACATAATATAAATTTGGGCATAGAAGAAAAATGGGCAATTTTGACACTTTCATGTGATACCTAGTTGATTTCTCAAATTATTGTAAAATGTTCATCATCATATGAAAAAAACTAAATGTAGAGTATAAATGTTGAGCATTTCTGTAAGTGATATTACTCATATTACTTAACCAAGTAACATACATTCAAAGTAAAATTTGTGAATGAAAATGCGAGTAATTCAAGATAAAAGCCAGAGTAAAAACATTAAAAATTAGATTCAATTGCATTGAATCTGCAAGTTTAGTAAGATTTTCTTTAATAACTTTGAATAAACTCTGTTATCTTTATATATTTTGCTTATATACATATGTATTCATTTTTAAGTAAATATTAAAAGTCAATAAAATTTTCTGAATAAATACTTAAGGAAAGAAGATATATGGACAAAATACTTCATAACCAGTGTCTCAGAAAATTAATAAGCACAATTTTGTCTAAGAAATTTAAAAAGAAATGAATCAATCAAGCTCCAGTCAAAGGTGAAAAATTTACATCATGCCGATTTTATCATCATATGGTAATTTAGACCACTCAATATTGCTCAGAGAACAAAATCGTAGATATTCTCAGAAAGAATATACATTTGTGTTAGTAGCAAGAATGCCATGATACACTACAAATAGCTGTGATCTCATATCCAGAAATCCAATGTAATGCATTTGACTCAATATTTTTGTTCTAGTTAAAAAATTTCATTGTTTTCACTTCTATCAATTTGATAAATTCATTTATCATTAATCACATATTATTCTTAAAAACTCATACTGAAATATTCATAAAAATTTAGTTTTATGAAACAATATGATAAATATATTAAGGCAAATACAATTTTTAAAATAATTTTGAAATGTCAAATTATATTTATGAATTAGTTGACCAATTTTAGAATAATCTTAATTTGGTAATTTCAACAAATAACAAGAAACATATATATAACTTCAATTTTGAACATTCTTACTGGCTAAAGTGGCAATGTCAAAATTACAGAAATAGGCATATTAAAACAAAAATAACTGCTCTGTGTATTTCAAAAATAAACCTTTGAAATTCAGCGTCAAAGACGTAAAACAAATCTTGTTAGGTTTTAAGTGAATTTAAATATTGGACGGCCTAAACATAAACATCTTAAGATAATATGACTATTTTATTTTTGTTTGAAGTTTGTCTTTAAAAACACAGGTTTCTAAAATTTGAAA